>NC_057803.1:310597589-310964477 GCF_018294505.1 Triticum aestivum
GAGGTGGTCGGGAAGGTCGACGGCGTGGTGATGCTGGTGGCAATGGGGGGCGGAGCGCCGCTCTCTCGGCTTCGGGAAGAAGGGGGGAGCGGCGGAGTTTGTGAAGAAGGAGTAGCAGCAACCAGCGAGGGGGAACGAACTGCCCCTGTTTCCTCTGCTTATAAAGAGGGACGGGGCGGACGTTTCGGCCTTCTGCTTAAACAACCACCCACGATCTCTCCCACAATGCCGCATTCAACGCATGCCGTTATGGGAGAGTGCGGTGGATACGGAACAAGATTTGGCGTGGCCCAGCCCGCATGTGCCCGTGCCCTGTCTTGGGCCTGGCCCAACAGCGCTCGGCACCGTGTCTGGCCCAGGCCCGGGGGCTCCTGTCGGTGTACTAGAATAGGGGTACCCTAGTACCCCGAACTTGTGCACGGGTAGTTGCAGCACCCCGCGGCAAAGGCTTGCCGGGTGATCGCCAAGATCCCCCAATGTTCCCTTGGAGCCATCCAAGAACAAAGTATTTAAGCTAAGGAGACAAGACTCCGACAAGAGGAGCTTGCCGGGAAGGTCAACCAAGGCACTCCAAGGAACTTGCCGCGACGCGCCACGCGCTCCGGCAAGGCAACAAGGCCCCGGCAAGAGGAGCTTGCCGGGAAGACCAACCAAGGTACTTCGAAGCCCGGTGAGCGACAAGCTTCCAGACCCGACAAGATAACGACAGCGGCAAGGTGCTTGCCGCGGAAGGCGGCCACTCTGTGTCCACGCTCCAGTGCATCCACCAACGTGTCGCTCTGGGGGCCTCTCCGGGTGCGCGTGGCGGGAGGCTGTTTAGCCAGCAGTGCGCAGTGGCATGCGAAGCTGACAAGATCACCATCATGGCGAACGGTGGCGCCCCTAACGGTCCTTTTCTGCACTGTTCGGGGGACTCAGACGGGCATTTAATGCCCTTGTCCCCTGCCGTCAGGGTTAGGTAGGGTGCACTGTACAAGCAACTGTATCAACTACCTCGCTCTTTATGTTTTTACCCTCCTCTGCGTTGCCACCTGTCGGTGACCCCTTTAGCATATAAAAGGAGGCCCATGCGCAACATAGAGGGGGTTCGGCTCGTAGGTTCGGACAATGAGGTTCGTTTCATTCGAGCCCAGAGAACATCACACTCTCGCTTTGGAGAGCAAGAACACCAGATAATATAACCAGACAAGCAGCAGTAGGAGTGTTATCTCTCCGGAGAGCTCCGAAGCTGGGTAAACTGCTCGTGTGCTTCGCCTCGATCCGCTCTTCATGCGATCTCTGCCCCCCGCCGAACCGAAAGGGGCCCGATCCGCCGGCCCCATAGGTGTTCGTGGATCAGTTTCCCCGACAGCGTGTCGGCCATCAAGTCGGCAGCAATGGCTGCCATCTCCTTGTGGTCCGTCGTTCACCCGTCCCAAAGAGCGCTGGAGTGCGAGGAAGCCATGGTCGGCAGTAGTGGTGTGGACAGGAGAAAGGGAACGGAGGCGGATGACTGCGGCTATGGCCGGCGCAGCAGTTTATATAGCAACGGTGCGCGGCGGAGGGATGGACGTGTGGCGCCGGAGTAGCCACCTCAGCAACCGCGTATCATTAATCTGGGCAGCAGACGGACGGACAGCACTTGTGTCGTTTGAAGGCGGAGCAATCAACTGCACTGCAGAGTTTTTCTTGAGCGATGTTTTCATTGTTGTTCAGAGGAGAGCAGGGTATTAACTGGGTGGGGTATGGCCCGCCTAGCCCAGGCCAGATATCCAGCCCAGATATTAAATTTTTTCAAGCTCAAAATGGCTAGCCCAGCTATACTTTTTTTGAGGAATACCCAAGCAAGGTCAACTTGTTATTTTCTGCCCCGCTGGGCTGTTCCAAGGAGGGGTGCATTAGGCTTAAGAAGGAAATGGGATTTAAGAAATATTAAATGGGATGTCATTATAAAAGCTGGAAGTAACTATAAAAAATGCACCAAACACGTAATTAGTTTATATATTTTTTTGGATTTTTTGAAATTTTTAATTTCATTAAATGTTGCGCATGCAATGTTTTGTTGGAATTTTTATGTAATACAAATTTATATTGAAATTGTATTTAATCCGACTAGAAATTTCGGGATAAAAATATTTCGGATCCCATCAAAATGTGGGAAATTTTATTGAATTCTGTTTTGAACGGTTGGTTGAAATTATTAATCGTTGTCCTAGCTAGAAAATGGGTTGTACTTTTAACAAACTGTAAATGGGTTGTAGTAAATTCCATTAGAATTCAAAAATGGATTGTACATTCTTGCAAATAGCAAATGGGCTATAAGTTCTCCGCCACACACTTGTGGGCCTACTAAGTTGACGCGTCCCCTAAAAAAGTAAGTTGACGCATATCCAAGGCTTTGTCAACTTATAGTCAACACACGGTTCTAGGAGCAGTGGCCATTGGATGTCCATCCAACAGATGTCGTGCTTCTTCTTCAATCTCGGATATTCTAGCTTCAGCCGCCGAAAAATTGATTCCTACCCCTGACATCTGAAGCGCACAATTTCGGAGGATGACCTGTGGGCCTACTAAGTTGACGCGTACCAAGGGCTTTGTCAACTTAGTCAATATAAACGATTCTAGCTATAGAGACCGTATGATGTCCATCCAATGGCCGTAGTGCTTCTTCAACCTATGGTCTTCTTGCTCTAGCCGCCCAAACCAGCGCCGGTGGGACTGCCTGCTCCCGCCTTCCATGGCCAGCTATGCTGCCACACAGGCCGCACCGCCCACCCTAATCCATTGCTAGCCAGGCCATTCCTCTACTCACCCACACCTCCTGTTATTTTCCGGCGACGACAGCCAGAATAGTAAACCCTCGTACTCCCCATCGCGTGGGCAACCACTACTGAGTCTTCCCCGGCTCCGTGTCGTTCCCTTCCTAGTGCTCTCGCTGCGCCGTGCTCAATGTGGTCAATGAACGACATCCATCAGACGTGGACTGTACGTGGAGAGGCTGACAGCTGGGTCCACGACCGCACACAAGGAAATGCCTCCTTATTACATGCAAAATAATGATTCCTCCACCTGACAGCATGGACCCATCGTACGGGCCATTGTATTTCGCGAAAAAATGTTCCCGCCTAACCGCTGAAAACCACTAGCTACATCTTCGCACGCAAGGAAGTGCATCCATATTATGGGCAAAAAAATAATGATTCACCCCCTGACTGCTGGGACCCACCAGCTACATCTTCGCATGTAAGGAAGTGCCTGGCAGTCGGGACCCACCTAGTTGACGCGTATGTAGCGTTGTCATTCTGGTCGCGAACATGTACGTACATACTGGTTGATGTAGAGGCGCGCATGTGTCTAAGTAGAGGCGCACACGTAGCTTGTACACGTACGTACATCGGCCAGGGTGCAAGAAAGAAAATACGGCCACGTACGTACATACGGGCGAGGTCTTGAATGGCTACTCGCGCATACGTATGGCCAGGGCTCCTGTACATGGATGGGTCGGAATGGAGAAGCTGTGCCGTCTCGTGTTAATGGGGAGGCAATGGAACGCATCATGTTCCTCGGGAGGCAACGGAACCCGTGCTATTCATCGAGAGCCAACCGGCTTGGATGGAACAGCCAATGGAAACGAGGCCTGGCATACCGCAGAACAAAGGAAACGGCCTTCTGTCCGACCAGCCACGGTCGAAAGGGGATCCTGTTCATCGAGAGGAGTCTGGCGTACTGCAAAATGGAGGAAGCGGACCTCCTACGGTGGAAATGGGGTCCTATTGATCGGGAGGGGTGTGGCATACCGCAAAAAAGAGAAACGGACTTATGTTGGAGTGCTACGATCGAAACGGGGGTCCTGTTCATCAGGAGGGGTGTGGCGTACCGCAAAACGGGACTCCACAGGCTACTACTAATCTCCACCATCGACTGCCTCTATGGGCTACTGTTCATCCACCGTTGACCTCCTTCAGCCTCCACCTGTGACTGTTCATCCACGGGCTCCTGTTCATCCAGCCTCCACCGCTCGCTCCTCCACTGGCTACTGTTCAACCAGCCCTCTCTACGGGGTCCTGTTCAACCACCCCTCCACGGGCTACCGTTCATCCAGCCCACCACCGGCTACTGTTCAACTAGCCCTCCACGGGGTCGTCCTGTTCATCCAGCCCTCCACGGGGTCCTGTTCATCCAGCCCTGCACGGGGTCCTATTCATCCAACCCCCCACCAGGAACTGTTCATCCAAACCCTACAACCACGCTCATTGTTCATCAAGGGAAGGAGGCAACAATGTTTGATCAGCTTTAGTTAGCAACAGTAGCGAAGGAATCACTTGGCTTCAGTTAACAGCAAGGGATCGATAACTCAGGTTCTGTAATGCATAGCCTGCATTGCAATCGCTTGGGTTCAGTTAAAGCCCAATGCCTCACACCCACGAACGTACATGTATGAGATAAATGCGCATCGCTCAGCCCCGACCACCCACCGTAACCGGGAACTCCCCCATATTTTCCTCGCCCATGCTTCTACCATGGTTTTTTTCCGTCATGGACGGCCCAAAGAATGTCATGCAGTTGCGTCTCCGGCCCACCCAGGACGAAAAGCCCATTTTCTGTCATGATTTTTTGTCATAGAAGTAGGATCCCACAACATCTATGATGATACCGGGTTTTGTCACAAATATCGACATAGAAGTGTCATAAGCATGACAGAAAAAAAATCGTTCGGCCTGAAATGTCACGGATGTGGCTTTTTTGTGGTGTTGCCTGTACAAACTCCTTGGTTCAACTCCACAATCTTGTCGGAGGCTCCCAAGTGACACCTAACCAATTTAGGACACAACACTCTCCAAAAGGCAATAGACTGTGTGTTGATGATGAACTCCTTGCTCTTGTGCTTCAAATGATTGTCTCCCCAATGCTCAACTCTCTCTCACATATTTGAATTTGGTGGAAAGATGATTTGAGTGGAAAGCATCTTGGGGAAGGCTAGAGATCAAGATTCATATGGTTGGAATGGAATATGTTGGTATCCACACATGAGTAGGTGATTCTCTCTCGGAAAATGAATGCTGGAAGTCTAGACACGTTCTGATGGCTCTCCTCACTAATGAAGGAAGGGTGGAGGGGTATATATAGCCTCCACACAAAATCTAACCATTACACATGAATCACCAAACTCGGTGGGACTGAATCATGAAACTCGGTCAAACCTATTTAGTTCAAAATGTGAACGTTAGGCTTTTCAGTGGGACCGACATGTCAACTCGGTGGGACCGATTTCATTAGGTTTAGGGCATAACGTAATCTCGGTGAGACCGATTACACAAACTTGGTGGGACCGACTTTGGTAATAAGTTAACCAGAGAGTCGGCCAGGCAAACTCGGTGGGACCGAATCGCTCAATTTGGTGAGAGCGAAACGTTACGAAAGTGAAAAAGAGAGTTTGCATAGCGAACTTGGTGGGACCGATCGCTCATCTCGGTTGGATCGATAGCTTATGAAGGGAAACAGAGAGTTTGCAATCCCATCTCGGTGAGACCGAGATCCCTATCTGTGAGACCGAAGTGACTAGGATTTCTCGCAGTGGCTATGTCAAGTGAACTCGGTGGCACCGAATAGATCAAATTGGTAGGGCCAAGTTTTACTTTTGGTTTGGTACATATGTGGATATGAGAAAGTTGTTGAGGGCTTTTGGAGCATATCACTAAGCATTTTGAGCAAGCAAGCTGAGGGAGTCCTGGATTAGGGGTGTTCGGGTAGCTGGACTATACCTTCAGCCGGACTCCTGGACTATGAAGATACAAGATTGAAGACTTCGTCCCGTGTCCGGATGGGACTTTTCTTGGCGTGGAAGGCAAGCTTGGCGATGCGGATATTCAAGATCTCCTACCATTGTAACCGACTCTATGTAACCCTAACCCTATCCGGTGTCTATATAAACCGGAGGGTTGTAGTCCGTAGGCAATCAACTCCACATACAACAATCATACCATAGGCTAGCTTCTAGGGTTTAGCCTCCTTGATCTCATGGTAGATCTACTCTTGTACTACGCATATCATCAACATTAATCAAGCAGGATGTAGGGTTTTACCTCCATCAAGAGGGCCAGAACCCGGGTAAAACATCGTGTTCCCTACCTCCTGTTACCATCCGGCCTAGACGCACAGTTCGGGACCCACTACCCGAGATCCGCCGGTTTTGACACCGACATTGGTGCTTTCATTGAGAGTTCCTCTGTGTCGTCGCCTTTAGGCCCGATGGCTCCTTTGATCATCAACAACAATGCGGTACAGGGTGAGACTTTTCTCCCCGGACAGATCTTCATCTTCGGTGGCTTCGCTCTACGGGCCAATTCGCTCGGCCACCTGGAGCAGATCGAAAGCTACGCCCCTGGCCATCAAGTCAGGTTTGGAAGCTTAAACTACACGGCTGACATCCGCGGAGACTTGATCTTCGACGGGCTCGAGCCACGGCCAAGCGCGCCGCACTATCTCGAGGGGCATGATCTAGCTCTGCCCCCGGACAGTGTCCTGGAGGCCGCACACGCATCGGTTCCAGCCCCTAACTCGGAGCCGATTGCGCCAATCGAGGATGAGCGGTTGGACGTCACCTCGGGGGCGGCGATCCAGAAAGCGATTGAGCCGAACGCTAGCCCTGCACTCTGCACGACCAGTGACTCCAAGGATCCGAACTCCTCCCCGGACTCCGAACCCCCCGCGCCCCTACCAATCGAATCTGATTGGGCGCCGATAATGGAGTTCACCGCCGCAGACATCTTTCAGCATTCGCCTTTTGGCGACATCCTGAATTCTCTTAAGTCTCTCTCTTTATCAGGAGAGCCCTGGCTGGACTACAGTCGGCGAGGGTGGGATACGGACGATGAGGAAATTCAAAGCCCACCCACCACCCACTTTGTAGCCACTATCGACGATCTAACCTACATGCTTGACTTCAGCTCCGAAGACATCGACGGCATGGACAATGATGTAGGAGACGAACAGGAACCAGCACCTGTAGGGTGCTGGAAGGCCACCTTGTCATATGAGATATATATGGTGGATACTCCAAAAGATGGAGATGGCGATGGAACAGTGGGGGATGACGCCCCCAAGAAACAGCCAAAGCGCCGGCGTCAGCGGCGCCGCTCTAAATCCTGCCAAAGCAAAAACGGTGATTCCGGCACGGGAGATAATACTACCCCGGATAGCGTCGAAGAACACCCACCTCAGCAAGATTCGGCACAGGAAGATGGAGAAGCCATCCCTCATGAGAGAGCGGCAGACCGAGAGGTCGAGGATGACAACTATACGCCTCCCTCCGAAGACGAGGCAAGCCTCGATGACGACGAATTCGTCATACCATCAGACCCCGCCGAACAAGAGCGTTTTAAATGCAGGCTTTTAGCCACGGCAAGCAGCCTCAAGAAAAAGCATCAATAGCTTAGAGCTGCCCAAGATTTTCTAGCTGACAGATGGACTGAAGTCCTTGCGGCCAAAGAGTATGAATTCGAAGGCCCCTCCAAGAGTTACCCGAAGCGCAGGCCGCTACCCCGATCAGAAGAGGAAGCACCTACATCACCAGCGCATGACATGGCAGACCGGCCACCTCACGGCCGCAACAGAGAGGCCTCTCGGCCCTCCACCCAAGCGATGCCCCGACGCTGCTCAACTAAGGCACGGGAAAATGCGCCCGACTTGCGAGACATACTGGAGGATAAGGCAAGACAAACAAGATCGATCTACAGATCGTGCAGGCGCCCTACGGCATGTGACAATGATCTTCACTCCGGATACAACAAATCCGGCCGGGCCGAACACAACAGACATAGCTCTTCCGAGCTGCGTTGTGATATAGCCCAGTACAGAGGCGCCGCACACCCGCTATGCTTCACGAATGAAGTAATTGATCATAAAATCCCAGAGGGTTTCAAACCCATAAACATCGAATCATACGATGGCACAACAGATCCAGCGGTATGGATCGAGGATTATCTCCTTCACATCCACATGGCACACGGCGATGATCTACACGCCATCAAATACCTCCCGCTCATACGATGCCGACGACTTAAGCCACATAATTCAGCAGCCAGAGGAATCGGCCAGACAATTCTGGACACGGTTCCTAACAAAGAAAAACCAGATAGTCGACCGTCCGGATGCAGAGGCCCTAGCAGCCTTCAAGCATAACATCCGCGACGAGTGGCTTGCCCGGCACCTGGGACAGGAAAAGCCGAAATCCATGGCAGCCCTCACGACACTCATGACCCGCTTTTGCGCGGGAGAACACAGCTGGCTAGCTCGCAGTAACAACTTATGAAAGAACCCTGGTAATTCGGATACCAAGGACAAAAGTGGCAGGACACGTCGGAATAAGCAAAAACGCCGCGTTAGCAGCGACAGCAATGAAGACACGACAGTCAATGCCGGATTCAAAGGCTATAAATCCGGTGAGCGGAAAAAGCCATTCAAAAAGAATAATCAAGGCCCGTCCAGTTTGGACCAAATACTCGATCGCTTGTGCCAGATACATGGCACCCCCGAAAGGCCAGCCAATCACACTAACAGGGATTGTTGGGTGTTCAAGCAGGTAGGAAAGTTAAGGGCCGACAACAGAGACAAGGGGATGCATAGCGACAACGAGGAGCCCAAGCCGCCGAACAACAATGGACAGAAGGACTTTCCCCCACAAGTGCGGACGGTGAACATGAAATACGCAACCCACATTCCCAAGTGGGAGCGGAAGGGTGCGCTACGGGACATATACGCGATGGAGCCAGTCGCCCCAAAGTTCAACCCATGGTCCTCCTGCCCGATCACCTTTGATCGAAGGGACCATCCCACTAGCATCCCTCATGGTGGCTTCGCCGCATTGATTCTCGACCCAATCATCGACGGATTTCATCTCACAAGAGTCCTCATGGACGGCGGCAGTAGCCTGAACCTGCTTTATCAAGATACAGTGCGGAAAATGGGCATAGATCCCTCAAGGATTAAGCCCACAAGAACGACCTTTAAAGGCGTTATACCAGGTGTAGAAGCCAACTGTACAGGCTCAGTAACACTTGACGTGGTCTTCGGATCCCCGGACAATTTCCAAAGCGAAGAGTTAATCTTTGAAATAGTCCCGTTTCGCAGTGGCTATCACGCCCTGCTCGGACGAACCACATTCGCAAAGTTCAATGCGGTGCCGCACTACACATATCTCAAGCTCAAGATGCCAGGCCCTCGAGGAGTAATTACGGTCAACGGAAACATCGAACACTCCCTCCGTACGGAGGAGCATATGGCGGCTCTCGCAGCGGAGGTACAAAGTAGCCTTCTCAGGCAATTCTCCAGTCTGGCCATTAAAAAGCCAGACACTGCCAAGCGCGCCCGGAGTAACCCACAACAGGACCGCTTGGCACACTCTGAGCAAGCGTAGCAATGCGGCCCCAACCCCAGCTTTCGCGACATAGCGAAACCAGTACCTCGCGTACATAACTACGCCCTTGAAATACCATGGGCACAGGGGAAGGGGCACAATAACGGCATGCCCAAAATACGGCTTAAAACGTACTAGGGGCTGCCGGATTCTTTTTTTAATTTTTTATTACTTTCAGGACTCCATACTTCGGACGACCTGTTCGGCAATTCGACTGCCGCACAAACGATGCAAGATCCAGGGAGGCAGACAAGCCATGCCGCATTATGGAACTCCCAGGTGGTCTCTGTTATGAGTGGTATACATGTTTTAAATACAATTCCGCGTCCTGCCCCTGGTCAGGACATACTGAATAGTCCAATATCTTTTGCTTACCACACTATTTGTATTGTTCGGCTTTGATAAATAGCCTCTCTATAAACAATGCTTAGCTTCTTGTCTATTTTTTGCATTATCTTCTTTTCACATTTATGTTTATTAAATGACATGATTGCACCCGTACATGATGGTATGGCAAACACGCCAGGGGCATTAGTACCCCTCATAATGGTGTGAGAAGTCCGTACACTTTCACAAGTGCGGCACCCCGAACTTATAGCAGTATATGCATCGGCTCCGAATCATGATTTGGGTCAATAGTTGGGTTTGCCCGGCTCCTATGTTTTGGTGCCTTACGTTCCGCTCTATCGGCTAAGGTAGCACTAGGAGAACCACTGCGATTATGCCCCGGTTCAGCTGGGTTAAGCACCTCAGTGGAGAAAGCTAAAACTGACTGTCATGATGTGGCGAGAGACCGGTCGCTGTTCGAGAGGGTTTTCGAGTCCCTAAAGGCTTATGCCGCTTCGAGCGAGGAGCTGCCTTTGTCCGGCCAAGGCGTGGATAGCGCTCTGAACTCGGTCTTCCGAACTAGGGGCTTCGCCGAAATTTAAAATTATAGAGTTCTATGGCTAAGTGAGAGTGTTCAAGCATTATAGTCCGATTGCCTGGTTTGTTGTGTTGAGCGCCTCCCTCGAATGACCCAACTATGGGAAAAAGAGCGCTCAGGTTTATCCCGAACACCCCAGCACTAGTGGCACGGGGCAGAAGCCGACGACTGGCCATCTCTCAATTTTTGATAAACGGCCGCACAGAAAGTAATATTTTAAATTCAATAAGCATTGCTTAGCGCATATGAACAAGTTTTCAGCGCACAGGATAAACACGAGCGAGTTCATTCAAATATCACATCCTTGGTACATTCATCCGCCACAAGGCAGGCACCTGCAAGAACATCCTTGTAGTAGTTCTCGGGCTTGCGATGCTCCTTCCCCGGCGGCGGCGCGTCCTTCACAAGCTTCTCACCGTCCAGCTTACCCCAGTGCACCTTTGCACGGGCAAAGGCCCGACGGGCACCTTCGATGCAGACGGAGCGTTTAATGACCTCAAGCCTCGGACAGGCCTCCACCAGCCACCGCACCAGCCCGAAATAGCTCCCAGGCAAGGCCTCTCCGGGCCACAGCCGAACTATGAAGCCCTTCATGGCCTGCTCGGGCGCCTTGTGGAGCTCGACCAGCTGTTTCAGCTGGTCGCTCAAGGGCACAGGGTGTCCGGCCTCAGAATACTGAGACCAGAACACCTTCTCCATCGAGCTACCCTCTTCAGCTTGGTAGAATGCGGCGGTGTCGGATACGCTGCGGGGAAGATCTGCGAATGCCCCTGGAGAGCTCCGGATTCGGGTAAGTAATAGGTAGTTCACTTTTATATTTCTGCTTTGCCTAAAGAATGCCTTACCCGCTGCTATCTTCCTCATCTCCTCCAACTCTTGGAGGGCCTTTTGGGCTTCGGCCTTGGCAGACTTGGCAGCCTCTAGGGCCGTTGCAAGCTCGGATGCTTGTGCCTTCAACTCCAGCTCCAAACCCTCATGTTTTTTCATGAGAGCCTGAAGCTCTTGCTGCACCTCGCCGACCTAAGCCCCAAGTCTGTCTCGCTCGGTGCGCTCCACGGCCGTTTTCTTTTCGGCCTCAGACAGTGCCTGCTTAAGAGTCTCCACCTTAGTCGTGGCCCCTACAATAAGCAGTACAATCATGTTACTCTTTTTTGCAATCAAGCCTTTTTATAGGCACTTTTTCTGTAAGGTCTTTCTTACCTTCTTCCTCCTCGAGCCGCCACTTGGCAAGGCCGAGCTCTTGCTCGGTCCGCTCGAGGTCCTGCTTCAAGACACCCGCCTCCGCAGTCAGTGCGGCGGTGGATAGCAGCGAAGCCTGCATACGCATATTGACTCTTTTTTTAGACTCCTGCGAAATTTAATAGATCCTCTATTCGGCTTTTCTTTCCGAACGCCAAGCAGAGCATCAGGGGCTACTGTCTATGCGGTAATATTTTTACATATTTTTACTTACCTCGAAGCCTGTTAGAAGGCTAGTGCAAGCTTTAGTCAGTCCGCTCTTGGCGGACTGAACCTTCTAGATCACCGTACTCATAATAGTACGGTGCCCCTCGTTGATGGAGGCATCGTCAAGCACCTCCAGCAGATTGTCCGGCACCTCCGGTTGGACGGAGGCCACCGGCTCAGAAGGCTTGCTCCTCTTGGAAGGAGTTCGCCTACCGTGGTCCGGAACTGTGGAAGATTCCGGCGCGGTGTCCGGCACAAAGCCGGACTGAGAGCCCTGGGGAGCCTTATCCCCTTCACTCTTGGAGTCCGGGAGGTTTCCTTGCGGCTCCTCCAGGACCACCTCCTCCTGCCCCGAAGCTTGTCGCGACGCCACTTCGGCGTTGTCTGCAGTGCGGGGGGAGACGGTGGGCGGAACTGAGTTCACGTCCGATGAGTCCAGGGAGCCGCCCGACAATTCGTCGAATTCGGCCCGGGGCGGACTGCATAATTACATTCGACATTAGGGAAAGCTGTGCAACAAAGGAACATCATGAGTTACTCTGATATCCGAACTTATGATTTCACCGAACGCTTGGCCCCGTTTGGCCACTCCTCTTTGCCCTCTTCGGCGTTGGGGGCGTAGTCCGGCGGAGGGGTCTTCCTTTTCCTAGACCCCTCAGCCTCCCCTGTTGGGGTGGCCTTCCTCTTCTCTCCTCCCTCCGCTAGGGGGGGAGAGTTTTCTTCTTCCTCCTCCTCGTTTTCGCGGGAGGAGGGCGTCTCGGACTTGTCAGATGATGAGTCCGACACCACCATGTTGCGGGCACTCTTTCGAGTCCCCGTGGTCTTCTTCTTCTTGGCTTTCTTCTCCGGCATGACATAAGGCGCCGGAACCAGCAGCTTCGCTAGTAGAGCTGGGGCTGGGTCTTCGAGCAGCGGAGCCGGACAGTTAATCGGTCCGGATATCGCCCGCCAAGCCTGTCAAAGGTAAGGGAGTTTAGATCCCGCATAGAGTCAAACTATGAAAAAAGCTTAACATCCTGTAAAAGGTGTAGATGGCATACCTCGCTAGCATGACGCTGCGAGCTGTATCCGTGGTCCTCGGAAGCGGATGCGGGAGCCTCGGCGCCCTTGAATAGCATCTTCCAGGCGTCTTCGTACGTCGTGTCGAAGAGCCTGCTGAGGGTTTGATGCTGCACCGGGTCAAACTCCCACAAATTAAAATCCCGTTGTTGGCACGGGAGGATCCGGCGGACGAGCATAACCTGGATTACATTAACAAGCCGGACTGGCTTGTTCACCAGGGAGGGACTGGATGCATGTTTGCAATCCGGTCACCTCTTTTCCGTCACCCCACGACAGGCCCGTCTCTTTCCAGGACGTAAGCCACGTGGGGGGTCCGGATCGGAACTCGGGGGCTGCGGTCCATTTCGGATCGCGCGGCTCGGTGATATAAAACCACCCGGATTGCCATCCCTTTAGGGTCTCCACGAAAGAGCCCTCAAACCATAGGACGTTGGCCATCTTGCCCGCCATGGCGCCTCCGCACTCTGCCTGGCTGCCGCACACCACCTTGGGCTTGACATTGAAGGTCTTGAGCCAGAGGCCGAAATGGGGGCAGACGCGGAGAAAAGCCTTGCACACGACGATAAACGCCGAGATGTTGAGGATGAAGTTCGGAGCCAGATCGTGGAAATCTAGGCCGTAGTAGAACATGAGCCCCCAGACAAATGGGTGGAGTGGAAAACCCAGTCCGTGGAGGAAGTGGGGGAGAAATACTACCCTCTCATGGGGCCTTGGGGTGGGGAGAAGCTGCCCCTCTTCGGGAAGCCGGTGCGCGATGTCCTTGGACAGGTATCCGGCCTTCCTTAGCTTCTTGACTTTACCCTCCATGGCGGAGGAGACCATCCACTTGCCTCTCGCTCCGGACATTGCTGGAGAAGGTTGAGGTGGGGAGTGCGGGCTTGGGCGCTGGAGCTCGGGTGCACAGGAGATGGATAGACAAAGGAGGAAGAAGGCATAGGTAAAAAGGTGGATCCTTGTCCCCTTATATGGGCGGATGCGGTTGTGTGTCCCCACCTGCCTAGTAAAACTCGCTTGCCTCCCAAGCGCCGTGATAAGTGGCACGGTTGGGTTACCCACGTCCGTATTGATGAGAATCCCGTAAAAGGGGGGGTACACTATCTCTGCTTTGACAAGACGTGCCAAGGAAACCGCCTCGCAAAACACGCTGAGGTGGAAAAGTGAAAACGATTCGAGTGAAGGACTTGGCTGTAGTGTGATGACGCACTGCGGAATACTTCAGCAGATTTGATTTGTGTTAATATTATTCTCTCTATGGCAATATGTGGAAGATTATTTTGCAGAGCCGGACACTACTCTTGGTGTTTACAATCTTCTATGAAGAACTTGGAGGAGGAACCCGCCTTGCAATGCCGAAGACAATTTGCACGCCGGACTCGTCATCATTGAAGCCTGGTTCAGGGGCTACTGAGGGAGTCCTGGATTAGGGGGTGTTCGGGTAGCCGGACTATACCTTCAGCCGGACTCCTGGACTATGAAGATACAAGATTGAAGACTCCGTCCCGTGTCCGGATGGGACTTTCCTTGGCATGGAAGGCAAGCTTGGCGATGCGGATATTCAAGATCTACTACCATTGTAACCGACTCTATGTAACCCTAACCCTATCTGGTGTCTATATAAACCGGAGGGTTGTAGTCCGTAGGCAATCAACTCCACATACAACAATCATACCATAGGCTAGCTTCTAGGGTTTAGCCTCCTTGATCTCGTGGTAGATCTACTCTTGTACTACCCATATCATCAATATTAATCAAGCAGGACGTAGGGTTTTACCTCCATCAAGAGGGCCCGAACCTGGGTAAAACATCGTGTTCCCTGCCTCCTGTTACCATCCGGCCTAGACGCACAGTTCGGGACCCACTACCCGAGATCCGCCGGTTTTGACACCGACACAAGCCATTAAGCAACACCTCATCCCCTTTTAATAGTATTGGCTTTTCCTATGGACTCAATGTGATCTTGGATCACTAAAATGAAAATGTAGAGTCTTGAGCTTGAGCCAATATGTGTCCTTAGCATTTTGAGTTGTCCACATTCCTAATCCATGCCATGCCAATCATTGAACTTCTTGAAATGATCATCTTGAAATATCATTAGTTCAATGATCTCTTGATACATCAGCAAGAGATCATCATGCACATGAGTGTGATGCATATTCTTACCTTGGTGTTGGGGATATTGCTATTAAGTATAAACCACCCAGGAGGGGCCGGATTATACTTATGGTAAGCTATTCTTATTGAAGCCCACGAAGGCAAGGCGCTTTACGAAGGTGGTTTAACAAGAAGGCCCAAGGCCCGAAGGTGGATTAGAGCCCAGTAGATGTAAACTGCCATAAGATGTATAACTTGTATTGTAAGATAAGAAAGGGTAGAAACCGAGCCAGACACAATTATGAGCCCGCCGGGATTCTGTAAAATGCTGGGTGTCAACCTGTGTATATAAAGGGACGACCCGGCGGCATTTTAGGGACAAAAAACAAGAGAGATTGAGAGCCAGGCAAAGCGGATTCGCTCCCTGGTCATCTAAATCCTAGCAATTCCATCACAACTGGATTAGGCTTTTACCTTCACTACAAGGGGCCGAACCAGTATAAACTCCTTGCGTCCTTTGTCCTGCTTTAACCCCTTTAAGCTAACTACGTCGCGATGGCTCCCCGACTAAGTCCTCATTCTAGGACATTTGCCATGACAAAACCACGACAGTTGGCGCCCGCCGTGGGGCTATTGCACGATGGTTTCAAGTTCTTAGAGGGCAGCTTCGAAGGGCTCAAGGGATACGCTGTGGGCCGGATGACCAAGAGTCATCGCGGCAAGCTCTACATCGATGAAGCAGGCTAGGGCCCCGAGGCCGGCTCAATTGAGTATGGATATCGGTTCCCCTTCGGTGGTATTCACGTTTTCATTGGCAAGATCGGCGAACAGGGCCTTGAGCGGGACATTTGCACCGACATTGTCGAAACGGCTCGGCGTGCGAGATCCACCCAGGTTCAGCCTACCATGAAGCATGCCTTTGTGAGAGTCGTCCACGGAGTGCAATCTAAGGATAGATCAGTATCCAGTGGTGAAACCGTCGTTTATTCTGATGAAGAGTCATCTACCAGAGAGACCGAGTCATTGTACCCACTACAAGATGGCCAGTTTGGGGGCAGTTATGATGGCGACAGTATTCCGGACCCCTTCGATCCGCCGAGCCGAGTTGCGATCTTCATGGCCGGTACACAGTCAGCACAACATTCTTCAACCGCAGGAGCAATGATCTCCTGTCCAGCAGCAACGACAGCAGCTAGGGAAGGAGGCCCTACGCAATCACCGGCTTAGGTTTTGTCCGATTTATTCGACAGTTTGGCAACACTGTTGGCTAAAGTTAACCTGTCGGATCAGGATCAGCATAACATAGAAGTTCCAAAGGTGAAGGATCAAATAGCTCAAGCCAAGGCAGACTTGATAGCCGAGAACACCAGGATGGCTGCAGAGCGGGCCGAGTTGGATGCGCAGGCTTATCGGCTTATGTTGGATCAGAACGCGTCAAACGATGTAATGAGGAGAAGGTACCAGTCTCACCTGCCTCCGGTTTATGAGGCAAGGAATCTCTTTAACACGCCGGGAGCAGGAACCAGTAACCAGCCAGTGGTAAACCGGGTAGAAGCACCTGGAACGGGGGCGCTGGTTCAGCCACGCAGAATGGATCCACCTCGTCCGAATGTCCCGTTGCAGCACGTGTCAACGTCTCCGGGTCATTACTCCAACCCCTTGGATAACATAGTCGCCACCGCTTCACGATTAGCAGCCCTCCCGGTCGAAGGCGAGTCCCCCGTAGCGGTTGAGACGCGACGGGCTAGGGAGCTACTTCAGACAACTTTGACTCAGCAGCTGGCTTAGTCATACAGTCGCGAGAGGATTCATTCCACCCCCCCGCCCAGGCTGGAGTTACAGTAGGCATATTGATGAACCGGCTGTGTCAAGCAGTGCGCGGAACCATGACCCGTCTCGAGGGCATAACCCGGCGGGCGGTGGTGCTAATGCCGAGGACGTGGTGGATCACGGTAGAGCACGTCGAGAAGCCGAGCTAGCAGCGCAGTACGCGGCCCGTCAGCTTACTCTGGTCCGTCCAAATACTTCGGTGGAACCAGGTGTTGCTTTCAGCTCTTTGGGGGTGCCGTGTCTTACCCCGACTTTATGTAACATGCGGCTGCCCAAGGATTTCAAAGGTCCTCGTAAGGTGCCCAATTACACTTCCGATTTACCCCCCCGAATTATGGGTTGAGAGCTATGAGATGGCGATGGAGATGCTGTATGTGGATGATGCAACATGTGCTAAATACTTCACCATGATGTTGGAAGGAACAACTCGTACTTGGCTGAAAAGTTTACCAGCTAACTCCATTGGATCATGGGCCGAGTTAAAGGCCCGTTTTATCCAGAATTTCAAACATACATGCAAGCAGCCCATGTCAATTGTGGACTTAGCCGCCTGTCTACAAGAAGAAGGTGAATCAACAACCCATTAGGTGCGTAAGGTCTCAGCGATTCTGCATTCATCGGAATGCATCAATGCTGATACAACAGTTTTGACATTGGAAGGCAATTGTCGGTTCATGCCTCTTAAACTGAAGTTAGGGCGGCTCAAGCGTCACTTTGGTGACATGTGGAAACTTATGGAAGCTCTAGTTAAGTATCCTGACTCTGATAGTACCAAGGATCCCGAGTTTGACGATGAAAAGCTGGGGAAGGGAAAAAAGAGCAGCAACACCAAAGGGCAACAGCATAACCCGGCGGGCCATGGAAACAACGGTAAGCGCAAGGCGGATAACAGTTTGGATTTTGTGGCTAACACCAACATGCAGAATAACGGTCAGCGTCGTAAGGGTAAATCGCCCCCGTGGAGTGGTGGATCAGGTATCAATCTTGAGTACCTGTAAATCAGCCTTGCCCAAGACACGGGACGTGAGAAAGCCAGCTACGCACCTCTGGAAGGATTGCTTTATTATGAGGGAGTGCAAAAACTCAAATCTTTTCCAAGATGGTCATGGACCGGGTGGCGGTTCAGGACCCGGTATTCATGGGTCGGGTTATGGTGGAGGCAGTTATGGCTCAGGACTTCAAGGTAATCAAGGCAATCATGGCAACCAAGGTGGTTATAGCCAACAACGCCCTTAGGGGAGTCAACAGCAACAACAATCGGGTTATCAGAGCAACCCGAAGCAGTTGAATAGTGGGCAGTATCATGTCTTCACCACTAGCCTGTGCAGGCACGAGCAGAAGCTTCATAAAAGGGCAGTAAACTCCGTTAAACCGGTAGTGCCCCATTACTTGTGCTGGTCTAAACAACCCATTTTGTGGAGTCGAGAGGATCATCCACCCCGGGTTGGTAATCCGGGTCATCTGGCATTGTGGTGGCGCCTCAGATTGGGGGGTATAAGTTCACCAAGGTGCTCATGGATGGAGGGAGCAGTATTAATATCCTTTATTATGAAACCTTCCGTCGCATGGGGTTGACAGATAAAAATCTTAAACCGTCGAATACTGGTTTCCATGGTGTGGTGCCTGGTAAATCGGCGTACCCAGTTGGTAAGATAGCTCTGGAGGTTCCTTTTGGAGATGATCATGATTCAAGATCAGAGACATTGACTTTTGAAGTGGTGAAAATCATGAGCCCTTATCATGCCCTGTTTGGACGGTCGGCTTATGCTAAATTCATGGCAAGGCCCTGTTATGTTTATCTGCATCTCGAGATGCTGGGTCATAAGGTGATGCGGCCTATGCTAAGTCGGTTTGTGCGGTAGAGGAGCTGAAGTTCTATAAGGACAATGTTGATCCGGCGGATATGACTTCTTTGAAAAAGCCAACAACAGAGCATGACCCGACTTTCAAGTTTAAATCGGCTGATGAGACCAAGCTTGTTGATTTTGTTCCTGGCAATTCATCCAAGCAGTTTAGCATCAGCATTAACCTGGATCCGAAATAGGAAAGCGTTCTCATCGAGTTCATCCATGAGAACTGGAACATCTTTGCATGGAAACCTTTTGACATGCCAGGTGTACCGAGGGAACTCGCTGAGCACACTCTTAACATCGATCCCAAATTTAAACCGGTCAAGCAGTTTCTCCGCCGCTTCAATGAATAACGGTGCAAGGCCATTGGTGAGGAGGTAGCCCGGCTGTTGGCAGCAAGGTTTATTGTGGAGGTTTTTCACCCAGAGTGGTTAGCTAACCCGGTGCTAGTACTTAAGAAGAACGGCACTTGGCGTATGTGTGTGGATTACACAGATTTGAACAAGGCTTGTCCAGCTGATCGTATTGAGCAAATCATTGATGCTATGACGGGTTGTGAGCGTATGAGCTTTCTGGATGCTTATTCTGGTTATCATTAGATCAAAATGCCAGTTTAGGAACAGGAGAAGACAACTTTTATAACTCCCTTTGGAGCCTTCTGCTATGTATCTATGCCTTTTGGGATCAAGAGCGCCCAGGTGACTTATCAGCACTGTGTGCAGAATTGTCTTCATAATCAGATTGGGCGCAATGTTCATGCTTACGTGGATGATATTGTGATGATGTCCAGAAAGGAGGAGACATTAATAGATGACTTGAAGGAAACTTTTTATAATCTCAGGGTCTATAAGATGATGCTTAATCCGGCCAAGTGTGTTTTTGGTGTATCGGTAGGCAAGCTCTTGGGTTTTCTGGTGTCTAACAGGGGCATTGAAGCTCATTCGAAAAAGATCAAAGCTATTACATCTCTGGCTAAACCGGCGTGTACTAATGATGTTCAGTGTCTGGCGGGTCATATTGCAGCGTTGAGCCGGTTTATCAGACGATTGGGATAGAAAGCTATCCCTCTATATTAGATGATGAAAAAGACATATAATTTTGTCTTGAGTGATGCTGCTAATGCGGCATTTGAGGACTTGAAGAAACAATTAGCTGAACCGCCTGTCCTTGCTGCTCCGGTTGATAAAGAGCCGCTGTTGTTATATGTTGCAGCCAATGCCCAGGCTGTCAATGTGGCCATTGTGGTAGAACGTAAAGAAGCTGGAAAGGAGTATCCGGTTCAACGGCCGGTTTATTATATCAGTGAGGTGCTTATTGAGTCTAAGCAGAGGTACCCACATTGGCAGAAGCTGGTGTATGGAGTTTTTATGGCAAGCCGGAAGCTCCAGCAGTATTTTCAGGGTCATCCCATCACTATGGCCAGTTCTGCCCCTTTGGGAGATATAATCCAAAACATGGAAGAAACTGGCTGGGTTGCCAAATGGGCATCGAGCTTGGACCTCACGGATTAGAGTATATGCCTCGCACAGCAATCAAGTCCCAAGCACTTGTGGATTTCATCAATGACTAGACTAAATTGCAGGCGCCGGAAGAAAAGCCAGATAACACTAATTGGACTATTCATTTTGATGGGTCCAGGCAATTGGAGGGCTCGGGGGCTAGAGTCATGTTAACTTCCCCATGAGGTGATAAGTTTTGTTATGTTCTCTATTTAATGTTCCCTTCCACTAACAATGCAGCTGAATATGAGGCCTTACTCCATGGTCTTTGAATGGCTAAGGAGATGAATCTAAGCCAGGTTAAGTGATTTGGTGACTCAGACCTGGTAGCTCGACAAGTATCTGGTACATGGGATTCCAAGGATCCGCTCATGGCGGTGTATCAACGAGAAGCAGACATTCTGGCTGGTCATTTCAAGGGCTATCAGGTTGACCATGTGGACCGGCGAAAGAATGAAGCGGCTGACGCTTTAAGCCGTTTGGGCTCTCAACGTAAACCGGTGCCACCCAATGTTTTTCCTGGATGTTTTGCATAACCCATCGATCAAGCTACCTACAGAGGAGGATTTGGTTGTTCCGGACCCGTAGGGCTCAGTTGGTGGCGGCTCTTCATGTTATCCCAGATTGGACAGTCCCATATTTGGCGAATATGAACCGAGGCGAGTTACCGGAGGATGAAACTTTGACCAGGCAGATAATCCGGCGATCCAAGTCAATGACCATTGTCAACGGAGAATTGCATCATGGCAGTGTAATAGGGGCGTTTCAGTGTTGCCTATCTCCTAAAGAAGGCTGTGATATTTTGCGTGAGATCCACGAAGGGTATTGTGGTCACCATGCCAGTTCAAAGTCCTTGGTAGCTAAAGCTTTTCGTCACGGCTTCTATTGGCTGATGGCTCATGCTGATGCTGAGGATTTGGTAAAATGGTGTGATGGTTGTCAGAAAATTTCATGTCGAGCTCATGTTCCGGCTCAGGAATTGAGGATGATTCCAATCACTTGGCCATTTGCAACTTTTGGGTTAGATATGGTTGGGCCCTTTAAGAGGTCCAAGGATAAGAAGACCCACCTTCTGTTGGCGGATGATAAGTTCACTAAGTGGGTGGAGGCAGAGCCAGTCAGTAAGTGTGATGCAGCCATGGCAGTTCAATTCATCAAGAAGGTGATTTTCCGGTTTGGTTTTCCACACAGCATCATGACTGATAATGGTACTAATCTGTCCAAGGGTGCTATGAAAGAAATTTGTCAATGTGAGCACATCCGGCATGACGTGTCATCAGTGGCTCACCCCCAATCTAATGGTCAAGTGGAGAGAGCCAATCAAGAGATCCTGAGAGGCATCAGGCCCCGGCTTATGGTTCCGTTGCAGCGGACGCCGGGTTGTTGGGTGGAGGAGTTACCTTCTGTGTTATGGAGCATCAATACCACGTCCAACAGATCTACGGGTTACACACCTTTTTCATGGTTTATGGAGCAGAGGCGGTTCTCCCTATTGACATACGTCATGACTCACCCCGTGTGGTGCTTATCTTGAAGCTGACAATGAGAAAGCACGTCAGGAGGCACTTGACCTGTTAGATGAGGAGCGTGATATTGCAGCGTCTCGTTCGGCGATTTACAAGCAAGATCTTCGTCGTTATCACAGTCATCGGGTTAAAACCAGAAAGTTTCAAGAAGGGGATCTGGTGCTCCGGCTCATCCAGGATCAGACTAATATGCACAAGTTATCCCCGCCTTGGGAAGGACCCTTTGTGGTCAGCAAGAATCTGCACAACGGGTCATAGTACCTTATCGATATTTGAGAGCACAAAGACTCACATAAATCGAAGGAGGAGACCCACCGGCCGTGGAATATCGCTCATCTTCGGCCATACTACACCTGAGCCATAGGCTCCTCTTATGTACATATTATTGACAATGTATATATTATGATGATCAATATAATAAACCGACATCCCTGCTAAAGCGGGGCTTCTGTCGTTCTTCCTTAAAAGTTTTTGGTTACATGGGGGCTTCTGTTTATAAAGCGGAGTCCTGATTACCCATTGATCCGGCTCATAAGCCACATATAAAAAAACTTGGGGGCTTGCTACCCAAAGTCAAAAGGAGCCAAAGAGAGTCTGTTGCAAAGCACAACTCAAACATAGGCGTCCAATGAGCACAGCTCAAAATATTGCGTGGGGGCTCTTTTTTCTACAAGAATACAGAGTCTATAACCTAGTAATAGGCTATAAAAGCCGGGCTTGGAAGCCAGGTGTATTCACCTAAAACCCCGGGTTATCCTGCCTTTTTAAGTAAGTCACTCCGCCCCGGTAATCCTGGTATGACCCGTCAAACATTTAACAAGTAAATCTTATACAGACCCTGAACTTGTCTTAGTTAAAATGACGATTGGTTAATGTGAGTTCCATCTTATAAGGCTTTGTAAAATGGTTTAACTCAGTGGCCTGGCAGCCCATGAAAATCCTCGTTTTTTGCATACTTTTCTTTTGCAATCTTTCTTTTTGAGATTTATTTTGATGCGGTTTATACAAATCCGGTGTCTATTGACCCGGCCTAGCTGTTGACTATAAGTAGGCCGAGCAAACTGAAAATATTGCTGGTGTCTATTGACCCGGCTTCGCTGTCAATTATAAGTCGTCAGCATACACTCAGCTATAATCCGGTGTTCATTGACCCAGTCTGGCTTTCGACTACAACTCGCAAGTATGATATATGGATAATCCGGTGTTTATTACACCCGGTACAGCTTTACTATAATTCGGCACAACATGGAGGAGTTATCAGTACTCAAGGATTGGTTTATCACCCTTACCAAAGAAGTTGGTACCAACGATGTGATTCAATATCGCAGGTATGATATATTTCATATTTGGTTATTCTTAAGTACAACCTTGGTTATAAACCCGGTTTATATGTTGGATGTTATGACCCGTCCGGTGATAAACTGCCAGGACACTTTTTATATGCAGAAACAGGTTGAATAAAGCTGCTAAGGATCATAAGCAGACATAGCATAATCATGATGGATTAACAATGTCATGCAAAGTGAATATGCACAATGGCATAGCAGACCAAGTATTTAAACTAGCCTATTACAAGGCGCTTTGATGCCCAAAAGGATAATTGTTTTCAACAAGTGTTGCAGTATGTGGAAGGCTAAACCAGCCTCCGGATCATGACTCCTCGCCGGGCTGACTTGATGGCTGTGGATCATCCTGTGCCGGTTCATCCTCCTCCTCTCCACCTAGCGGCTGGAAGTCAATTGTTGTCTAGTTGATTCCAGTTAGGGCCTTGAATACAGCTTCGTCGCTCATAAGTGTGGATGTCACAGCCCTAGAAATCTTCTTGTAATTAGTGGCATTGCATCCATGCATCATTTTCAACATCTATTAATTTTGAAATGGGGACTGATAAACCCTAGCAGCAAGTGAAATACAACTAGGGTCAAATTAAATCTTTTCCATCTACCCAAAATGGCTTTTAGAAAAGTTCATCAATTTTGGAATGGGTGAAAACTTCTTCCAAAAATGATGCACACATTTCTAGAATATTTCTGGATTTTGGAGTTAATTCATACGTATTTGAATTTGGACAATTAAATGCTATATAATATCTTAAATGTCCAAATAATTCTGAACTTAAGTGAGGCTTGTTGGAAATATTCCATACAGAGCCCACAATTATTTTCAGGGTTTTAGAAAATGCCTTAGCATTTTAATTAAGTCAAAACAATTACAGAAAAATAGAAAACAAAAACTAAATAAAAGAGAGAGAGAAGGAAACAAACATGGGCCTCACCTGTGCTGGCCCAGCCCACCTGGCCTGGTGCCAGTCATCCCTAACCTCTGCCAGTAGGTAGAGGCGGGACAGCGCACTCGCGCGCGAGGTGCCACGCCTCCTCCTGCTTGCCGCCGAGCCTCTGGACGCGTGGGTGAACGCCCCAGCGTCGTCCCGATCTGCCCGACCTCTCTCACTCCCCCCTGCTCTCTCCCTCGCCTCATCACCTCGGACCGAACGCGCCCGCCGCCGACGACGAGCACCACTGCGGCCATCGCCTCCCCCTCGTTCCCTCGAGCAGCCCAGAAGCACCGCCGCGTCCTCCCCTTCCTCTCCACCGAGCCGCGCCCCGCCGGAAGCCCTGCAGTGTCGCCTTCGAGCTCTTCTTCAACCTTCGGCCGCCGGCGACCTCGTCTTCGATTCGCTGCCGTCCGTGCTTCCCCGGCCTCGACTTCGACTCCGTTCGACCCCTCCATGAGACTCCGTCGTTTCCCCCTTGTTTTCCCTCTCCAACCCTTCCTCTAGCCGTGCTTTTCGCCGGAGACCGAACCGCGCCGCCGCCGAGCCTCTCGCCACCGTGGCCACAGCCGCCACAACCTCCAACCGAGCACACCCACGTGCTCACCGCGCCGCGTAGGTGCTGTAGGAGCCAAGCACGCCACCCCACGGGCACCGTAGCCCCGCTCCCGAGTGCACCCGTACTCCGGCTGCCGCCACGAGCTCGATTCCGGTGAGCTCGCTCCACCCCAGCTTCTCCCACTTGCCCCACTAGATGCGCGCGAGCCCCAGCTACTCATAGGACCAAACCGCGGTCGATCTGGTCGCCTGTGGGCGATTCTCGAAGCCCTCTGCCGTCTCTGTCGTCGCCGGCGACGAGCCATTGACCTGGTCCGGCGGGTTTGACCCAGCTTGACCGGGGTTTGACTTTCCCCTGACTCACTGACATGTGGGCCCCAGGCCACTAACTAAACTAGGTTTAGTATTAGTTTAACACAAACTAACTTTAGTTAGTTAACTAACTACTGACTAGTGGGTCCCACTGGTCAGGTTTGACCTGGCCAGTCACAGTTGACCTGATGACGTCACTCTTACGTCAGGTTAACGCAGTAATGCTTTCTGGATTTTAAATAAATTAGAAATGATTTACTTAATTCAGAAAATGTCCAAAACTTCCAAAAAATCATATAAATTCAACCGTAACTCCAAATGAAATAATTTATATATGAAAAATTATCAGAAAAATTCAAGGAATCTGTTTATGGCATTTTCGTGCATGTTTGAACAATGTTTGTCCTCTGTTTTGGACAAAACAAATAAATGGCATTTAACTACTCATATATGGAGTTTGAATTTGAATCTTGTATTCAAACCAACTTCATTTAATTGTGTTGCTAGTTGCATTAGCTCAATCAACAACATATTGCCATGTCATTATCATGCATCATGCTGTGCATTGCATTGATTGTGTTCCTTCTCTGTTGCCGGTGGTTGTCCCCTCTCGATAGACGTTTGTTTCAATGCTGTGATCGTTGACACTGATGAAGACACAATGATATCTTCAGAAGTGCCAGGCAAGCAAAACCCCCTTGTTCATTCCGATACAATCCCACTCTCTCGCTTCTGCTCTCTTTTACTGCATTAGGACAACAACGATTCATCTGTTACTTGTTGCGGTAGTTGGACCCCTTATCCTCTGCATGACCTGTCATTGCCACAGTAAATAGATGAAACCCACTAGCATGACTAGGAGTTGTTTGAGCCCTAATGTGCCTACTCATTCATGCTTGTTTTTCATGCCTGCTATTGCATAGAGTTGTGTCAGGTCTGATTCATCGGGAATGAATCGGAGGTGTGTGAACATGTCCTACTGTGTGTGAGCTAAGTGTGTGAACACGTTTTGGTAAAGGTAGCAGTGAGAGGCCATGTAGGAGTACATGGTGGGTTGTCTCATTGAAACCGTCCTCGGGAACTGAGTTCTGTGTCTGTGATCCATGAATAGCTACTACCACTCATTGGGATCCTTAATTGACCCTCTTGGCTTCTTAATCACCCTAGTACTCTGTCCAGGAGTTGCAACTAGTTTCTGGTGTTTGTAGGTTATGTGTTGGCGGATGTGCGTAGCGCTGACCCCAGGGGTGGGCTATGTCGCGGTAGATACACCGTGGCCGAGCATGCCGGGCGCCCGTTTGGTGTCTCGGAACCCTGTACACATCGTTCGGGGCCGTATGTGGATACCTCGGCCGGACTCCCTGCAGATGGAACCTGGATAGGCGATAAACCTGGACTAGAGACTTAAGTGTTTAGGTAGGCCATGGCCGACACCCTCGTTGGGCTTCCGCATGAAGGTTGCCGAGTACATGTCGTGTAAACGACGGTAAGTGGTGGGAGCGTGTGTGAAGAAGTACACCCCTGCAGGGTTATCAATATCTATACGAATAGCCGGATTCCTCGGATATGGAAACTTGGACCCCTTGCATAGTTCATAGACAAGTGAAAGTGGATGCTATAAAACTCGCAAGATAAGTGTGAGTGCTATGGATGGCCTTCTCGTAGGGAGACGAGAGCGGATCCATAGTGGTGTATTGAATGGTGAATATGTGGACTCGTGTGCGCCACCTCAAAGAGTTGCTTGCAGTCGTAGTTCAGGTTAGCCACTGAGTCAAAGCTGGCTTGCGGAAGTTAAACTCCACCACCCCCTTTGTTGATACCGATGCATATGTAGTTAATTCTGATGTAAGTCTTGCTGAGTACAATTGTACTCACGTTTGCTTAATTTATGTTTTTTGCAGAGAGGCTTCAGTCTCACTAGTAGTTCCGCGTGGACTTCGATGTTTAGCTTGATACCTCAGCTACGATCTTGTGACGTCGGTAGGATCTGGTAGATAGTCAGGGTTCTTAGCTTTTTTTCCATTTGAAGATGTCTGTACTCAGACATGTTAAGCTTCCGCATGTGCTTGATTTGTATGCTATGATTGTTGGGTCATGAGACCCATGTTTGTAATATCTCGCTCCTTGGAGCCTAAGGAATAAATACTTGAGTTGTAGAGTTATGTTGTGATGCCATGTTGTATTTACACATATCGAGCATATTGTGTGTATGATTGAAATGCTTGGTATGTGTGGGATCCGACAATCTAGTTGTTTATCCTTGGCAGCCTCTCTTATGGGGAAATGTAGTCTAGTGCTTCCATGAGCCATAGTAGTCCGCTACAGCCCGGTTCACCGGAGTCCTGCTAGCCCAGCACTACTGCTCAGGACACTTGACTGGCCGGCATGTGTTTCACTTCGTTCCTGTGCCTGTCCCTTCGGGGAAATGTCACGCGGTGACATCCGGAGTCCTTCCTAGCCTGCTACAGCCCGGGTTCCCGGAGTCCTGTTAGCCCAGTGCTACAGCCCAGATTCACATGCTGCTGACCGACATGCTCGATGTGATTCATTTATGCCTGTCCCCATAGGTTATTGCCGCTTTGGGTTCACGACTAGCCATGTCATCCCGGGTTCTCTGTCATATGGATGCTAGCGACACTATCATATACGTGAGCCAAAAGGCGCAAACGGTCCCGGGCCATGGTAAGGCGACACCCGTCGGAATACCATGCGTGAGGCTGCAAAGTGATATGAGGCGTTACCGGCTAGATCGATGTGACTTGGAACCGGGGTCCTGACAACTTTGGTATCAAAGCCTGACTGCCTGTAGGATTAGCAAGCCAAACTGGTCGAAGTCGAGTCTAGAAGTGCTTTAGTTATGTAAGGGAATTGATTGTGGAAGGGAACGTAAGGCTCTGTTTACTCCTTTACCCTATGCCTTCTTATCCGAGTCAACCTGTTCTTTTCTACGGGGATTAAGAACTAGGCCTTCTCATCTATCTATCAGGTTGACGTGTTACTAATCCATAGACTTATAGAATTGATAGTTTCAAGCCTCAGTTTAGTTCCTACTATTTCCATATGTTCATAATTGGTCTCAGCACCTTGATATTGTGATGTTGAGTGGTTATGCCACCATTTTTGAAGGATGACTCAAATCATTTTGAGCATTTACAGCCGTTATGCTGTCCGAGTCATCTCAGGTTTCTAAACAATCTGATGCATTTGCAAATCCTTCCTCCCAGTTCCCGATGTCCTTTTGGGCCAGTTTAAGCACACTAATCCGTCTGATGAGGTACTCCGCTGCCTCGGCATTTATGTTGGAGCTATTATTATGACCCTAGGTGTCTAGAGTATCACCTGGTAATCTAGCAATGCTTTGCATCCCCAGTGTGATGATTCTGGCCACCATTCTTGAAAGCATCCCGTGATGCCATTTAGTAGTAGATATTCTATTCCTGGGTTTTTGAACCCGAGATTCACCCTACTTCATGTCGTTAGTATTTGCCAGTTCCCTTAAGATATTAGTAACCTTTGCGATAGTCCTCGAGGTCCATGGTATTTCCTTCTTCCAAATACCATGAACTATTAAGGCAGAAGTTCTTTGAACCAAAAGATCACTATTAGAGTACTCCTGAGGAGTTCTCCATTCATAATTGTGATTCTGCCAGTTCTACCTTTCTGCATGGGTTATCCGGAAGAAAAATGTTGAACTCGTTCGACATACTAACCCATGAATCCACAACTCAAAATGTTATATGCTCCTTGAGTTGTCCATTCTCAGTTGTATTCCGACCATCATCTATAAATTGATAGTCAGGAATAGTTGTGCATTCGTGTTCATTGATGCCTATTATTCTTGTGGTCCATCAAGCCATTCTATTTCAGAATGACTAGGAGAAACAAACTCCAGTACCTCATCCATATCCAGGATTGGGTCAAAGTAGTTGTGTTCTACAGATCAAATGCCATCAAGCTTTTACTCTGTTCTACCCTGGAGTATTACCCCTTTTATGTCAGGACTGTCATGAGAATTGCACCACCTCATATGAATTCTTGACGCAGTAATACTTCTTGCCATCATTGTTCATTCCTTAGTTCCGTGTTATTATAACCGGAATGCCGACAAGTGAACCGTGATGTGTGAAAGCAATATTCCTAGCAACTCCGTTGCTTGGTAGTTAATGGACAATACTCTCATTCTTAGCGTGTTGGTAATTAAATCACCATCCTAAGATTGATCGTGCTACCTAGTCCATATTTCCGGGTGCACTCATCGACCAATGAGTTAGGACTGTGATAATCCCTCGCTCCTTGATCATATCATCTTGCCCTGAAAAGCAAGATTGTTCTCGAGCTTAATAACATATCGGTGGTTCGTGATTTTCCGAATATCTTCTCAGAGGTATCACCCGGCTGTCAGCTGATCGCTATTTTGAGTTCGTGATCATGCTGGGTTTTCCTCCAAACCACCCATTCTCCAAGAATCTTTATTGGATACCCCTGAGCTAGTTGGTTAAGCTAAACAATAACTTGGAGAGTTGGAAGATAAAAGCTTGTCTAACTTAGATCATGTTAAGGGATATCTTTGGTGTGTGTGTGTTGAATAAAGAGGACATCTTCATCGACTGATCCTCGTGATCAACTGTTGATGCTATTGTCTTAACCAATCCTTGATTTGAGTATGGGCTAGCATCAAATCAAATCAGAACCAATGATAATCGTAATGTTGTCTTACCCATGGCTAATCCCTTGAGCATACACCATTACATATTTTGGTCTGACCAATACTATCATCGTGTTCACATGATGGTGGAAGTCCAGTGATATGGAAATTCCGATGAGTTGTTGTTGAGCCCATCAGCAACATTTTGTCTCCCCCATGATTCACGTTGAACATTACACTAGTGTTGGAAACTTTATAAGCATTGCCCTCATGTCCTGATCATGAAGCATATGTCCGGTTAAAGATGTGACTTCCTCTAATTCATGTGCATCTGATGTAAGTTGCCGCCGTGAATTCGAGAAAGTTTGTTTTTGCTTCCTCTGGAATCATCCCAAGTCAGTCATGCATGTGCGAAGTATTCTATGGTCTGATAGACTGATCATCTACATTCTATACGTATCCCTAGCACACCAAGCCACTGATTGATTTGTTCAAGGAGAAGAAGTTTCTTCTTAAGAGTTAGACCTACGCAAGGTGACGGTGTCCTGGACTAGGGGGTACTCACCAAGTCATCTCCCGATCTATTAGATTGGGCTGAGGACCCCCATGGCCGTATACTCATGGGCCAGTTCGGACAGCTGCCGCATACAAGGAATATTCCACAAGACTTGGCGATCAAGACAAGGACTCCTCCCCACTGGCGTATTCGGCTAGGACTCTTGTTATCCTAGGCCTCTGGTGCATTATATAAACCAAGGCCAGGCTAGTCGATAGATCATATACATACAATCATACCATAGGCTAGCTTCTAGGGTTTAGCCTCTCCGATCTCGTGGTAGATCTACTCTTGTACTACCCATATCATCAATATTAATCAAGCAGGACATAGGTTTTACATCCATCAAGAGGGCCCGAACCTGGGTAAAACATCGTGTCCCCTGCCTCCTGTTACCATCCACCTTAGACGCACAGTTCGGGACCCCCTACCCGAGATCTGCCGGTTTTGACACCGACATTGGTGCTTTCATCGAGAGTTCCGCTGTGTGATTGACAAAAGGATCGATGGCTCGCCAGTAGATCAACTGCGACTTCGGCGTCTCTGTCACCAGTTCAACTGGTCACCTTGGTTCGACCAAGAATTGCGCCCCTTGTTCGGATCACCATGTTCGAACGAGGGCCTTCATCAAACATCAACTCCGATCTCTATCAAGATCACGGAGGAATCATCTATGGAGCTCGGGGGCTCAATGTCAACATTGCCCTCAAGCGACCGTGTTGTTTTTTTTGGACAGCGAACTCGTATCTGCCGCCACCACCTTCTCGAGTATCGCTTTGACGATCGCTTTGGTGGAATTGTGTGGAATTGAGTCTATAACAACCCTGGAAAATTTCGTCGAGTTCCGATGGAGGAATCTCTGGCAATCCACGATATACCGGAGCCCTGTCAAATTTGCATGGGAATTTGGATGAGTTCAGGGCGTGGTGTCCAGCTTCTAGCTCGGACGTCCTTTGGAAGATCCAACCATTGATCGGCTGCGGAATTCCTATATCTACCACCTCTCAAAATTTCAGCTCGATCCGACTGTCCAAACTCCGGGAACCTTCTGATTAGTGCATCACTTTTCGGGTCTGTTTTCTGCGCGAAAACGAATCCGACCCGAGTTCATCTTTTTTATGAACGGGATTTCGGACATCCCTTTTGAAGGAAGATTTGTATGGGGTATTGTGTTTTGTTCCCGAACACATCCCACTAACTTTAATATCTTTTGAACATGATCTTCAACATCATGCTAGTGTCAAACCAGTCCGGCAATATTACTCCACGGCTGCCGACCTGCGCTAGACACGTCGTCACTTTAGCCGAGCTCAACTTCTTCGGATCATCATCTCGGCAAGCCGAACAAGAGTCCGGCATTGCGAAGGATAAATCATCATCAACATCGCCGCCCCATGGATTACACGGAGCAGGCATACCGGCATCGCCGCACGGTCGCTTCATCAAGCCGGCATTGACCACGTCATGACCTGCATCGATAGGGCCGCATTATTGCTTCTTCAAGCTAGTGTCCATCACGCCGGCCTACTTCGACTCATCGGCTGACGTCGAGGCTTCGACATCTCGGCTGGACCGGGGGCTTCACCATCTCTTCATCAACCTACTCCGGACACTTTGGCATCACTAGACGACTAGCTCCGCCATGTTAGCCGGGCCGAGGGCTTTGCCTCGGCGAGTCAACCGTTACCAGCATTGCCATTCCATCGTTTTATCGTCCATCAGGCAATGGGTGTGCGGAGGCACCTTCCTTCGGATTGCTACAACAAATAAACCAGGTGCTATTAATCCCAGTATTTTTTGCTTGTTTGGGTTCATTTTTCCCAAGGAATTATTACTCTCGTTTATCCATGATATGTAGACAGGTCTATCGAATGGTGACCGCATTAACGACGGTCGCGTGGTGGTTCGATCAGTTTCCGTACATAGTCCGGCGAACGACGCATCTGGAGCTCGGACCGACCTATGAATTCAGGCTTTGCCACGCCTTTACTACATCACGCCGACGCGCTGCATCGACATTGACTTCGGCGCCAGGCCATATTTCTTATATTCCTCACTTTGCATAAATTATTTATTATGCAACATTTTTTTAATTATCATTATTACTATTATCTCCAGTTTGCACTATTTTTTGTGCACAGGAAAATGATCCGGGGACTTCGGCGTCACTCTGCCGGTCTGCATTGACCATGCTATGTCACCACTTCGGCGTGTCGAGCTCTCCGCTCCACCACCTCGGGACTAGATTGGGGGATGGAACCTTGCCCCGCATCAAGCTCGGACCGCGTCATCAATACCGAACACATTAACCAGCTAAGTCGCTTTCATGCTCAAAGCTTTAATTTCTAACTTGCGTTCGGTTCGACCAAGCATTATGCCTTTTTGGAAAAAAGTTGCTTGTAAAAAATTTCCTTGTCCAAACTTTGTTTGTGACGCATAAATTCAAATACCTTCATTTGGGGGCTTCCTTAATGAAGCTTTTCCACTTGCATATGATTATACTTGTACGGCTTCGTTCCTTGCTCGTGTATTATGCCACAATATGCACCATATTGACTTAAGCGATTTGCAAGCTGGGTTGCCTCGCTCATGTGTTTACCCCTACGTTCCCGATTGTTCGAGTAGGGAGTAAAGGGAGCACCTCTGCGATTGTCACGATCGGGTCGCCCGAGCCGGACCTCAGACTGGGTGAAGCCGAAAGCTAGCGCTCTTATAGTGTTCAATGATGGTCGGCACACAACGGAACTCATGAGTACAAAAAATCTATTGCACAAGTGTCATAATAACAATGAGCACCGAAGAAAGGTATCGGTGGGGGTACTATTTTCTTCAAAGATGCTTCTTACACTTCACGGTAATATAGCATAAGTTCCCTGAGCACGCTTTGTCTGTTACAGCCTTATGGCCTGATTGCCTGGTTATTGGAAACACCGTCGATATTCTCGACCGATGGAGTACATAACACTTTTTGGTCCTTGACCGAAGAGGGAGAAGCTGACGGTCGGCTAAGACGCGTTTAAAGTTCGGTTGAACATAGATATGATATAAGTACTTCGGTACATGCAATCATTCTTCTACCCAAGTCACTTGGGGGCTCTTATGTTTATTTGAGCCGCTTTATAATAAGTGTTCTTCTTCTTAGTCGTTGCAAAGTTTTATTATTATTATTTATCACTCCTTTTATTTGACACGAGTGTGCGGTCACTAGCCGGGGAGCCTAATTTCTCTCTCAAAGCTGCTAGAGTTTAGTTTGCTAAACTGGCCTGATGAGAAGTACTCCACCCTCGGGATAGGAGGTTGAAGCCGTAGGCTGACCCGCTCGAAGTCTTCAGATAGGATATATCATGTTAAAGCACGACAGAAGCACTTCTTTTTTCTAAGACCAACTTTCGGATTGGCACCGAACACTTTATATTGTTCGGACGTCATGTTTTTACTGTCGTTTTTTGGTTTTCCAAGCTTTTTGGCACTTTTAAACTATTTGTGCTTTTCCAGCATTAGTCTCGCAGTGCAACGCCGGACACCTTTAGGGATTCGGCAAAAACATTCTCAGATATTGCTATATATGCATCGGTTTTGAATTGTGTCTTCGGTCAATAGTTGGGTTGCCCGGCTCCTGCACTTGCTTCCTACGTTCCGTTTTATTCGGCTAGGCGTGCAAAGGGAGAACCACTGCGATTGTGCTTCCAGCTCACATGGTTAAGCACCTCAATGGAGAAAGCTGAAAACTGACTTTCACAAATAAGCGTAAACTGGTCAGCGATCCGATGACTATGTTAAATGATGGGCCGTTCATAACATTGGCCGAAGTGTTTACGGCTTGACCCCGACTATCGCCGAACACTACCGGGGGCTATTCACTGGCCTCCCAAACTAGATCCTCGATATTATGCTCTTACATTAGAGCTGAGGCTGCATGATCATGCTTAGCATGACAACCCAAAGAAAGGAACCGATAGAGGGACTATTTTCTTTGGAAGACATTTTCTTATGTTAAATAGTAATATAACATATCTCTCTGCGTACCTTTGTTCATAAAACCGTATGGCCAGATTGCCTTGTTTGTCGTAAATCTTTGCCCTCATAAAGGCTTTATAAAGTAGGACAAACACTCCTCGGCTACTAGCCGAGGAGGTGGAAGCCTATGGTCGGTCAACAAAGTTTTGTACAATTCGGATCCAAGCATTAATGACGTAAAGTACTTGGATACATAGAGTAATTACACATAATTTGTGATTTTACTATGGATATCGATCCTTAATTCGGCCACCCATGCCCGCATTAAGGCTCGGGGGCTACTGGGCTTCGACCTTATTATTTACAAATATTAAAGGGGCACATCGATCCCCTGACTGGTGTTGCCACCCGACCAGTGTCTCGGGGGCTACTGCATTGCCTGTTCAATGCAGAAAATTTTAAGTGCAATACAGTTGCCGAGGAGATTTTGATCCTCAGGTTGGTCGGCCGCACCCAACCTTAGTCTCGAGGACTAAGGACGCCGCCTTTTGTGTCCCGAAGTATTCTACCAAGCTAGGACTTGATCCTCAGGCCGATTTTGCAAATCAACCTGAGTCTCAGCGGCTACTGGGATCAGCGGCCTTACGTCATCCTTCAGGTGCATCTCGGGTTTTAGACCGATACACACCTTGAGGGCTACTGGCCATCTATCTCGGTAGAGAATAAATTGCAATAATAAAAAATATTGACAAAAAATCGGCCCAGAGTCGGGGTGGTGCACCACCTCGGAAGCAGTCCGGCATAAAACTCGGGCGCTAGTGGCTGGCTCCATAGAGGGCATTTCCGGCATTAAGCTCGGCTAAACTCCTTCAACTTTTTTGAACCAAGGTGATATGACACCTCAGATATAGTCCGGCGTTGGAGCTGGGACACTGTCCGGCGTTGGAGCTCAGATACATTCCGGCGTTAGAGCTGGGAAGAGGTCCGGCGTTGGTGCTCGGCTGCAAAAGATACCTCGAATGCAGTCCGGCGTTGGAGATCGGACGCAAGAGGACGCTGCCGCCCGGGAACAATTTCAAATCCGAGGTGTGGCATAAAAATAACAAGATTGATAAAGGCTAGAAACTTAAAGGGGCTCCTCGGATAGCCGACGTGTAAACTCGCCGAATGCATTTCGGCGATCCTCAAGATCGAGGATGAGAAGATTTGTTGAACCAGTTTTCAAGACCGTCAACCGAAGATGAAGAACAGTTCGGAAGAATCGAGGAGCATCCCTAACTTGAAGAACGATTCAGGGGGCTACTGACGGTGTCCTGGACTAGGGGGTACTCACCACGTCATCTCCCGCCATGTACACATCATGTATCTCGGCAACCTTCAAGCGGAAGCCTGGCGAGGGAGTCGTCCACGACCTAACTAACCACACAAGACTCTAGTCCAGGTTTATCGCCTAATCGGGTTCCATCCGCAAGGAGATCCGGCCGGGGTGTCGCTCACGGCCCCAAACAATGTGTGCATGGTTCCCAAGCCCACCTCGCCGGATGGATCTACGCTTGGTACACCGTGCCACTTGTTCCTAGTCTGTCCCAAGCCCACCTTGTCGGGTGACACTTGGTAGACTACTAACACTACCTACAAACACCAAAAACGATTTGCGACTCCTGGACACAGATCAAGTTGGTTAATAAGTCAAGAGAGCTTGGAGCGCCCGGAGCCCAATGTGTGGTAGTAGCTAGTCATTGGACAACTTACACAGAACTCAGTTCTTAAGGACGGTTCTAGTGAGACAACCCACCATGTACTCCTACATGGCCTCTCACCGCTACCTTTACCAAATCGTGTTCACATGCTTAACTCTCAGCACCAGAACATATCGTACCACTCCAATTCATTCCCGATGAATCAGACCTGACACAACCCTAAGCAATAGCAGGCATGGCATGGCAAGAACACAACATGGCTCAATCAACTCCTAGACATGCTAGTGGGTTTTAACTATTTACTGTGGCAATGACAGGTCATGCAGAGGAATGGGTTCAGCTACCATAGCATAAAGTAGCAGTTGAATCGTTGTTGTCCTAATGCAATAAATGAGAGCAGGAGCGAGAGAGTAGGATTGTATCGGAATGAACAAGGGGGTTTGCTTGCCTGGTAGATCAACGGGGGGGGGGGGGGGCACTGCTCCTCTGACAGGTACCCTGGATTGGTCTCCGGAGCAGGACCTATCGAGAAGGAACGGTGTCGAAAATCAAACACAAGCATATGCAACAATATGATGCATGATCATGGCATGAGTATGTGGTGTTTGTTTGAGTTAATGCATCTAGCATTCATTTGCATGAAGTCCAATTGAACCAAAGTTTCAAATGCAACTCCAAGATAAGCCTTTATAAATGCCATTCATGTGTTTTCATATATACAACATCTATAGGTTGGGTTGTCATGCATGAAAATGGTACAGATGGATAGATTGAATTTTTCTAATAATTTTTCATATATAAATTATTTCAATATGAGCTACGGTTGAATTACTATGAATTTTAGAAGTTTATATCATTTTCTGGATTTTCTGATTTAATTTAAATCCAGAAAATAAATAATTGCGTCAGCACTGCGTCATGCTTGCGTCAGCAAGTCAACAACGCTGACTGGTCAAACCTAACGTGTGGGGTCCACACGTCAGTGACACGGGTTAAACAGGGGGTTAGATTATCCTAATTATAGGATTAGTGGCGCTGGGGCCCACTGGTCAGCGTCAGGGGGTTAAATAAGTGGTGATTAGTACTAAGCTAATCATCTGACGGGTTGGACCCACGTGTCATTGACCCATACGGTCAAATCTGGTCAATTGGGGGGGTTAAACCCAGCCAACCCGCCGGCGTTTAGCCGCCGCCGAGGCCGAACGCGGCGGAGGGGCTGAGGATCGCGTCTCTGACAACCAAATGGGCCGCGGAGACCATCTCCGAGGAGCTGGTGCTCCCGCGCATCCACTGGTTCCCTCCGTTTCACCGGAGACGGCCTAAATCGATGGCGGAAACCACTTGGGAGGCGGTCGGAGTTCGGCGGGGAGGCGAGAAGGGGCTACAGTGCACGGGAGGTGCAACAGGTGAGGGTTTTGGGGTCCTAGCGTTGCACTAAGCACGGTGGTGTGCTCGGTCGTGACCCTAGGTGACAGTGGCCACGACGGCAACATGAACGGCGGCGAAGAGATCTCGGCTCCGATGACATCATTGTTAGAGGAAAGAAACGAGCTAGGGGAGAGGGGGATCGACGCAGTGGCTCATAGAGGATTCGGCGGACGTGTCAGCGAGCTCGGGGGAGGTCCGGTGCTTCGGCTTGTGTGGTTGAGGGAGACGATGCAGCGCAACGGCGCAGAGCTCGTGGGCACGATGAGAGGGTGAGGGGGAGGCTGTGAGCATGACAACGGCGAGCGGCAGCGACGGCAGCGTTCGGGCAGCAGCGGGGAAGAGAGCAGAGGAGGAGAGGGGCGACCAGAGGGAAAAGGGAGTGGACGAGGGGGTCGGGGGGTGTGTGGCAACGCCTAGGCACGTATGGGCAGCGGCGGGAAGAAGGAGGTGGCGGGGCACGTGCTCGCGCGGGGCGGCCACATGCGCGCTGTCCTCTTGGCGGGAGGTAGGTGGTGACTGGCAGAGGCCAGTGGGCTGGGCCTCTGCTTGGCCGCCAGGTAAGCCCAGGTAAGCTTTTCCTTTTTTGTTTTCTTTTCTAATTTTCTGAAATTTAAACATGATGCAAACATGAAGGCTAGCCTAGGTCATACCAGAACTAGGGATGTGACAACTCGCCCCCACTCGAAAGAATCTCGTCCCGAGATTCAGGGGTCGGCGGAAAGAAAGTGGGGTACTCAAGTCGAAGACGATCTTCACGCTCCCAGGTAGGTTCTCTCTCGGAATGATGAGACCACTGAATCTTGAGAAACTTGATGTTATGACGTCGGGTGACACGCTCTGCTTGATCAAGGATGCAAACAGGGTACTCTCGATAAGTGAGGTTATCTTGGAGATCAAGCGTTTCGTGGTCCACTCCGCAGATGGGATCCGAGAAGCAACGCCTGAGTTGAGAGACGTGGAAGACATCATGAACTCGAGAAAGATGTGGGGGTAGTTCCAACTGGTAGGCAACCTCTCCTCGTTTAGCGAGAATGAGAAAGGGACCAATATAACGAGGAGCCAACTTGCCCTTGATACCGAAACGATGGGTACCCTTCAAAGGAGTAACCCGAAGGTAAGCCTTGTCGCCAACTTCATAAGCCAGTTCCTTATGACTACGGTCATACTAGCTCTTTTGACGAGATTGGGCTATCTTCAAATTCTCACGAATGATGCGAACTTGCTCTTCTGCCTCCTGGATCATATCCGGTCCAAAGAATTGTCTTTCACCGGTTTCTGACCAGTTCAAAGGTGTTTGACATCTTCGTCCATACAGAACCTCAAAAGGAGCTTTCTTGAGGCTGGATTGGTAGCTATTGTTATAAGAAAACTCGGTGAAGGGAAGAAACTTCTCCCAATCCATACCCAATGAGATAACACAAGCTCTAAGCATGTCTTCGAGAATTTGGTTGACCCTTTCCACCTGACCACTTGATTGAGGGTGGAAAGCGGTACTGAAGGAAAGATGGGTGCCCATGGCAGTTTGGAAACTCTCCCAGAAATGAGAAGTGAAAAGACTACCACGGTCTGAATTGATCTCTAGTGGAACACCATGAAATGACACTATTCGAGAAATATATAAGTCAGCGAGCTGACTAGCAGTGATACTCTCTCGAACAGGTAGGAAGTGAGCCACTTTGGGAAGACGATCAATGACTACGAAGATAGCATTATTCCCTCTCTTGGTCCTGGGAAAGCCGGTGATGAAGTCTATACCAACTTTATCCCATTTCCACTCGGGAATAGCTAAAGGCTGAAGGGTGCCAGCAGGTCGCTGATGTTCTGCTTTAACGCGACGACAAACATCACAGTTGGCAATGAACTCAGCAATTTCTCTCTTCATCCTAGTCCACCAGAACCTCTGGCGTAGCTCCTGATACATCTTAGTACTACCGGGATGAATCGCGAGAGGAGATTCATGAGCCTCCTTAAGGATCGGTTGTCGTAGATGTTGATTCTTGGGAACCACCAAGCGATTCTCAAAGAAAACAACACCTCGATCATCTATAGAGAAACTACCACCAACTCCCTTGTTAATGTTTTCTTGATCCGGGAAATTCCCGTATCCTGCTTCTGAGCAGAGATGATTTGATCCACAAGAGTAGGTTTCGCCACCAAGGTAGAAAGGAATCCATGAGGAGCAATGTGAAGGTTAAGCTCACAGAATTCCTCATGGAGAAGTGGTTGGCACTGCTGCAACATAAGATTGTTGCAATAGGACTTACGACTTAGCGCATCAGCCATGACATTGCCCTTGCCTGGGGTGTAGGTAATCCCTAAGTCATAATTTGAGATCAACTCCAACCAACGTCTTTTCCTAAGGTTCAAATCTGGTTGGGTGAAGATATACTTGAGACTCTGGTGATCGGTGTAAATCTCGCAACGCTTACCAAGGAGGTAATTTCGCCAGGACTTAAGTGCATAGACTACGGCTACAAGATCTAGATCATGTGTAGGATAATTCTACTCATGTGGATGCAACTGTCGAGATGCATAGGCAATCACATGGCGATCTTGCATAAGAATGCAACCTAGTCCCTGTCATGAGGCGTCGCAGTAGATAACAAAGTCTTTAATGAAATTTGGTGGCACAAGTATGGGAGCAGAAGTCAGGCGTCTTTTCAGTTCCTGAAAACTGTACTCACACTGTGGGGACCACTCAAACTTTTTATCTTTCTTGAGAAGTTCCGTGAGAGGTTTGGCCACTTTGGAGAAGTTCTCAATGAAGCAGCGACAATAACTGGCTAGACCAAGGAAACTCCAAACTTGCTTAACTATTTCAGGCGGAGTCCAATCAAGAACGGCCTGAACTCTCTCGGGATTGATAGCAATGCCCTTACCAGAGATTACGTGGCCGAGATAGGTCACTTCTGGTAACCAAAATTCACACTTGGAGAACTTGGCATAAAGGCGGTGCTCTCTGAGTTTTTCTAACACAAGTCTAAGATGCTCGGCATGCTCTTCCTCGTTCTTCGAGTAGATAAGTATATCATCGAGGTAAACCATGACGAACTTGTCTAAGTACTCCATGAAGATCGAGTTCATCAAGTGGGAGAATGTGGCTGGAGCATTGGTTAGACCAAAGGACATGACGGTGTACTCGTACTGACCATAACGAGTGACAGAAGCCGTTTTAGGAATGTCCCCATTTCTGATCTTGATTTGGTGGTAGCCTAACCTCAAATCCATCTTGGAGAAGACTGAGGATCCAGCGAGCTGATCATATAGGTCGTTGATCCTAGGGAGCGGATACTTGTTCTTTATCGAGACCAAATTAACGGGATGATAATCTACAACCATCCGGTCCGTACCACCCTTCTTCTTGATGAAGAGAACGGGGCAAACCCAAGGAGAAGAACTAGGACGGATCAAACCCTTTTGCAAAGACTCATCAAGTTGTTTCTTAAGCTCAGCTAGCTCTAAGGGTGCCATCTTGTAAGGTCTCCTAGAAATTGGGGCGGTTCCTGGGAGAAGATCTATGACAAACTCTACATCCTTATCAGGTGGAATACCTGGAAGTTCCTCTGGGAAGACATCCGGAAAGCCACGGACTACCGGGATATCTTCAAGGTCTGGAAGAGGGCTGGCATTAAGAGAATAGAGTTGGCGCTTTGCAACTCTAGTGGAAATAGTGACTATCTTGCCAGATGGGTGTGTGAGCTGAACCGACCTGGTGTAACAATCAATCTTGGCATAATAAGCTTTCATCCAGTCCATACCCAAGACGATCTTAATATCTGAAGACTTAAGAGATATCAAGGAAGCTGGGAATACAAGTCTATCAACATGTATTTCATTGCCATAACTTATCCTAGAAGTTTGCCATTTGGATCCAGGAGTTTGAATGAGTAGTGGGGAGGACATATCACAAAATGACATGTCGTGCAAACGAGCATAGCTTTCAGAAATGAAGGAATGAGATGCCCCAGTATCGAATAGAACCGATGCTGGATGATAGTTGACAAGGAGTGTACCAAGAACGACATCTGGATCATCATGAGCGTCTTTAGCTGAGACATGATGCACACGTCCATGTTCAGTGGGAGCTGAATTAGCACTGATCATCTTGTGTGATGGCTTACTACCACGGCCAACAGACTTCTCAGGCTGGGATGGAGCAACACTGGCTTGAGTGCCAATACGGGCAATGTGGCCTGGCTCTCCGCACTTGTAACAATTCTTGGAGGTAGGACGTGGACCCGCTATGACAAGCGGTCTACCAACAGGCTTGGGTGGAGCATGTAACTGAACTGGGTGAGGTGCCACATAAGAGGGCCTCGGTGAATAACCGGGTGGAAGAGCGGAGTTCGGAATCCAAATCCGGCACTTCTGCGAAGTAGAACCGGAGGAAGAACCCAAATCACGGGTGTGCTTACGAGACTCCTCGTAAGTGAGTTGAGCTATCTCTGCATTAATGGCCTTGTTCACAAGAGCCTGGAATGTATTGCAATGATGCAAGTGGAGATCACGACGCAACTTGGGGTTGAGACCCTTCTGGAACCTAGCCTGCTTCTTGGCGTCTGTGGACACCTCTTCTGTAGCATAGCGGGCAAGGTTCTCAAATTCCCTACTGTAAGCATCAACAGCCATCTTACTCTGGGTGAAACTACATAACTCTTCTTTCTTGCAGTCAATGAGGGCTTCAGGAATGTGATGCTCGCGAAAAGCCTCAGTGAAATCTCTCCAGGTGGGTATCTGGCAAGCTGGAAGCATAGCCTCATAGTTCTGCCACCAAATACTAGCAGGACCTTCCAGGTGATATGCAGCATAGGTGACCTTGTCACCTTCAGCTACGTTCGCAGAACGCAGCTTGATAGGTGATACTACGGAGCCAGTCATCTGCATCGAGTGGTTCAATGGAATGATGGAAGGTAGGTGGTTTCAAACCAATGAAATCATAGATGGTCGCTGACTCTTTGTGCTGATGGGAGGTGTTCTCCTCAATACGTGCTAACAAGCGGTTAGACTCACTCTTGTTCCTCTCCATCTCTAACATGAACTCTGCCAACGAAGACTGGTCGGGACGATCCTCATCCCTACCATCTCCGTGGTTTCGGCTACGAGCAACAGAACTTTGATTAACCAGCAACATCCTGAAGAACGAAACCAAGGAAAACAAGGATGGATTCAGCACCAACTATAGGATGCAGAAGGTAGCACAAGAATTTAGTATCTCTCAAACTCCTAGGACAATTCCGGAAGCATAACGGTAGTAAAATGCTCAAAATGAGACATCCTGCAAATGATGGGGTAGCACCATACTCAACATCATCACTCAAGGTTCTGAGATATTAATAAACAGACTACACCGGAAGTACTTGAACTGGGATAAGACTCAGATCAACCAACCCTTAGAGACTACGAAGTAGTAACACGTGATCCTTATAGACGTAAGAGGAAGCCTAGTTCCTTAACCCCGTAGGAAAGATAGGTTGACTCAGATCAGAAAGGCAAGAGGTGAAAGGAGTAAAAAGAGCCTTACGTTCCCTTCCACAATCAATTCCCTTATATAACTAAAGAGTTTCTAGACACAACTTCGACCAGGTTGGCTTGGAAATCCTACAGGTAGTCAGGCTCTGATACCAAAGCTGTCAGGACCCCGATTCTAAGTCACACCGATCTAGCCTATAACACCTCATATCTTTGCGGCCTCACGCATGGTATTCCCACGGGTGTCGCCTTACCATGGCCCGGGACCGTTTGCACCTTTTGTGTCACGTATATGATAGTGTCGCTAGCATCCATATGACAAAGAACCCGGGCCGACATGGCTAGTCGTGAACCCAAAGCGGCACTAACTTATGGGGACTGGCATACATGATTCACATCGAGCATGTCGGTCAGCAGTGTGTGAATCCGGGTTGTAGCACTAGGCTAACAGGACTCCGGGGAACCCGGGCTGTAGCAGGCTAGGCAGGACTCCGGAGGTCACCGCGTGACATTTCCCCGAAGGGACAGACACAGGAACAAAATGAAACACATGCCGGCTAGTCAAGTGTCCTGAGCAGTAGTGCTAGGCTAGCAGGACTCCGGTGAACCGGGCTGTAGCGGACTACTATGGCTCAAAGAAGCACTAGACTACATTTCCCCATAAGAGATGCTGCCAAGGATAAACAACTAGATTGTCAGATCCCACACATAGCAGTACACGTCACACGTACACATAACATGCAAGTATGTGCTGTACAACATGGCATCACAACATAAGCAAACTCATATAGATGAAGGCCTAGAAGATCCACATAACATTAATACAAACAGGGGTCACATGACCCATCATTCAGAGCATACAAGCAACGGAAGCATTACATGTCTGAGTACACACAACTACAAAAGAAAAAGGCTGAGAAGCCTGACTATCTACAAGACCCTCCCAAGGGTACAAGATCATAGCTGAGGTAACAAGCTACTTGTCGAAGTCCAAGCGGTACTACTAGTGAGACAGATGTCTCACCTGCAAAACATAAATAAAGCAAACGTGAGTACAAAGGTACTCAACAAGACTTACATCAGATCCTATCATACATGCATTTGTATCAGGAAGGTAATGTGGGGTTTAGTTGTAGCAAGCCAGCTTTGACTCAGTGGCTATCCTGTTCTACGACAACGAGAAACTTCTTTGAGGTGAGGCAGCGCACACGAGTCCACTAATCACCACATCAATACACTACTATGGATTCATCCTCGTCTCCTTACGAGAAGGCCATCCATAGCACTCACACTTGTCTTGAGCATTTTAGAGTATCCATTTCAAGTTGTCTATGTACCACGTAAGCATCCAAGAAGTCCATAACCGAGGACACAGCTATTTGAATAGATCATGATAACCCTGCAGGGGTGTACTTCTTCACACACGCTCTCGCCACTTACCGCCATGTACACGTCATGTATCTCGGCAACCTTCAAGCGGAAGCCTGGCGAGGGAGTCGGCCACGACCTAACTAACCACACAAGACTCTAGTCCAGGTTTATCACCTATTCAGGTTCCATCCGCAAGGAGATCCGGCCGGGGTGTCGCTCACGGCCCCAAACAATGTGTGCAGGGTTCCCAAGCCCACCTCGCCGGATGGATCTACGCTTGGTACACCATGCCACTTGTTCCTAGTCTGTCCCAAGCCCACCTGGCCGAGTGCCACTTGGTAGACTACTAACACTACCTACAAACACCATAAACTATTTGCGACTCCTGGACAGAGACCAAGTTGGTTAATAAGTCGAGAGAGCTTGGAGCGCCTGGAGCCCAATGTGTGGTAGTAGCTAGTCATTGGACAACTTACACAAAACTTAGTTCTTAAGGACGGTGCTAGTGAGACAACCCACCATGTACTCCTACATGGCCTCTCACCGCTACCTTTACCAAATCGTGTTCACGCGCTTAACTCTCAGCACCAGAACATATTGTACCACTCCAATTCATTCCCGATGAATCAGACCTGACACAACTCTAAGCAATAGCAGGCATGGAATGGCAAGAACACAACATGGCTCAATCAACTCCTACACATGCTAGTGGGTTTTAACTATTTACTATGGCAATGATAGGTCATGCAGAGGAATGGGTTCAACTACCGCAGCATAAAGTAGCAGTTGAATCGTTGTTGTCCTAATGCAATAAATGAGAGCAGGAGCGAGAGAGTAGGATTGTATCAGAATCAACAAGGGGGTTTGCTTGCCTGGTAGATCAACAGGGGGGCACTGCTCCTCTAACAGGCACTCTGGATCGGTCTCCGAAGCAGGACCTATCGAGAAGGAACGGTGTCGAAAATCAAACACAAGCATATGCAACAATATGATGCATGATCATGGCATGAGTATGTGGTGTTTGTTTGAGTTAATGCATCTAGCATTCATTTGCATGAAGTCCAATTGAACCAAAGTTTCAAATGCAACTCCAAGATAAGCCTTTATAAATGCCATTCATGTGTTTTCATATATACAACATCTATAGGTTGGGTTGTCATGCATGAAAATGGTACAGATGGATAGATTGAATTTTTCTAATAATTTTTCATATATAAATTATTTCAATCTGAGATACGGTTGAATTACTATGAATTTTAGAAGTTTATATCATTTTCTGGATTTTCCTGATTTAATTTAAATCCAGAAAATAAATAATTGCGTCAGCACCGCGTCATTCTTGCGTTAGCAAGTAAACAGCGCTGACTGGTCAAACCTGACGTGTGGGGTCCACATGTTAGTGACACGGGTTAAACAGGGGGTTAGATTATCCTAATTATAGGATTAGTGGCGCTGGGGCCCACTGGTCAGCGTCAGGGGGTTAAATAAGCGGTGATTAGCACTAAGCTAATCACCTGACGGGTCGGACCCTTGTGTCATTCACCCATACGGTCAAATCTGGTCAACTAGGGGGGTTAAACCCAGCCAAGCCGCCGGCGTTTAGCCGCCGGCGAGGCCGAAAGCGGCGGAGGGGCTCGGGATCGCGGCTCCGGCGACCAAATGGGCCGTGGAGACCATCTTCGAGGAGCTAGTGCTCGTGCGCATCCACTGGTGCCCTCCGTTTCACTGGAGATGGCCTAAATCTACGCCGGCGACCACTTGGGCGGTGGCCGGAGTTCGGCGGGGAGGGGAGAAGGGGCTACGGTCACGGCAGGAGCAACAGGTGATGGTTTTGGGGTCCTGGCGTTGCACTGAGCACGGTGGTGTGCTCGGTCGCGGCCCTAGGTGACAGTGGCCACGAAGGCGACATGAACGGCGGCAAAGAGCTCTCGGCTCCGACGACATCGTTGTTAGAGGAAAGAAACGAGCTAGGGGAGAGGGGCGATCGATGCAGTGGCTCACAGAGGATCCGGCGGAGGCGTCAGCGAGCTCGGGGAAGGTCCAACGCGGGTAGAAGAACAACGGCAATCTCGGGCGGCCGGAGGTGAAGATGACGATGATGGCAGCTCCTCGGGGTGCTCCGGCTTGCGTGGCTGAGGGAGACGATGCAGGGCAACGGCACGGAGCTCGTGGGCACGACGAGAGGGCGAGGGGGAGGCGGTGAGCGTGACCACGGCGAGCGGCAGCGACGGCAGCGTTCGGGAAGCAGCGGGGAAGAGAGCAGAGGAGGAGAGGGGTGACCAATGGGAAGGGGAGTGGACGAGGGGGTCGTGGGGTGCGTGGCAACGCCTAGGTGCGTCGGGGCAGTGGCGGGAAGCAGGAGGTGGCGGGGCGCGTGCTCGCGCGGGGCGGCCACGCGTGCGCTGTCCTCCTGGCGGGAGGTAGGTGGTGACTAGCAGAGGCTAGTGGGCTGGGCCTCTGCTGGGCCGCCAGGTAAGCCCAGGTAAGCTTTTCCATTTTGTTATCTTTTCTAATTTTCTAACATTTGTTTGGTTTAACAAAAATACTAAACCATTTTATTTTCTTGTGCCAATTTTTTTCAGTGGCTAGTGGTATTATTCCAGAGCTCCTCAACTACTGGCATAATTTTTGGACATTATTTTATATATATATTAATAATATATATCCAAAGCAAATAATTACAACATTAATTCCAAATGCCCAAAATAAATACTTATGAGCTCCTGAAAATGTTGGTTTGATTTTTATCTCTGTCCTATATTTTCAGAGAGCAACATGAGCATTTTCTTGGACATTTTTGGAGCATTTTTTTACTTGTGTCATTTCCAGAATGATTCTGAGGGTTTCACAAATCCCCATTTCAATGAAATTTAAACATGATGCAAACATGAAGGCTAGCCTAGGTCATACCAGAACTAGGGATGTGACATGATGTGTATTGTTAAGTCGGTGAGCACGATAACCAGACAGAGGATTCTCGTCATATGGGGAAGTATCTTTGCAATAGAACCACGTTAGGTTCCAATCCTTAGGGTGACTATGATGCTTGGTGTGAGGGAAGCTGACGTCTTTCCTTTTCTGAACTGAATCGCCGCCAAGTTCAGTATTGGGCCCGTTTGTAAATTCGGTACGGCGGTTTTAATAGAAGAAGTCCCTGAACAGTTTAACGGTTGGTTCTTCTTGTAGATAAGCCTCGCAAAACACTTGAAAATTACAAATATTGGACACAGAGTTAGGTCTAATATCTTGAGGGTGGATCTGGAAGCTAGCAAGCACATCACGGATATATTTTGATCTAGGAGGTTTAAAACCATGGCTCAGATGATCAATAAACACAACTATCTCGCCATCCTTGGGCTCAGGGGGATTTTTAGGACCGGCAGCTCGCCAGTGGATTTCACTCTATTTTGGTAAAGCGCCAGTTATAACGCATTCGTTCAGATCTTCTTTCATAATTCGGGAAGGAACCCAGTTACAAGCATAAGAAGACTTGGCCATTTCTTGGATAACCTAAAGGAAGGTTCATGCTGGTTTAAGATTCATGGTTAACAAGCATAAAGCGTTGTAGGTTAAGGGATGAAAGGTGTTCAGGCATGCAAAATTGTTAAATTGGGGGTTGATGCTATTAGAACTACAATGATAAAGCAATTGGCGGTTTACGAGGGGACTAATGGTACCTAGATGGTTATCATTTTCTAAAGTTAAACCACCTACATTGGTATGGAAGGTACAGATCTGAAATAGCTAAGTAAGGGGAAAATAGGTTTCACAAGTTGGCATTGCAATTTTGGATCTATCACGGGTCGAAAAATGAAAATATATTAAGACCTAAACATGGAAACCGAAGCAATGGATTAAGGTTCAGATTGGAGTTTTTGCTTAAACAATATGCACTGATGAAAAAAGGACTATGGCCTTTACTGTATAGGCTGAATATGGAGGTTTCAATCGCGGGAACTAAAGCACAGTATGAGCACTGGCGAACATCGACGAATACTGAGGAACGTTCAAACCCTAGAACTAGATCTACGGTGGAGGAAAGGGAGGCTTACTGGTGCTAAAGGAACAACGGAGAGGCGTCGCGATTCTCTAGTACGTTCAGGGTGATCCAGCGGCCAAAGTTGATGCAGAGGTGAAGTTTGACAGCGCCGGCGGAGCTTGACATGCTGGGGCGATGCGAGGAAGACAATGAGGCTAAGAGGCACGAGGGGAAAAGTGAAAATGACCCCAAGCCCTATTTATAAGGTCGAGGGATAAGCGGCAGGCACAGGAATCAAGGAGGTCGAAAAAACAGATCTATAGACATGTGGACGCCCCGATTTTCGGAAATTCAGAAAAGAAGATACACTAAAAGATTTGGGATATCTGTAAAGCTAATGGCAGATGACGTCACGACGGATTATTATGGTCTCGGAGATGACATCACGGCAGTTTACAAGGTTATTCAGCAGGTGTTGAAATAAGGAATTTTTCTAAGTACTGAAAATTGACATGAACCAGTTGATATCAATTTGGGGCCTAATGTTGGGGATATAGCTATTAAGTATAAACCACCCAGGAGGGGCCGGATTATACTTATGGTAAGCTATTCTTATTGAATCCAATGAAGGCAAGGCGCTTTACGAAGGAGGTTTAACAAGAAGGCCCAAGGCCCGAAGGCGTATTAGGTCCTGGTAGATGTAAACCGCCATAAGAAGTATAACTTGTATTGTAAGATAAGAAAGGGTAGAAACCGAGTTGGACACAATTATGGGCCGGCCGGGATTCTGTAAACTGCCGGGTGTCAACCTGTGTATATAAAGGGATGACCCGGCGGCGGTTTAGTTACAGAAAACAAGAGAGATCGAGAGCCAAACAAAGCAGATTCCCTCCCTAGTCATCGAAACCTAGGAATTCCATCACAACTGGATTAGGTTTTTACCTTCACTGCAAGGGGCCGAACCAGTATAAACTCCTTGCGTCCTTTGTCCCGCTTTGACCCCTTTAAGCTAACTACGTTATGATGGCTCACGCTAGGACATCTGTCGTGACAAAACCACGACACTTGGGTTCTTGAGCTAGCTTTAGAAGAGGTGAATCTTGAGAAAACGCGGTTAGATAACACGAGAACACCTACTAAATAGAGCAAATTGAGAAAACCACAAGAGTACCAAGACTGGGATGACATGTAGAGAGTGGGTACTTAGTACTCTATTTGGATATAGACATGTCCCCAAAGATTAAAGATATGCAATGAATTCCAAATATTTTCTTCCCTTATATATGAACTCTTTCTCCTCCTGAATCAGATATTGGATAATGGGAGAAGATAGGGAAAAAGAAAATAAAAAAAAAGCAACATATGCTAACATGTCTTTCCCCTCTTAAAGACATGTGACTTCTCTCCTCTATGGTTAATTAGCATCTAGAGAAGCTAAAATGCGCTTTCTCTCTTATGTGATAAGCTTTGATGTGCTCTCTCTCCCCCTTTGACATCAACTTCCAAGAAGGGATATTCTGGAGCATGAGTCATATAGGTTTGGTCCTTAAGTCACATTACAAAGCAACATGTAATTTAAGATGCTACTAGAGGATAGGAATCATCGAGTGGAGCTGGAAGGAAATGACAACGACAATGGAAAAATGTTTTCTTAGTAGTGAAATCGGTAACACCGAGTTATTTTCATCGGTGACACGGAGTTGGAGATGTCATAGATGATGCATATCGGTCTAAACAAGTTTGTCCTTGTCGGTTGTACCGATGAACAATCTACAATGCATTATTGCAGTTCCGTCTAGCAGATAGGCAGAAGTCCGTGAGACCAAGTTCAATACGAGAGGAAAAAAAAATTCATCTCAGCTCACTTGGCAAATAAGATCTCACTAGGATTTGCAAGGAATTAACTGAAAGATTTGAAATGAATTAGATGCAGACAAAATAACAGACAAAAGAAAAGAAATCTACATGAAGTTTTTTTGAAAGGGGAACAAACAAGCAAGTCACAAATGCAAGAACGCAAGGAAACACTAGAGAACTTCATCTAGAAGGGGTCGGCGAAAAAGTCACATATGTTAGAGTATATTGACTGAGGAGTCAAGTGAGAACACTTGATCATAGGTCATACTCATCGTTTAAGCTCAAAATGGGGTTACCATTTTTTGTTTAAGCATTTTGATGTACTCCCTCCGTTCGGAATTACTTGTCGCAGAAATGGATGTATCTAGACCTATTTTAATTATAGATACATCCATTTTCGAGACAACTAATTCCAGACGGAGGGAGTATTCACATCTTGTTGAGCTGCTTTGTCCCATGTCTTGGGGTAAAGCTTCTCTAAGATGGAATAAAATAACTTGGGTGGTGTCGATCTTGATCATGTAGTTGAACTTGTGTGGGATGCTCGTGCTTGATGTAGTTCATCAAGAGTTGGGAGCACCACTTGTAGTTTGAGTTCATCTACCTACATGGGTTAGTTTTGCAAGGAAGATAACTTGTGTATCCAAAATGACAATCATGAGATTTGATACCAAATGAAATTTGATATATTGAAATTGTCAAAGGATATGTTGAAAGGGTTCATGCTTCCTTGTCTTCAACCACCATATTGTAGAGACTTGGTGATATAGATATTGCTCAATATGTGAGTGAGTTGCAATCTTATAGATTTGGATTCGTCTAAGTACCTACAAGGGTTAGATGACATGCAAAGGTACAAGTATAGATCAAAGACATACGATCATCATCATAAGAGAAATTCAAGGATTTGTCAAAGGCTCATGCCTTGCATGCATCCAAATGGACCTTCTACTCCAAGTTTGAGGTATCAATGATGTTCAATTCTCCTCTCAAATGGCAAAAGATTTTCTCATCAAGCGGTTTGGTAAATATATCCACCAATTGCTTATCGGTATGAACATGGTTAAGATAGATGTCTCCTTTAGCAACACGATCTCGAATAAAATGATGTCGAACTTCAATATGCTTAGTTCAAGAATGTTGCGCGGGATTGTGAGCGATCTTAATAGCACTCTCATTATCACAAAGCAATGGAACATGTTTCACATATATCCCATAATCTTTAAGAGTTCGGGTCATCCAAAGTAATTGAGCACAACATGAACCGGTGGCAATGTATTCCACTTCGGCGGTGGATAAGGATACTGAGTTTTGTTTCTTGGGGGACCAAGACACAAGAGATCTAACAAGAAATTGACAAGTACCCGAAGTAGACTTTCTATCAACCTTGTCACCGGCATAGTCCGAGTCGTAGTAGCCAACAAGATCAAAAGAAGATCTCTTAGGATACCAAATGCCAAAGTTTGGTGTATGAATTAAGTATCTCTCTATCCTTTTCACAGCCTTAAGATGACATTCCTTATGGGACGCTTGATATCGTGCACACATGCACACACCTAGCATAATATCAGGATGGGAGGCACATAGAAATAACAATGAACCAATCATAGAGTGGTAAACCTTTTGGTCAACCGGTTTGCCTTCCTTAGTCAAGTCAAGATGTGCACTAGTTGGAATGGGTGTTTTCATACCATTGCTTTCTTGCATGTTTAACTTCTTGTGACGCCCCAAGTCCGATGCGCCAGGTATCTCCCATTTATTCGCCATCGTTGCCATGTCATTTCTTTATGTGTTGCACTTTGCCATGTCATCATCTGCATTTCAACTACATGTTTTCCAAAACTTGCATCCGTTGGGGTCTCCCATTTCTCTCCGTTGCTCGTTTCGGAACCCGACACTCACACACACACACCCGCAGTACCTCCGAAATATTATTTTATAAGTGTCATAAAAATGTTCTCAGAATGGGATGGAAGTTGGCGTGCAGTCTTGTTATATAGTAGGTAGACCGTCTGCCAAATTTCATCACATTTGGAGTCCATTTGATAGCCCAACCGTCATCCGTAGCGGCACCATTACCGGTTAATTTGTCGGATGTTTTTGGTCTCCGGATACCCATGCCGGGCTGCACTTCATCTCTCTCTTCTTAGCCCTACTCCACTACACATCCGAACAACCCAGCTAGGCCCATCTTAGTTACCCCTCCGCTCTGGACCGTCCGATGGTGATCGAACGACTCTGAAACGGAGCAAAACCCTTAATCCTAGCTTCCCCTCCTATAAATAGACCCCTCCCTTCCATTTTTGGCAGCCTCCCACCTCACACCTTGTTTTCCGTGCCGCCCAATCACCAGTGCCAACGCTCCTCTTTGTTTCCGTGCCAGCCACTGTGTCCCCGCCACATGGCGCTCTCTGGGTGGCCGCGCCGCCAGCCAGCCGCCATCCAGCCAATGGTAGAGCGCCACGTCGCCATGTGCCTCAGCCCCTGGCTCCCACTCAGCTGCCAGCTCGCCAACGCAAGATCGGGGCCTGCCAAGCCCATCTGGGCTCGGGCGAGCCTGCAACACAGCCCGCACGCCACAGGAGCTCCTCGAGCCCCAGCTCCCGTGCTTCCCCGAGCAACCTCCCACGCCGAGCGCTGGCGTCTTGGCCGCCCCGCCCTCCGGCAACTTCGCAGCCGCCGGCGACCATCCAGGCTAGCCCCGTCGTCCATCTCCCTCCTTTCTTTCCTCCTTGACCTCTATCTCTCTCTCATCGCTAATCCCATGCGCTGCCGCGCTATGCAGGAACCTCCATGGTCTCGAGCTCGCCGCAAGCCCCGTTGATGACGCCAACCGTCGGATCCAAATGAGCTCCTCTGGATCCATCCATCCCTGACCTCGTATTGGCCCCGCTTGCCTCGGAGGAGCCCCACGCCGCCGTCCCGCATCGCCGACCTCGTCTCCTTCGAGGACGACGACACCCGTGGCCCCTCGCTCGACCGTGTGGGCCTCCTCCGCGCTGGCCCACGAGGCCCAGCTCCAGCCACTGCCCGGCCTGCCTCCTCTCCACCGAGCCAGCCCACGGGCCCTTGGTGATCGTCGCATGCTAAACCCCGCCCTGTGGCTTATATGCTATCCTGCGCCCGTCAGTTTTTTTACAGAAAACGGCTAAGTGCCTGATTCATATTAGCACATGTGCATATTCATGCATATTGCTCCGATTTGCATGTATAATATGTCAAAATGTTCATTCCTGAGTGCTCTAGATTATGGTGTAGTTTCCATGCATGTTATTGTTCATCTTGATGCCTTAATACTTGTTGCAAAGTGCTGCATGATATAACCTACTGAGTATTTCTTTAACTTGCTGATTTGTCCTTCTCGTAGCATTTTGTGTGTTTATCTTTTGATCATCATGTCAACATGTTTTAGGAGAATTTTCATGCCATCTTTACAGTGGTGCAATCCATGTATTTTTATGTGCCTTGTGGTGACTAGAACAGGCATGCAAAGTAGGGTACTTGCTTTTGCTGATTTCAGTGACATGATGATTTCTGCTAAGTATGAATTTGCTACATTATGTTGCCATTTTAACTTGATACTACTAGTGAATCCATGCATAATCTGGAGATGCTGAGTAAGGATGTTTTGTAGATCTTGTTATGGTCAATCCATCCCTTCCCTTGTTTGTATTTATGGGCTTCTCTAGCTTGTTATTATCATGCTCTCAAACCGCTAAATAATGTTTCTGTCATCCTGTTAATAGTAAGTTCATTCTTGCCATGTGAATATCTAGTGTTATATGCACCTTACGATCATGTTCTTGACATGAGTAGTTGAAAAAATGTGCCTTCTTTCTGTTGGTTACCTTCACATGCCACGAAATGCTTCGTGGTGAGTTTCACAAGCTCGCAAACATGCCTACTTGTTGTTGTTGCTGCCATGTTCAGTTTATTTCTGTAAGTCTGTGAATCTTTTATCATTTGCAATCTTGAGATGATGCTTTGAGCATGTTCTAGTGTTTACTAGCAGTTGTTGAGTGGTCATGTTTTGTAGTGCTCTACATGTACATGCTTGCCATGCCCTTTGATGCCATCAAATGTTCCTGTAGAATATACTTTCGTTGTCTCATAGTGTGCATCGTGAATCTGTTTTCAGCCTTCCTCTGTTTTCTCTAGGACTGAGAATGTGTTATGATTTGCTTACTTGTCCTGATGAATGCCATTCATCTAGAGGTTATATGGAGATGCTTAGTAGTCCTGTTTTTCCATGTTTAACCTGTACTTCAATGCCATGCTTTTTCTTGTTATGATCTTGCATTGTAGCATGCTAGCTTCATGCCTCCAACATGTCAACATGTTATTTATGCTCACATGTATGCCCGTTTTCACTAAGTCATAATCTGTGCTATAAAGTTGCCTTTTGCTTTGATCATGTTGGATTAATCCTGATGCCTATGAACCTGAACCTTGATGTTATTTCAAGTATGTAATCTGTACTTTCAGTTCATATGATGGTTTGTGTCCATATGTTTCTTGTAGCATGTTGTTTCCTTGATTGCAAAGTGCTTAGTTGTTGTTTTGGGCATATTGTGTTTGAAAATTGTACTGAGTGTATCTATTGAACCGTTGCTCCGTTTTGAGCTTGCTCTATATAAAACTTGCTTTGTTTTGCATGTAGTTTCATCATGCCTAGTTTCATCCTTGTTTTGGAGTGTTTGTGGTGTTGTTTTCTTACATTTGCATCACTGCCATGTTTAACTTGTTTTGCTCATATCTTCTAGGCCGTAGCTCCGAATTCTATGTACTTTATATGTAACTTTACTAAAGCCGTGTAGATCATCATGGTGCACTTTAACTTGTTGTTTAACAACTTCAACATTATGTGTTATTCAGATCTGGACCAACTCCGAAATTTGCATATGTGGAGTTTCCGCAAGTGTTATGTGTTGATTCTGGCCTCATTTAAACTTGCTTTGGTGTGTTGTTCTTGTATGCATCATCTCTTGCCATGAGTAGAATAATTTAGACTTGTCATGCATCATACTTGGTTGAACATCATGTCATGTTTATGTGTTGTGTGTTTACCATGTTGTTTGCTTCTTTCCGATTGTGCTCCTTCTCGATAGTTCCTATTTTGTTGCGATCGTGAGGATTCGTTCGACTACGCCCGTTCGTCTTCTTCATGGACTCATCCTTCTTCCTAGCAGGATTTTAGGCAAGATGACCATCACCCTGGATCTCCCTACTATCTTTGCTATGCTAGTTGTCTCGATGCTATCGCTATGTCGCGCTACCTACCACTTGCTTATCAAGCCTCCCAAATTGCCATGATAGCCTCTAACATTTTCACCCTTCCTAGAAAACCATTGTTTGGCTATGTTACCACTTTGCTCAGCCCCTCTTATAGCCTTGTTATTTGCAGGTGCAGTGGAGGTTGTTCCATGTTGGGACATGGATATTTTGGGATATCACAATATCTCTTATTTAATTAATGCACATATATACTTGGTAAAGGGTGGAAGGCTCGGCCTTTTGCTTGGTGTTTTGTTCCACTCTTGCCGCCCTAGTTTCTGTCATACCGGTGTTATGTTCCTTGATTTTGTGTCCCTAACACGATGAGCGTTTATGGGCCCCTCTTGTTCGCTTTGAATAAAACTCTTCCAGTAAGGCCCAACATTGGTTGTAACATTTTCCATCATAATATTGAACTAAATAATTAATTGGCATAGGGCAACATGAACCCAAGGATTCATTCTACATATAGGGCGGCCAGTGCCGATGGTGTTGGTCCCAAACTAGAGCACTGTTCGGGGCCGCCCCATGGCAACTTGGGGTATTTTGGCACCTGTACGCGTCGCTCATCCATCGTGGCCTGAGACAAAATATGCACGGCTACTATTAGGGTGTCGACACATTGGGAGATCTTGCTGGACTTGTTTTACCATTGTCGAAATGTCTTGTGCATCGGGATTCCGAGTCTGATCGGAGGGTCCCGCGATGGAGGATAGTCTCCGTGGATGTGAGCTTGTCATGGGCTATGTTGGGACACCCCTGCAGGGTTTAAACTTTCGAGAGCCGTGCCGCTGTCGGTGTCAAAACCGGCAGATCTTGGGTAGGGGGTCCCGAACTGTGCATCTAAGGATCGAAGGTAACAGGAGACAAGGGACAGATGTTTACCCATGTTCGGGCCCTCTTGATGGAGGTAATACCCTACGTCCTGCTTGATTGACTTTGATGAATATAGGGGTTACAAGAGTTGATCTACCATGAGATCGTAAAGGCGGGTTCCTCCTCTGAATTCTTCAAAGCAGTTGATCTTCAATACTATATCCGGCTCTGTACAACAGTCATACCTCTGAATTAGAATAGAGATAAGTTCTGGCCTACGAAGATTTCACTGGTGAGACATTACTTCTGGCCCTTCTATTATTTCAAAACATTTTTCGGCCTCCTGTTTCGTGTTTCGAGACGCAACCACCGACAACACGTCTTGTCAAAGCAGAGATCGTGCCCCCTTATTACGGGATTCTCATCAATGCTGGTATGGGAAACCCAACCATGCCATTTTGCATGACCCCTTGGAAATAAGCGAGCTTGAAGGCTCGTGGTGGACGGATGATATTCACTGTCTTTATTAGGAGATAAGATTTCTCCCTTTTTACCCCACGCCTTCCCCTTCCTCAGTCCATCTGCCCTCTAGCTCCAGCGCTCAAGCTTCGATCAACTCCGTTCCTAGAAAGTAATCTAGCCATGTCCGGATTCAGAGTGCAGGGCAAGTGGATGGCCTCCCCCATCACGGAGAAAAACATCAAGGAACTTCGGGAAGCAGGGTATCTGGCCAAAGAGATCGCCCACCAGCTCTCGGCCAAAAAACAGGTCATCCCCACTCCAAAGCCTAGCGAGAGGGTAGTGTTTATCCCTCATTTTCTTCATAGACTGTGGTTTCCCCTTCATCCTTTTGTTTGTGGCCTCATGTTTTACTACGGGTTAGATTTTCATGAACTAGCCCCAAATTCTTTCCTGAATGTTTCGGCGTTCATCGTCGTATGCGAGGCATTCCTCCGTGTTTTCCCCCACTTCAGCCTATGGCTCAAGGTCGTCCATGTGAAGCCGAAAGTGGTGGACGGCCAGCACACAGATTGCGGTGGCGCTATGGTGAGCAAACTGCCCAATGTCACTTGGCCCAAGGGCACCATCGTGGAGACCATGAAGGGGTGGCAGCAGGGGTGGTTCTATGTCACAGGGCCCCATGACTCCAGATGGGCTGCTCCCATGGAGTTCAACTCTGGGCCCTCAATGCGGCTGACATCCTGGCTCAAGAAGGGCCTAGACTAGGCGTCGTCTGATGAGGTAACGATGCTAGAGAAGCGCATCAAGAGAATGGTAGATAAAAATAACAGCCTCGCCAGCATGATACAAGTGATGCTCTTCCGCTGGATACACCCCTGTCAGGCACGTCAAGAGCCCATGTGGAATTTTGACCAGGCCAGTCCCCGGACCCTGCAGCAGTTCTTCGGCGTGAAGCATGAAGACATGTGGAAGCTGCTCTTCAAGAACCAGAAGTCATGGCCGGAGACAACCGAAGACCTCGGCTACGACAACACCCACGCTGCGACCACCGTAAGTTCTTTGGTAACATTACTTTGCGAGCCCAAGGAGCACAGAAAACTCTCCATTTTCTTTTGCAGGGCTGGACAAAGAAAGTGGAATGGATTCATTGTCCGGCTCTGCTGCCTGAAGATGGAGATATTCCTCAGTTGATGAGGATGCTAGTCCCGACACCGTTCCAGGCACCGGGAAAGAAGGCCAAGGAGGCCAAGAGTGGCCTTCCCCGTAAAGGCGCCTCCGACGTAGTGTCTGAAGACACTGAAACTCTCTCCTCCCCTGACGAAGAGGAAGATGAGGAGGAAGAGAGTGATCCCCTACCCAAGGTGGAGAAGAAGAAGAAGAAGACAGCTTCCGCCGATCTAGAGGCAGAAGTGTCCAAGAAAGGGAGGGCCTCCCTTACGGATGACTCCAAGTCAGATGCTGATGAGTGGCGCCCCTGGCCGGATCATAAGTACTCAAAGGTATATATATATATATATATATATATATATATATATATATATATATATGCCCGGCTTTTCAGGCTTATAGTTGTAATGCATTTAAATTGTATGTTGCATTCCGGTTAAGGTCCTTCCCCAGCAATCGTCCTCTTCCGGGAATTCGCTGGGTCCGAACATGATGGACAGCAATTCGCCTCCACCAGCTTCCTCCCCCACTGTCATGGATAACATCGAGGTGTCGTCCCAAAGGACCCTTCTGGAACAGGGAGAGGTGCCGAGGGCTTCCAAGAACATGGGGGAACCGACCCCCATGGAGACTGAGCGAGAAACCCTCTTCATGAGAAGGGGGTCCACATCCTATACCGGTGACCTCTGTCAATGCGGAGGCGCCAGACACTTTCGTGAGAGCGCTTCAAAGTGCCACCATTGTGGAAGAACATCATACCCTTATGGGTATGGTGATTGAAAAGGTTAATCCTTTGCAAGCAGACTGAGCGAAGCCTACACTAGCCATTTAAGAGGCTTTGAGGTATGTGCCTTACAGTATCTTTTAACTGTATAAAAAGAAAGCCCGTGTATAGATAGTATCCCCTGAGACTGTATCCGGTGTTCGGAAAGGGAACCAAACATAGGATCTAATAACTCATGCAGGAGAATAACACACATATCTGTTTGGACAAGCAGGCTGTGAAACACGTGTCAGTTGCCATGCCTCCGAAGCATCCGAGCTAAGGTGGAAGTTAGAAGAAAATCAATGTATGTAATACCGAAGCACGTTTGAAACGACGCCAACTATGATGTAGTATCTCAATGAGTTTCATAATTATATTTGCAGTTGACACGTCTGAGGTCGAGGCCCTCAAGATCGCGCTGGCCAAGGCCAAGAAGGAGGCGGGGGAGGAATGAGTCTCCCTCCATAAGCATGAATCGTGGGTGGAGGAAGTCCAGCAAGAGCTCAAGGATGCCGTAGGAAAATGCGAGTCCTTAGAGCAGAAGAGTTTGGAGCAGAACTTCGAACTTGCTAAGGCACTCCAAAGCGCATAGGAAACCCGGGCCGAAGCCCAAAGCGCTATCCGATAGATCCAAGAGGCAATGCAAATTGCGGCGGGTAAGGCCTTTAGCATGCAGAGCAAATTTGTGAAGAAAAGGTATATCTTTCTAACCTGCATTTGGAGTTCTCCAGGAGTGTTTGCGGACCTGCCCTGGAGTGTTGCTGATGCAGCGGAGTTCTTCTGGGCCGGAGAGGGGAGCTCAACGAAGAAGCTGTTCTGGTCGCAGTACCTTGCGCCAGAGCATCCTGTGCCCCTCAGTGATCAGCTGAAGCAATGGACCGAAATGCACAGGGTGGCTGAATTGGCCATGAGGGATTTGATGATCCGTCTTTTGCCCGGCGAACCCATGCCCAATAGCTACTTAGGTCTCGTCAAGTGGCTGGTCAGTGCCTGCCCTCGGCTTGATGCCGTGAAGCGGTCGGTCTGTATTGAACGTGCGTAGATGGCCTTCGCCCGCGTCATGGTGCAATGGGCGAATATGGACGCCTTCAAGCTTGCAACCGAGGTACCACCTGCTGGCAAAGAGCACCGCACGCCGAAGCAGTACTTTGACGATGTCCTAAAACGATCACGCATTGTAGAGGGCCAATGTTCGGACGACATCATTTTTGAATGAATGTATGTATGTTGTCCAATCATGTATCATGAAACGAGGCTTATGTATGATATGTTGGTTATTTTACTTTAAAAGATCTCCTCCTGTGTGGTTGTTTATGATATCTGAGATTTAGCCAGTCATCGGCTTCATCCCCCACGTAGGTAGTACGGGGGTGTTCGGGATAACACTTAAACACACTTGACCCAACGTACTGGTCCGTGAAGGAGGTGTTAGTGCGGCGAACCAGCCAGTCGGACTATGCGTCTTTATCGGCCTCACTTAGCCATAGGAGTTTCATAATGGGAGTGCGGGTGCAGCCCCTAGTATTGTTTGATTATCCGAACTCGGGTGATGTGGAGGCGGGCCTATCGCATAATGCGGAAAAAATCGCTAAAGATTTATACTTAGTCACCGAATAGCTGACCAGCTCTCGCCGCATCATGACAGTCAGTTTTCAGCTTTCTCTACTGAGGTGTTTGTCCGGGTGAACTAGAAACAGAATTGAAGTAGTTCTCCCTTTACTACCCTAGCCGATCAGAAGGAACGTAAGGTAGCAAGCACAGGAGACGGGAAACCCAACTATTGACCAAAGACTTGATTCGGAGCCAATGCATATAATTCTATATTCGGGATGCCGAATTGCACTATTAAAGTGTTCGGACTTTTTAATATTTAAAATATGTACGCGACTTAATAAAGCCCCTGGCAATTTAGGCCATACCGAGGTGTACATGATAATCAAACAAAAATAGGGAAACATATGTTAAGAGATAAGCCTACGCCATGTAGGTTTGGGCTAAAAACTGTTTCCATTATAGTCTGATTGATACTTTAAAACATATTTATACAAATAGTGCAATAAGCAACAAGGCTATTTTACATGACGAACACAAGGGGAAGCCGTGCATGCGTCCTGGAAGCGGACGAGGTGATCTTTAAGGATCCTTTAGGTACTCTAGCACGTGTCTATGCTGCTTTTCCCCTTGGTGTATTTTCCTTCGAGAGGATCATTGATCGATGTTTTCATAATAGGCCACAGAAAGAGGCCTTGGTACTGTCGAAAGGGTGATGTGGTTTGAGGGAACCTGGAAGAATAAAATAAAAAGGAAATAAGAAGAGGAATGTGAGTTTCTTGATAGGGTCTGGCCATATTGCAGGCATTGTGCTGATTGTGCCTTCATCCTTTCCCATGGTATTTCTAGTGCGTAATTATGTACGCGTGGTACATATGCCACAATTTTGTAGGGGATGAGATGGAGGCCGAATTGCTGATTGAGCTCCTGACGAGCTGGACTATCATACAGTGGGGTAGTCCGGACTCGTTGGATAGTGTGTGAGGACTTGGTCGCCGATGTAATAGTTGGCTTGATGAGGCCACCCTGTACTTCTGCTGCCAAGGCCGCGGTGTGCTCCTCAATGCGGAGGGAGTTTTCCATGTTTCCATTCACTATTATGACTCCGTGTGGTCCGAGCATTTGAGTTTGAGATAGGCATAGTGCGGAACGGCGTTGAAGCAAGCGGACACGGTTTGTCCGAGCAGTGCATGGTAACTACTGTGGAAGGGGACAATATCGAAGATCAAGTCTTCGTTGTGGAAGTTGTCCGGCGAATCGAAGACCACTTCCAATGTGATTGAGCCCGTGCAGCGGGCCTCTACACCAGGTGTCACTCCTTTGAAGGTAGTTTTAGTGGGTTTGATTCTTGACGGATCAATACCCATCTTGCGGACTGTGTCATGATAGAGCAAGTTAAGGCTGCTGCCACCATCCATGAGGATTCTCGTAAGGTGGAATCCATCGATAATTGGGTCGAGGACTAATGCGGCCGAACCACCATGACATATACTGGTCGGATGGTCCCTGCAATCGAAGGTGATCGGACAGGCTGACCATGTGTTTAATTTTTGGGCGACTGGCTCTATCGCATAGACGTCCCTTAGCACGCGCTTGCGCTCCCTCTTAGGGATATGGGTGATGTATACCATGTTCACTGTTTTAACTTGGGGGGGGGGGATTTCTTCTGTCCCCCTGTTTTCGGTCCACGAGGTTCCTTGCCGTCATCCTCACTGGGCGACCCTTTCTCCTTGTGTTCGGCATTTAACTTGCCAGCCAGTTTGTGGACCCAACAGCTTCGGTTGGTATGGTTGGCAGGCTTATCAGGAGTGTCGTGGATCTGGCAGGGTCGATCAAGTATTCGGTCCAGGCACGATGAACCGTCTTTGTTTCGTTTGAATGGCTTCTTGCATTGACCAGATTTGGAGCCACTAAATCCGGCGTTGACTGCCACATTCTCTGTGTCATCATTATTGTTCTGACGTTTATGTTTGTTTCGTCGGAGCCTTCCGTTGCCGTTTCGGGCTTCGCAAGTGCCGGGGTCGCTGGTACTGTTACCTCTACGGGCTAGCCAGCTATCCTCGTCTGCGCAGAAGCAGGTCATTAGTGTTGTAAGGGCTGCCATGGACTTCAGCTTTTCTTGGACGAGGTGCCGGGCAAGCCACTCATTGTGGATGCTGTGTTTGAAGGTTGCTAGGGCTTCGGCGTCCGGACAGTCGACAATCTGGTTCTTGTTAATTAGGAACCTGATCCAGAATTTCCTGGCCGACTCTCCGAGCTGTTGAACTATATGACTGAGGTCATCGACATCTGGAGCCCGGACATAAGTGCCTTGGAAGTTGTCTCTAAAGGCATCTTCCAAGTCTTCCTAGCTTCCAATAGAGTTTTCTGGGAGGTTGTTTAACCAGTGCCTAGCTGGCCCCTTAAGTTTTACGGGAAGGTATTTGATGGCGTGTAGATTATCACCGCGAGCCATGTGAATGTGGAGAAGAAAATCTTCAATCCATACTGCGAGATCTGTTGTGCCGGCGTATGATTCGATGTTCACGGGTTTAAACCCTTCAGGGAACTCGTGCTCCATTACCCCATCGGTGAAGCATAGGGGGTGTGTAGAACCTCTGTATCGGGCCATGTCACAATGCAGTTCGGATTGAGTCCGTATGCAGTTTTCAGCCCCGAGTTGGTTGTGTTTATTGCACCAGGCTTGATAGCCCACCTCTCGCGCTGGAGAACGCCCCCGCGATCCATAGATTGACCTGGTCTGACCATCTCTATTTTCCAGGTCTTGTCGTAGGTCGTATGTGTATCCCCGAGCTGTTGTTTCTCTGCTTTTACGGCGAGGTGGTGCGGGCTGGTGTTCGGCTTGAGTTGTCATTCTGTCTTGGCCATGTGGTAGTCTATCGGGTCCACCAATCGCATTACGCACGGGTGGTATGGGCTCCAACACCTCATCGTCGAATTGGGGTAGCAGCTTGTTCTTCGGGTAACTCTTTTTTGGTCGCTCGAGGCCGTATTGTTCGGCTGCCAGGACATTAGTCCATCTGTCATTGAGTTGGTCTTGGTCAGCTTGAAGCTTCTGATGTTTCTTTTTTAGGCTTCTATCCATGGCTATTAGCCGGCGCTTGAAGCGCTCTTGTTCGAGGGGTTCCTCTAGCACGATCAAATCTTCGTCGCCGAGGCTTACATCATCTTCGGAGAGTGGCAGATAGTTGCTGTCCTCGGAGTCGTTGTTCCCTATTTGTTCGTCAGGGTCAACTTGCCCGTCCTCCCGATCATCCTGTTCGGTTGAATGCAAATGCACATGGCAGGTTTTACTTTGTGGAGATCCTCTTCAACTTACAAAGACAATTCATCATGCATATAAGTGTAATGAAGATAAATGACATGCACAATGAAAAATGGATGTCTACAAAATATCATCATGCGGAATTTATCATCACATCACAAAGTGGCAGCAAAAACAAAGCAGACGACCATAAAGTTTAAGTGTTACAACTCAAAGAACCAAATGTTTCAAAACGAGAGTTGTAAGAACTTGGCAAAATAATGCAACCACCCATATGGACCCGCTTGAAGACTATCAACCTCATATGCTTCTCCCCTTTTGTCAGTATGGACCAAAAGGGTTTGAAGACATAAAGGATCTACTTGTTCCAAGTTGGAGTAGAGGATGGAGCAGGGTCATCGTTGGAGTTTGGTGGTGCAGACGGGCCTGACACAGTATAGTGATGCAGTGCATCCATGGTTGGTGAAGTGGCGTCGTCTTCTTCATCAACGACTCTCGCAAAAATAGTTGCAGCTGAAGATGAATGCTTGGGATGTTCAATGGAAGGAGTGTGATGCCAGCTTGCATTCTGAGGAGGGCTGGAATCAAACATGAAGTGTTCGGTGTAGCCATCTGCGACAGGACCGCCGACTGGCTTCATGGGCTACAAATGTGTTCTTGGTGGCCAAGTTATGGATGTGATTGACATCCACCAAGAGGCTCTGCATCTGACACTTCAGCCAGTCATGATGCTTATCGTTCTTCTGATGCAATGCCACCAGAAGCTCTCGGTCATTGAGTAAACGAGATCACTTCTGAGGGCTTTGGGCAATTGTACTTCCAGTTGCTTCGTGTTGGCTCGGTGAGGAAAGTGCATGTTACTGGCAAGAGGATATGCATGGGTTGCAGCATTGGGAACAAGGATTCCTTTAATTTGCTGCGTGAAGCTTTGAAATTCAGCATTCTAAAGATGTAGTTGCTGCTTTGCAGGCTCGGGGTAGATTGCTTCAATAGACAGATCAACCTCAGGCAGAAATACAAGATGGTTGCGCGCTGAGGGATGATAATCAATGGTTTAATGAAGCTTAATCAAGTGCCTCACCCATGGTGCATAGAACTTCAAACCAAACAGATCGATTCCAGAATTAGCAAGTTGTCTGATGAAGAAATCATGTGTGTTTAACCTGATGCCATTGATGATATAGAAAACTAAAGTCTTGATGGAGCCTTCAAGTTTAGCTTCAGAAGAATGTCCTTTGATGGGCCATAGAGTACGCTTCAGAATATGGTACACTGTGCATGGCAAGTACTCGAGGTCCTTCACAAAGAAATCCTTTGGGTATTCAGCATCTTGAGGCAATGGCTTCATCATGCTAAGCATCTGGCTCATGTTTGGCTCAGGCCTCTGAAAAATGCACTACATCTCATCTCTATGATGCTGACAACCAGGTTCATATAACTCACCTGGATTCGGCAGGGAAGAAAGCTCGATGATGTCTTGAGCTTTGGCTTCGTGATGTACATCACCTGTCATCCACTCAAGGATCCAAGTCTTTGGATCACTGTTGTAGCCTCAATTATGGAGTGTGGCATTGAACTGCAGTAGAAGCTCTTCATTCCAATGTTCCTTGTCTGTTACGAAGGGAAGAAGTCAAATATCCCTAAAGCAGTCAAGAGCTTCTTCAAGACAAGGCAGCCCAACAATAGCTTCACAATCCAAACGCATGTGTGGAAAGATCCAGTCTTGATTGTACAGGATGCATGAGTAGTAGCTTCGCTACTGGTGGCTCCAAAATCTATCAGAGGAGATTTTGGACTTCAAGTGTGGATTCTTGGCACTGTCAAAGAAAGTCTTGTGCTGTTTGAAGCTGAGCACACTGAATGAACCCTGGGTTGTGACAGCACTTGGAAGCCTTGGTAGACGCGGCTTTGACTTTGAAACTTCAGGCCTTTGCTCCATTTCATAATCGTGTTGTGGTCCAGGAGCAGCGGGTGGAGCCATAACAGGCCATCTGACTGTGACGAGCTCACCTTCATGATTGAACGCACATTCCATGGTATGGGGCCTTGGAGGAACGACGCCATTAGAGTTGATTGGCGTCACGGTGGCTTCAGCATTCACAGTAGCATCAGGCTCCACATTGTCTTCCGCCATGACAGAGTCAGTGGCTTCAGTGGCATTGTTGGTGGTAGCCTCAGGGTTTTCAACCTCCATCTGTTCAATGAATGGAGGATCGGGCACAATCACATTCTCCTCGAGAATGACTTGATCACTTGCTGGGGGTGTGGCTTCTCTTTCTTCTTTAGCTGATGCAGCCGGAATGTCTTCAGCAGTCTTGGCTTCAGACTCTGAGGCAGTCGCAGAAGGAGTGGCTTCAGGAAACACTTGACGTGCTACTAAGCAAGTGTGTTGCGTTTCTCCTTATGGAATGGTGTACATGGAGACTTGTGGCCAGAGGCCCTTGCGAAGATATATGTTACTTCATGTGTTGCACATCTAAGTCATCAACATGCATAAGCATTAGGATGCGTGTCCAATCGCATGACATTTGAGGATTCTAAGATATTTAGCTCACACCGCAACATGCAAAACCTTTTCTCATCCAAGGGCTTTGTGTAGATACCTACCAATTGCTCTTCAATGTTAATGTGAATGATATCAATATCTTCCTTCATGACATGATCTCTTAGAAAGTGATGACGGATTTGAATGTCCTTCGTCTTTGAGTGCTGAACTGGGTTGTTGGCAATCTTGATGATGATGTCGTTGTCGTAGTAGAGTAGCACATGCTTCAGATGGATTCCATAGTCCTTGAGGGTTTTCTTCGTCCATAGAAGCTGAGCGTAGCAAGATCCAGCAGCAATGTATTTGGATTCAAAAGTGGAGAGAGATACACAGTTCTGCTTCTTTGAAGACCAATAGACAAGAGATTGTCCAAGAAAGTGACATGTGCCTAATGTGGACTTGCGATCAACCTTGTCACCATCATAATCAGCATCTGATAATCCAACTAGACTAAACTCTGAGCCCTTTGGATACCATAATCCTAACGTTGGCGTGTAAGCCAAATATCGAAGAATTCGCTTCACAGCTAAGTGATGCGATTCCTTTGGTGTTGATTGGAATCGGGCACACATGCAAAATCTAAGCATTATATCTGGCCTAGATGCACACAAGTAGAGTAAATAACCAATCATGGAGCGGTATACCTTTTGGTCGAACTATTTACCATTGTCGTCCGAGCCCAGATGACTTTTGGTTGGCATTGGCATCGTGTACCCTTTGCAGTCTTGCATTCCAAACTTCTTCAGGCAATCTTTGAGGTATTTTCCTTGTGATATGAAGATGCCATTACTCTGCTGATGGGTTTGAAGACCAAGGAAGAACTTCAGCTCACCCATCATTGACATCTAATATTGCTCTTGCATCATATGCCCAAATTCATCATTATATCTCTTGTTAGTGCAGTCGAAGATAATGTCATCCACATAGATTTGGCATCCAAACAGTTCACCATCATATGTCTTCGTGAAGAGTGTAGGATCTAGGGATCTAGGTTTGAAGCCTTTGCTCTTAAGGAAGTCTTTGAGTGTGTCATACTGTCAGGACCCCGATTCCAAGTCTCATCGATCTAGCCGGTAACACCTCATATCACTTTGCGGCCTCACACACGGTATTCCCACGGGTGTCGCCTTACCATGGCCCGGGACCGTTTGTGCCTTTTGGCTCACATATATGATAGTGTCAATAGCATCCATATGACAGAGAACCCGGGCCGACATGGCTAGTCGTGAACCCAAAGCGGCACCAACCTATGGGGACAGGCATACATGAATCACATCGAGCATGTCTTCTTCATGGACTCATCCTTCTTCCTAGCAGGATTTTAGGCAAGATGACCATCACCCTGGATCTCCCTACTATCTTGGCTATGCTAGTTGTCTCGATGCTATCGCTATGTCGCGCTACCTACCACTTGTTTATCAAGCCTCCCAAATTGCCATGATAGCCTCTAACATTTTCACCCTTCCTAGAAAACCATTGTTTGGCTATGTTACCACTTTGCTCAGCCCCTCTTATAGCCTTGTTATTTGCAGGTGCAGTGGAGGCTATTCCATGTTGGGACATGGATATTTTGGGATATCACAATATCTCTTATTTAATTCATGCACATATATACTTGGTAAAGGGTGGAAGGCTCGGCCTTTTGCTTGGTGTTTTGTTCCACTCTTGCCGCCCTAGTTTCTGTCATACCGGTGTTATGTTCCTTGATTTTGTGTCCCTAACACGATGAGCGTTTATGGGCCCCTCTTGACAGTTCGCTTTGAATAAAACTCTTCCAGTAAAGCCCAACATTGGTTGTAACATCTTCCATCATAATATTGAACTAAATAATTAATTGGCATAGGGCAACATGAACCCAAGGATTCATTCTACATATAGGGCGGCCAGTGCCGATGGTGTTGGTCCCAAACTAGAGCACTGTTCGGGGCCGCCCCATGGCAACTTGGGGTATTTTGGCACCTGTACGCGTCGCTCATCCATCGTGGCCTGAGACAAAATACGCATGGCTACTATTAGGGTGTCGACACATCGGGAGATCTTGCTGGACTTGTTTTACCATTGTCGAAATGTCTTGTGCATCGGGATTCCGAGTCTGATCGGAGGGTCCCGCGATGGAGGATAGTCTCCGTGGATGTGAGCTTGTCATGGGCTATGTTGGGACACCCCTGCAGGGTTTAAACTTTCGAGAGCCGTGCCGCTGTCGGTGTCAAAACCGGCAGATCTTGGGTAGGGGGTCCCGAACTGTGCATCTAAGGATCGAAGGTAACAGGAGACAAGGGACATGATGTTTACCCATGTTCGGGCCCTCTTGATGGAGGTAATACCCTACGTCATGCTTGGTTGACTTTGATGAATATAGGGGTTACAAGAGTTGATCTACCATGAGATCGTAAAGGCGGGTTCCTCCTCCGAATTCTTCAAAGCAGTTGATCTTCAATACTATATCCGGCTCTGTACAACAGTCATACCTCTGAATTAGAATAGAGATAAGTTCTGGCCTACGAAGATTTCACTGGTGAGACATTACTTCTGGCCCTTCTATTATTTCAAAACATTTTTCGGCCTCCTGTTTCGTGTTTCAAGACGCAACCACCGACAACACGTCTTGTCAAAGCAGAGATCGTGCCCCCTTATTACGGGATTCTCATCAATGCTGGTATGGGAAACCCAACCATGCCATTTTGCATGACCCCTTGGAAATAAGCGAGCTTGAAGGCTCGTGGTGGACGGATGATATTCACTGTCTTTATTAGGAGATAAGATTTCTCCCTTTTTACCCCACGCCTTCCCCTTCCTCAGTCCATCCGCCCTCTAGCTCCAGCGCTCAAGCTTTGATCAACTCCGTTCCTAGAAAGTAATCTAGCCATGTCCGGATTCAGAGTGCAGGGCAAGTGGATGGCCTCCCCCATCACGGAGAAAAACATCAAGGAACTTCGGGAAGCAGGGTATCTGGCCAAAGAGATCGCCCACCGGCTCTCGGCCAAAAAACAGGTCATCCCCACTCCAAAGCCTAGCGAGAGGGTAGTGTTTATCCCTCATTTTCTTCACGGACTGTGGTTTCCCCTTCATCCTTTTGTTTGTGGCCTCATGTTTTACTACGGGTTAGATTTTCATGAACTAGCCCCAAATTCTTTCCTGAACGTTTCGGCGTTCATCGTCGTATGCGAGGCATTCCTCCGTGTTTCCCCCCACTTCAGCCTATGGCTCAAGGTCGTCCATGTGAAGCCGAAAGTGGTGGACGGCCAGCACACAGATTGCGGTGGCGCTATGGTGAGCAAACTGCCCAATGTCACTTGGCCCAAGGGCACCATCGTGGAGACCATGAAGGGGTGGCAGCAGGGGTGGTTCTATGTCACAGGGCCCCATGACTCCAGATGGGCTGCTCCCATGGAGTTCAACTCTGGGCCCTCAATGCGGCTGACATCCTGGCTCAAGAAGGGCCTAGACTAGGCGTCGTCTGATGAGGTAACGATGCTGGAGAAGCGCATCAAGAGAATGGTAGATAAAAATAAACAGCCTCGCCAGCCTGATACAAGTGATGCTCTTCCGCTGGATACACCCCTGTCAGGCGCGTCAAGAGCCCATGTGGAATTTTGACCAGGCCAGTCCCCGGACCCTACAGCAGTTCTTCGGCACGAAGCATGAAGACATGTGGAAGCTGCTCTTCAAGAACCAGAAGTCATGGCCGGAGACAACCGAAGACCTCGGCTACGACAACACCCACGCTGCGACCACCGTAAGTTCTTTGGTAACATTACTTTGCGAGCCCAAGGAGCACAGTAAACTCTCCATTTTCTTTTGCAGGGCTGGACAAAGAAAGTGGAATGGATTCATTGTCCGGCTCTGCTGCCTGAAGATGGAGATATTCCTCAGTTGATGAGGATGCTAGTCCCGACACCGTTACAGGCACCGGGAAAGAAGGCCAAGGAGGCCAAGAGTGGCCTTCGCCGTAAAGGCGCCTCCGACGTAGTGTCTGAAGACACTGAAACTCTCTCCTCCCCTGACGAAGAGGAAGATGAGGAGGAAGAGAGTGATCCCCTACCCAAGGTGGAGAAGAAGAAGAAGAAGACAGCTTCCGCCGATCTAGAGGCAGAAGTGTCCAAGAAAGGGAGGGCCTCCCTTACGGATGACTCCAATTCAGACGCTGATGAGTGGCGCCCCTGGCCGGATCATAAGTACTCAAAGGTATATATATATATATGCCCGGCTTTTCAGGCTTATAGTTGTAATGCATTTAAATTGTATGTTGCATTCCGGTTAAGGTCCTTCCCCAGCAATCGTCCTCTTCTGGGAATTCGCTGGGTCCGAACATGATGGACAGCAATTCGCCTCCACCAGCTTCCTCCCCCACTGTCATGGATAACATCGAGGTGTCGTCCCAAAGGACCCTTCTGGAACAGGGAGAGGTGCCAAGGGCTTCCAAGAACATGGGGGAACTGACCCCCATGGAGACTGAGCGAGAAACCCTCTTCACGAGAAGGGGGTCCACATCCTATACCGGTGACCTCTGTCAATGCGGAGGCGCCGGACACTTTCGTGAGAGCGCTTCAAAGTGCCACCATTGTGGAAGAACATCGTACCCTTATGGGTATGGTGATTCAAAAGGTTAATCCTTTGCAAGCAGACTGAGCGAAGCCTACACTAGCCATTTAAGAGGCTTTGAGGTATGTGCCTTACAGTATCTTTTAACTGTATAAAAAGAAAGCCCGTGTATAGATAGTATCCCCTGAGACTCTATCCGGTGTTCGGAAAGGGAACCAAACATAGGATCTAATAACTCATGCAGGAGAATAACACACATATCTGTTTGGACAAGCAGGCTGCGAAACACGTGTCAGTTGCCATGCCTCCGAAGCATCCGAGCTAAGGTGGAAGTTAGAAGAAAATCAATGTATGTAATACCGAAGCACGTTTGAAACAACGCCAACTATGATGTAGTATCTCAATGAGTTTCATAATTATATTTGCAGCTGACACGTCTGAGGTCGAGGCCCTCAAGACCGCGCTGGCCAAGGCCAAGAAGGAGGCGGGGGAGGAATGAGTCTCCCTCCATAAGCATGAATCGTGGGTGGAGGAAGTCCAGCAAGAGCTCAAGGATGCCGTAGGAAAATGCGAGTCCTTAGAGCAGAAGAGTTTGGAGCAGAACTTCGAACTTGCTAAGGCACTCCAAAGCGCATAGGAAACCCGGGCCGAAGCCCAAAGCGCTATCCGATAGATCCAAGAGGCAATGCAAATTGCGGCGGGTAAGGCCTTTAGCATGCAGAGCAAATTTGTGAAGAAAAGGTATATCTTTCTAACCTGGATTTGGAGTTCTCCAGGAGTGTTTGCGGACCTGCCCTAGAGTGTTGCTGATGCAGTGGAGTTCTTCTGGGCCGGAGAGGGGAGCTCAACGGAGAAGCTGTTCTGGTCGCAGTACCTTGCGCCAGAGCATCCTGTGCCCCTCAGTGATCAGCTGAAGCAATGGACCGAAATGCACAGGGTGGCTGAATTGGCCATGAGGGATTTGATGATCCGTCTTTTGCCCGGCGAACCCATGCCCAATAGCTACTTAGGTCTCGTCAAGTGGCTGGTCAGTGCCTGCCCTCGGCTTGATGCCGTGGAGCGGTCGGTCTGTATTGAACGTGCGTGGATGGCCTTCGCCCGCGTCATGGTGCAATGGGCGAATATGGACGCCTTCAAGCTTGCAACCGGGGTACCACCTGCTGGCAAAGAGCACCACACGCCGAAGCAGTACTTTGACGATGTCCTAAAACGATCACGCATTGTAGAGGGCCAATGTTCGGACGACATCATTTTTGAATGAATGTATGTATGTTGTCCAATCATGTATCATGAAACGAGGCTTATGTATGATATGTTGGTTATTTTACTTTAAAAGATCTCCTCCTGTGTGGTTGTTTATGATATCTGAGATTTAGCCAGTCATCGGCTTCATCCCCCACGTAGGTAGTACGGGGGTGTTCGGGATAACACTTAAACACACTTGACCCAACGTACTGGTCCGTGAAGGAGGTGTTAGTGCGGCGAACCAGCCAGTCGGACTATGCGTCTTTATCGGCCTCACTTAGCCATAGGAGTTTCATAATGGGAGTGCGGGTGCAGCCCCTAGTATTGTTTGATTATCCGAACTCGGGTGATGTGGAGGCGGGCCTATCGCATAATGCGGAAAAAATCGCTAAAGATTTATACTTAGTCACCGAATAGCTGACCAGCTCTCGCCGCATCATGACAGTCAATTTTCAGCTTTCTCTACTGAGGTGTTTGTCCGGGTGAACTAGAAACAGAATTGAAGTAGTTCTCCCTTTACTACCCTAGCCGATCAGAAGGAACGTAAGGTAGCAAGCACAGGAGACGGGCAACCCAACTATTGACCAAAGACTTGATTCGGAGCCAATGCATATAATTCTATATTCGGGATGCCGAATTGCACTATTAAAGTGTTCGGACTTTTTAATATTTAAAATATGTACGCGACTTAATAAAGCCCCTGGCAATTTAGGCCATACCGAGGTGTACATGATAATCAAACAAAAATAGGGAAACATATGTTAAGAGATAAGCCTACGCCATGTAGGTTTGGGCTAAAAACTGTTTCCATTATAGTCTGATTGATACTTTAAAACATATTGATACAAATAGTGCAATAAGCAACAAGGCTATTTTACATGACGAACACAAGGGGAAGCCGTGCATGCGTCCTGGAAGCGGACGAGGTGATCTTTAAGGATCCTTTAGGTACTCTAGCACGTGTCTATGCTGCTTTTCTCCTTGGTGTATTTTCCTTCGAGAGGATCATTGATCGATGTTTTCATAATAGGCCACAGAAAGAGGCCTTGGTACTGTCGAAAGGGTGATGTGGTTTGAGGGAACCTGGAAGAATAAAATAAAAAGGAAATAAGAAGAGGAATGTGAGTTTCTTGATAGGGTCTAGCCATATTGCAGGCATTGTGCTTATTGTGCCTCCATCCTTTCCCATGGTATTTCTAGTGTGTAATTATGTACGCGTGGTACATATGCCACAATTTTGTAGGGGATGAGATGGAGGCCGAATTGCTGATTGAGCTCCTGACGAGCTGGACTGTCATACAGTGGGGTAGTCCGGACTCGTTGTATAGTGTGTGAGGACTTGGTCGCCGATGTAATAGTTGGCTTGCTGAGGCCACCCTGTACTTCTGCTGCCAAGGCCGCGGTGTGCTCCTCAATGCGGAGGGAGTTTTCCATGTTTCCATTCACTATTATGACTCCGTGTGGTCCGAGCATTTGAGTTTGAGATAGGCGTAGTGCGGAACTGCGTTGAAGCAAGCGAACACAGTTTGTCTGAGCAGTGCATGGTAACTACTGCGGAAGGGGACAATATCGAAGATCAAGTCTTCGTTGTGGAAGTTGTCCGGCGAATGGAAGACCACTTCCAATGTGATTGAGCCCGTGCAGCGGGCCTCTACACCAGGTATCACTCCTTTGAAGGTAGTTTTAGTGGGTTTGATTCTTGACGGATCAATACCCATCTTGCGGACTGTGTCATGATAGAGCAAGTTAAGGCTGCTGCCACCATCCATGAGGACTCTCGTAAGGTGGAATCCATCGATAATTGGGTCGAGGACTAATGCGGCTGAACCACCATGACATATACTGGTCGGATGGTCCCTGCAATCGAAGGTGATCGGACAGGCTGACCATGTGTTTAATTTTTGGGCGACTGGCTCTATTGCATAGACGTCCCTTTAGCACGCGCTTGCGCTCCCTCTTAGGGATATGGGTGATGTATACCATGTTCACTGTTTTAACTTGGGGGGGGGGGGAATTTCTTCTGTCCCCCTATTTTCGGTCCACGAGGTTCCTTGCCGTCATCCTCACTGGGCGACCCTTTCTCCTTGTGTTCGGCATTTAACTTGCCAGCCAGTTTGTGGACCCAACAGCTTCGGTTGGTATGGTTGGCAGGCTTATCAGGAGTGTCGTGGATCTGGCAGGGTCAATCAAGTATTTGGTCCAGGCATGATGAACCGTCTTTGTTTCGTTTGAATGGCTTCTTGCATTGACCAGATTTGGAGCCACTAAATCCGGCGTTGACTGCCACATTCTATGTATCATCATTATTGTTCTGACGTTTATGTTTGTTGCGTCGGAGCCTTCCGTTGCCGTTTAGGGCTTCGCAAGTGCCGGGGTCGCTGGTACTGTTACCTCTACGGGCTAGCCAGCTATCCTCACCTGCGCAGAAGCAGGTCATTAGTGTTGTAAGGGCTGCCATGGACTTCAGCTTTTCTTGGACGAGGTGCCGGGCAAGCCACTCATTGTGGATGCTGTGTTTGAAGGTTGCTAGGGCTTCGGCGTCCGGACAGTCGACAATCTGGTTCTTGTTAATTAGGAACCTGATCCAGAATTTCCTGGCCGACTCTCCGAGCTGTTGGACTATATGACTGAGGTCATCGACATCTGGAGCCCGGACATAAGTGCCTTGGAAGTTGTCTCTAAAGGCATCTTCCAAGTCTTCCAAGCTTCCAATAGAGTTTTCTGGGAGGTTGTTTAACCAGTGCCTAGCTGGCCCCTTGAGTTTTACGGGAAGGTATTTGATGGCGTGTAGATTATCACCGCGAGCCATGTGAATGTGGAGAAGAAAATCTTCAATCCATACTGCGAGATCTGTTGTGCCGTCGTATGATTCGATGTTCACGGGTTTAAACCCTTCAGGGAACTCGTGCTCCATTACCCCATCGGTGAAGCATAGGGGGTGTGTAGAACCTCTGTATCGGGCCATGTCACAACGCAGTTCGGATTGAGTCCGTATGCAGTTTTCAGCCCCGAGTTGGTTGTGTTTATTGCACCCGGCTTGATAGCCCACCTCTCGCGCTGGAGAACGCCCCCGCGATCCATAGATTGACCTGGTCTGACCATCTCTATTTTCCAGGTCTTGTCGTAGGTCGTATGTGTATCCCCGAGCTGTTGTTTCTCTGCTTTTACGGCGAGGTGGTGCGGGCTGGTGTTCGGCTTGAGTTGTCATTCTGTCTTGGCCATGTGGTAGTCTGTCGGGTCCACCAATCGCATTACGCACGGGTGGTATGGGCTCCAACACCTCATCGTCGAATTGGGGTAGCAGCTTGTTCTTCGGGTAACTCTTTTTTGGTCGCTCGAGGCCGTATTGTTCGGCTGCCAGGACATTAGTCCATCTGTCATTGAGTTGGTCTTGGTCAGCTTGAAGCTTCTGATGTTTCTTTTTTAGGCTTCTATCCATGGCTATTAGCCGGCGCTTGAAGCGCTCTTGTTCGAGGGGTTCCTCTAGCACGATCAAATCTTCGTCGCCGAGGCTTACATCATCTTCGGAGAGTGGCAGATAGTTGCTGTCCTCGGAGTCGTTGTTCCCTATTTGTTCGTCAGGGTCAACTTGCCCGTCCTCCCGATCATCCTGTTCGGTTGAATGCAACTGCACATGGCAGGTTTTACTTTGTGGAGATCCTCTTCAACTTACAAAGACAATTCATCATGCATATAAGTGTAATGAAGATAAATGACATGCACAATGAAAAATGGATGTCTAAAAAATATCATCATGCGGAATTTATCATCACATCACAAAGTGGCAGCAAAAACAAAGCAGACGACCATAAAGTTTAAGTGTTACAACTCAAAGAACCAAATGTTTCAAAACGAGAGTTGTAAGAACTTGGCAAAATAATGCAACCACCCATATGGACCCGCTTGAAGACTATCAACCTCATATGCTTCTCCCCTTTTGTCAGTATGGACCAAAAGGGTTTGAAGACATAAAGGATCTACTCGTTCCAAGTTGGAGTAGAGGATGGAGCAGGGTCATCGTTGGAGTTTGGTGGTGCAGACGGGCCTGACACAGTATAGTGATGCAGTGCATCCATGGTTGGTGAAGTGGCGTCGTCTTCTTCATCAACGACTCTCGCAAAAATAGTTGCAGCTGAAGATGAATGCTTGGGATGTTCAATGAAAGGAGTGTGATGCCAGCTTGCATTCTGAGGAGGGCTGGAATCAAACATGAAGTGTTCGGTGTAGCCATCTGCGACAGGACCGCCGACTGGCTTCATGGGCTACAAATGTGTTCTTAGTGGCCAAGTTATGGATGTGATTGACATCCACCAAGAGGATCTGCATCTGACACTTCAGCCAGTCATGATGCTTATCGTTCTTCTGATGCAATGCCACCAGAAGCTCTCGGTCATTGAGTAAACGAGATCACTTCTGAGGGCTTTAGGCAATTGTACTTTCAGTTGCTTTGTGTTGGCTCGGTGAGGAAAGTGCATGTTACTGGCAAGAGGATATGCATGGGTTGCAACATTGGGAACAAGGATTCCTTCAATTTGCTGCGTGAAGCTTTGAAATTCAGCATTCTAAAGATGTAGTTGCTGCTTTGCAGGCTCAGGGTAGATTGCTTCAATAGACAGATCAACCTCAGGCAGAAATACAAGATGGTTGCGCGCTGAGGGATGATAATCAATGGTTTAATGAAGCTTAATCAAGTGCCTCACCCATGGTGCATAGAACTTCAAACCAAACAGATCGATTCCAGAATTAGCAAGTTGTCTGATGAAGAAATCATGTGTGTTTAACCTGATGCCATTGATGATATAGAAAACTAAAGTCTTGATGGAGCCTTCAAGTTTAGCTTCAGAAGAATGTCCTTTGATGGGCCATAGAGTACGCTTCAGAATATGGTACACTGTGCATGGCAAGTACTCGAGGTCCTTCACAAAGAAATCCTTTGGGTATTCCACATCTTGAGGCAATGGCTTCATCATGCTAAGCATCTGGCTCATGTTTGGCTCAGGCCTCTGAAAAATGCACTACATCTCATCTCTATGATGCTGACAACCAGGTTCATATAACTCACCTGGAGTCGGCAGGGAAGAAAGCTCGATGATGTATTGAGCTTTGGCTTCGTGATGTACATCACCTGTCATCCACTCAAGGATCCAAGTCTTTGGATCACTGTTGTAGCCTCGATTATGGAGTGTGGCATTGAACTGCAGCAGAAGCTCTTCATTCCAATGTTCCTTGTCTGTTACAAAGGGAAGAAGTCAAATATCCCTAAAGCAGTCAAGAGCTTCTTCAAGACAAGGCAGCCCAACAATAGCTTCACAATCCAAACGCATGTGTGGAAAGATCCAGTCTTGATTGTACAGGATGCATGAGTAGTAGCTTCGCTACTGGTGGCTCCAAAATCTATCAGAGGAGATTTTGGACTTCAAGTGTGGATTCTTGGCACTGTCAAAGAAAGTCTTGTGCTCTTTGAAGCTGAGCACACTGAATGAACCCTGGGTTGTGAAAGCACTTGGAAGCCTTGGTAGACGCGGCTTTGACTTTGAAACTTCAGGCCTTTGCTCCATTTGATAATCGTGTTGTGGTCCAGGAGCAGTGGGTGGAGCCATAACAGGCCATCTGACTGTGACGAGCTCACCTTCTTGATTGAACGCACATTCCATGGTATGGGGCCTTGGAGGAACGACGCCATTAGAGTTGATTGGCATCACGGTGGCTTCAGCATTCACAGTAGCGTCAGGCTCCACATTGTCTTCCGCCATGACAGAGTCATTGGCTTCAGTGGCATTGTTGGTGGTAGCCTCAGGGTTTTCAACCTCCATCTGTTCAATGAATGGAGGATCGAGCACAATCACATTCTCCTCGAGAATGACTTGATCACTTGCTGGGGGTGTGGCTTCTCTTTCTTCTTCAGCTGATGCAGCCGGAATGTCTTCAGCAGTCTTGGCTTCAGACTCTGAGGCAGTCGCAGAAGGAGTGGCTTCAGGAAACACTTGACGTGCTACTAAGCAAGTGTGTTGCGTTTCTCCTTATGGAATGGTGTACATGGAGACTTGTGGCCAGAGGCCCTTGCGAAGCCTACGAAACGCTGGCGACACCTTTGGAGATGGAGTGGTCTGTTCCATGTAATTGTCATCGTCAAGCACCGGAGTGGTCACTTGAGGTGGTGGTGTTCTTGGTGTCTAATCTTGTAGAGGGGTTTCTTGTTGTTGTCGCTCCGCCCATGAGTCATCTTGATCAATTGGCCTCAGTGTACGACCAAAGCTAATGAGTTCACTACTCGTGAGAGCAGGCGATGATACCGACTGGGGCTAGAGCTGAGGTAGGACTACATCATCATGAACATTATCTTCATGACCAATGTCTTCAGCTCTGTTGGGGTCAATAGCTAGAACTTCTTCACTTGCATGAGCCTTTGTGAAGTAGGCTCATGGATCACAAGTCGACGCTCTTGGTTGCTTGAAGCAGGAAGCGTGACGGAGATAGATTCAATGATGAGGGGCTCTGAGGCAGCAGCACGCTCTTTGTTTGAAGACCTTGAAGTATTTGTCTTCAATTTGTTATTGGAGGGAGCATCAGATGTATCCTTGTGCTTCCTCTTCCTATCTTCGACTTCAGCCTACCGTGTCTTCTTCGTTTCTGAAGCTGCTGAGGGGACCTTTGGCTTCGACCCAGTCATACTGGCAGGGAAGAAAATGCGAGGTTCTTCCTGCCATTGAGCTTCGGATTGGGCCGCAGTAGACTTCTTCTTTTGCTTAGTAGCCATCCTAGGGTCGATGCCAGGATGCCCAAGAGACTTTATGTTTTCATCTTCATTGTGTGCTTGGACAAATTTCTGTGCATAATACTTCATGTGCTCTCGAGAGCCTTTGTCTTCTTCACGCTTCTTGTGGAACTCTGCCTTGAGATCATGCAGCATCTTCTTGAAGATTTGCACATCAGCCACACTGAGCTTGGCCATGTGCTTCTTGAAATGCGCCTTCTCATGATCAATCTTGTTCTTGAGCTTGATGATTTTCTGAGCCAAGGCCAATTCATTGGCAATGGCTCCATGGAATGTGACGCTGATGTCCACGGGCAGCTAAAGGTCATCAATACTGATGCTTTGGTCATCAAACCATTCATCGATGAAGTTGTTCAATATATCAACAATAAAGAGGGGCATATCATTGAAGATCTCCGCCTCTTGATTGCTCTTGATCAACATTTCTAGAGCTTCATCACCAAGATCTTCATCGCTGGACAGATCAATGGTGTCTTCCTCGTTGCGCAGAACGGCAGCAGGAGTCAAGTCATGCCCAGAAACTTTCTTGGGCTTCTTGGTCTTCTTCTTCCTCTTGGACACGCAAGATAGGTCTTCAGACTGCACACTGGGTTCAGGAGGTGTAGTGGCCAATGGCTTCACAATTGAAGCAATTGGTGCAGTAGAGGGCTTCGAAGACTTTGGTTTCTTCTTCTGCTTTGGTGGTGCTGGCGCTTCTTCAGAGTCAGCGTCATTACCAGATTGATCCATGGTGGCCCTCTGAGCAGAAATGTGGGAGAAGATCCCATCGAAGCTTGTGAAGGGACCGATGACACTGGGATTTGCGTCACGAGTGCCATTCGGCCTTGGAGCAGACAGACCAGTGTTGAAGTAAAGTCTGAGTTCCTTCCTGTTCTTCGTAGCTAACTCCTTGGCAAAATGATAGTTGCTCTTGTAGAGATTGTCGGTACGACACCATAGCAAAGATGATGGGTCAGCATTTTTAGGTTGCTGTCTTTAACCATGCAAGGATAGAAACCTTGAGCAATAGCTTCAAGTTTCGACTTTGGCTGAAGATTCCTGTAGAGAATATCGCCGCACAGGTGCTTGATGGCATTCTTCGATGCGTATTCGACAGTGACAAAGTTGTATTTGAACCACTGTTCTGCCCCATATCTTCGGATCCATTGGATCCGGGTCTTGCGCTGGTTGTAGTTCTCCTCAGGATCTGTCTTGTATAGTTCATACAGATCTGGAGGCAGATCTAGAGCTATATTGCCACGGCGCTGCCTGCTACCTTTCCTGGCCGACTTCTCAGTGGCCATGATATTCAAGGAGATAGGAGAGTGAATATGATGATTGTGTCTACTAGTTAGACAAGAACTGGCTTCAGGAGAGAGAATATGATGTTGTAAGAACTCTGCAAATGAATGTAGACTATGAGAACCTAGGGATTCTCCCACGGACATGAACCTGTGACAACATTAGATATGCGAGGGAAGGGAAGAGGTCATATGAATCCTCAGAAGATTTTGAAGATAAATCAGTTTGAAGAGATTGACCTCATAGTGCGAAGACATTCACTTATTTGAAGAGAGTTTGTTCCAGATTTCTACGACGTGAATAGGTACAAGTGAGGAATCTAACTAGTTATGAAGCATAAGTGAATACCCTTGGCATGATATGAGATGCAGAAAGGGACAGATCCAGAGTTGGAAGTGTAGAAACTACTTTTGTTGTAGTGGATGGATTTTATGGATCAAGAAGACAGTAAAAAGTGAGATTTAATTACCACTGACGAACTGCTATATGAGGTAGAGAAGGAAGTCGAGTAGTACAATCTCACATGCCCTAACTTGGCAGCGGAAGACACTTATGGCGGTGATGGAGAGAACGAGGTCCGTGGCCGGCGTGAGGACGGCGTCGAAGAAGTCGCGACAGCTAAGCGCTTCGTCTCCGGCGTCGACGCGAGATAGCGGTGGCGCTAGCATTTCAGCGAGGTGGAAGGGGAGATAATGACTGCGTGGGGTATGTATTTATAAGGTAAAGGGCTGCACAGCGTAATTACGTAGGTGCCCCTGGCGGTTCACATCTGATGGACACGTGGCATGCATGCAACTCATTTAAGTTGTTCCATGTTCCCACGCATGTCTAGTTTGTCGGGAGGTCATTCCGGCTTCTCTGGTATTCAGGCAAATGAGATATAGCATTGAAAACAGGTTTAATTGTGTGTCTCTGTATCTTCAGCTGACAAGGACACAATGAAGACATTTGACACTTTTCAACAGAATACATATGACTGGATAGCTAGAGTTTGAGGAAGAAGCACATAAGGGGTTAGGGTCCGACCACATTCACTTAGTTTAGAAAATTGCAAGGTTGAAGACATAGCTATAATTGAATGTTGTAGAGGACATAACACCATAGATATATATGTATATATCAAAGGGACCAAATCAACATTGCAACGATAAACGTTGAAGACCAATCAATGTAGAAGACAAACCAAATGCGAAGATAATGCAATCATGACGCCAAAAGAAAGTCGTTGACAAAGTTTTGGTGGTGGCGTTACCCACCGTATAGGAAGTATTAGACCCAGACATGGCGGCGCACAATCATCGTGGCACTCTGAAGTCAAATTCCGCGTTAATGTATTCACACTTGGATTGTATGTCTTCATTGAATGAAGATATATGTTACTTCATGTGTTGCACATCTAAGTCATCAACATGCATAAGCGTTAGGATGTGTGTCCAATCGCATGACATTTGAGGATTCTAAGATATTTAGCTCACACCGCAACTTGCAAAACCTTTTCTCATCCAAGGGCTTTGTGTAGATACCTACCAATTGCTCTTCAATGTTAATGTGAATGATATCAATATCTTCCTTCATGACATGATCTCTTAGAAAGTGATGACGGATTTGAATGTCCTTCGTCTTTGAGTGCTGAACTGGGTTGTTGGCAATCTTGATGATGCTTTCGTTGTCGTAGTAGAGTAGCACATGCTTCAGATGGATTCCATAGTCCTTGAGGGTTTTCTTCGTCCATAGAAGCTGAGCGTAGCAAGATCCAGCAGCAATGTATTTGGATTCAGAAGTGGAGAGAGATACACAGTTCTGCTTCTTTGAAGACCAATAGACAAGAGATTGTCCAAGAAAGTGACATGTGCCTAATGTGGACTTGCGATCAACCTTGTCACCATCATAATCAGCATCTGATAATCCAACTATACCAAACTCTGAGTCCTTTGGATACCATAATCCTAACGTTGGCATGTAAGCCAAATATCAAAGTATTCGCTTCACAGCTAAGTGATGCGATTCCTTTGGTGTTGATTGGAATCGGGCACACATGCAAAATCTAAGCATTATATCTGGCCTAGATGCACACAAGTAGAGTAAATAACCAATCATGGAGCGGTATACCTTTTGGTCGAACTATTTACCATTGTCGTCCGAGCCCAGATGACTTTTGGTTGGCATTGGCATCATGTACCCTTTGCAGTCTTGCATTCCAAACTTCTTCAGGCAATCTTTGAGGTATTTTCCTTGTGATACGAAGATGCCATTACTCTGCTGATGGGTTTGAAGACCAAGGAAGAACTTCAGCTCACCCATCATTGACATCTAATATTGCTCTTGCATCATATGCCCAAATTCATCACTATATCTCTTGTTAGTGCAGTCGAAGATAATGTCATCCACATAGATTTGGCATCCAAATAGTTCACCATCATACGTCTTCGTGAAGAGTGTAGGATCTAGGGATCTAGGTTTGAAGCCTTTGCTCTTAAGGAAGTCTTTGAGTGTGTCATACTGTCAGGACCCCGATTCCAAGTCTCATCGATCTAGCCGGTAACACCTCATATCACTTTGCGGCCTCACACACGGTATTCCCACGGGTGTCGCCTTACCATGGCCCGGGACCGTTTGTGCCTTTTGGCTCACATATATGATAGTCTCACTAGCATCCATATGACAGAGAACCCGGGCCGACATGGCTAGTCATGAACCCAAAGCGGCACCAACCTATGGGGACAGGCATACATGAATCACATCGAGCATGTCGGTCAGCAGCGTGTGAATCCAGGCTGTAGCACTGGGCTAACAGGACTCTGGTGAACTCGGGCTGTAGCAGGCTAGGCAGGACTCCGGATGTCACCGCGTGACATTTGCCCAAAGGGACAGAGACAGGAACGAAGTGAAACACAAGCCGGCCAGTCAAGTGTCCTGAGCAGTAGTGCTGGGCTAGCAGGACTCTGGTGAACCAGGCTGTAGTGGGCTACTATGGCTCATGGAAGCACTAGACTACATTTCCCCATAAGAGAGGCTGCCAAGGATAAACAACTAGATTGTCAGATTCCACATATACCAAGCATTTCAATCATACACACAATATGCTCGATATGTGTAAATACAACATGGTATCACAACATAACTCTACAACTCAAGTATTTTTTCATTAGGCTCCGAGGAGCGAGATATTACAAACATGCGTCGCATGACCCAACAATCATAGCATACAAATCAAGGCACATGCGGAAGCTTAACTTGTCTGAGTACAGACAACTACAAATGAAGAAGGCTGAGAAGCCTGACTATCTACCAGATCCTGCCGAGGGCACAAGATCGTAGCTGAGGTAGCAAGCTAAACGTTGAAGTCCACACGGAACCACTAGTGAGACTGACGTTTCTCTGCAAAACATAACATAGGAAAACGTGAGTACAAATGTACCCAGCAAGACTTACATCAGAACTATCTACATATGCATCGGTATCAATAAAGGGGGTGGTGGAGTTTAACTGCAGCAAGCCAGCTTTGACTCAGTGGCTAACCTGAACTACGACTGCAAGAAACTCTTTTGAGGTGGCGCACACGAGTCCACATATTCACCAATCAATACACCACTATGGATCTGCTCCCGTCTTCCTACGAGAACGCCATCCATAGCACTCACACTTATCTTGCGCATTTTAGAGTATCCACCTCCACTTGTCTATGAACTATTATAGGCAACCCAGAAGTCCTTTACCGCGGACACGGCTATTCGAATAGATGATGTTAACCCTGCATGGGTGTACTTCTTCACACATGCTCTTGCCACTTACCACCATGTACACGTCATGTATCTCGACAACCTTTGAGCGGACGCCTGGCGAGGGAGTCGGCCACGACCTGACTAATCACACAAGTCTCTAATCCAGGTTTATCGCCTATTCGGGTTCCATCCGCGGGGAGATCTGGCCGGAGTTTCGCTCACAGCCCCAAACGATGTCTGCAGGGTTCCTGAGACACCAAACTGCGCCCGGTACACCGTGCCACGGTGTATCTACCGCATCATAGCCCACCCCTAGGGTCAGCGCTACTCATGGCCGCCAACACATATCCTACAAACACCAGAAACTAGTTGCAACTCCTGGACAGAGGACAAGGGCAGTTAATAAGTCGAGAGGGTCCATTGGTTTCGGGCCTAATGCGTGGTAGTAGGTGTTCATGGATCACAAACACAGAACTCAGTTCCTAAGAACGGTTTCAATGAGACAACCCACCATGTACTCCTACATGGCCTCTCACCGCTACCTTTACCAAATCGTGTTCACACACTTAGCTCACACACAGTAGGACTTGTTCATCACTATTCCAATTCATCCCCGATGAATAAGACCTGACTCAACTCTAAGCAGTAGCAGGCATGACAAACAAGCATGAATGAGTAGGCACATCAGGGCTCAAACAACTCCTACTCATGCTAGTGGGTTTCATCTATTTACTATGGCAATGACAGGTCATGCAGAGGATAAGGGGTTCAACCACCGCCGCAAGTAGGAGATGAATCGTTGTTGTCCTAATGCTGTAAAAGAGAGCAGGAGCGAGAGAGTGGGATTGTATCGGAATGAACAAGGGGGTTTTGCTTGCCCGACACTTCTGAAGATAATATAGTTCTTCATCGGTGTCATCGATCACGTCGTCGGAAACATCGTCGACTGAGAGGGGACGAATACTGGCAACAGAGAGGAAACACAATCAATGCGATGCAACAATATGATGCATGAATGTGACATGGCAATATGCTGTGATTTGAGCTAATGCAGCTAGCAACGATTTAAATGGAGTTGGTTTGAACACTAGATTAAAATTTGAACTCCACATGAGGCATTTCAAATACCATTGATTCAAATTGTCATATACAGTGGCTGTAAGTTGTTGAAACATGCATGATAATACCATAAACAGATTCTTCATATTTTTCTGATCATTTTTCATATATAACTTGTTTGGTTTGGAGTTACGGTTGAATTACTATGAATTTTAGAAGTTTAGGCAATTTTCTGGATTTTCTAGTTATAGAAATAAACTAATTCCAGAAAATGCATTACTGCATCAGCACTACGCCAGCATGACGTAAGCGAGTCAACGGGGCAGCCCAGGTCAAACTGACCAATGGGGCCCGCGTGTCAGTGGCTAACTAAACTAACCTAGGTTAAACTAATTAAGTTTAAACCAAGACTAGATTAATTAGCCGGGAGGGGCCCGCATGTCATAGCCTCAGGGGAGGTCAAATCCCCTGGTCAACCGGGGCTAAACCATCAGCGGTCAAAGCGGTCAACCCGCCGGCGTTTAGCCGCCGGCGAGGCCGAACGCGGCGGAGGGCATCGGGAATCGCCCACAGGCAACCATTTGCGCGGCGGAGATGCTCTACATGACGAGGAGACTCGTCCGCATCCAGTGGTGCTCACAACAGTAGCTCTAGTGGCCAAAAACGACGGCGGCGGCGACTTGCGCGGTGGCCGGAGCTTGGGCGAGCTCGAACTCGCCAGTGCGGTGCTCGTGGAGGCTCGGGGCTAGCTCATACGAAGCCCACGCGGTGCGGTGAGTGCGTTGGGCAGGGTGGTGAGGCTGTTGCGTGGCCGGAGCCACGTCGGCGGCGAGCTCAGGCGACGGCGCGTGCTGGCGTGCTTGGTGCGGTGACTACGACGAGTGGCAGAGAGAACAGAGATGGGGAGGATGATAAGTAAGTCAGAGCGGTCGCGGCAACGTAGACGGAGGGCTCGGGGAGGACCGGAGCGAAGCAGGGCGGCGAGGGGATCTCCGGCGGCCGAACGAGGAAGTTGGCGGCGGGGCGTCGTTGCAGCACGTCCAATGTCGCGTGAGTCATCAAGGAGGCATAGATGACGGAGGGGCGCGGGGGTGGTTGTTGCTACGGCAACAATGAGCGGCTGCAACGTGCACGCTCGGTGGTCGCGTGGGAGAGAGGCAGAGGAGGGGAGAGTGCTCGAGGGGGAGAGATGTAACACCCCAGATGTAATTTACCTAATATGTACTCCAACTCTTGCCGTTTCCTGCGTCAAGTTATTTTATTTTCTCAGGTTCAGGTTTTTGTCTCCGTCTGTTGTTGTCGTTGTCATGCATCTCATATCATGTCATCATGTGCATTGCATTTGCATACGTGTTCGTCTCATGCATCCGAGCATTTTCCCCGTTATCCGTTTTTCATTCCGGCGCTCCGTTCTTCTCCGCTGGTCATTTCTACCTTCTTTTCGTGTGTGGGGGTTAAAAATTTCCGTATTGGACCGAGACTTGCCAAGAGGCCTTGGTTTACTACCGGTAGACCGCCTGTCAAGTTTCGTACCATTTGGACTTCGTTTGATGCTCCAACGGTTAACCGAGGGATCGAGAAGGCCTCGTGTGTGTTGCAGCCCAAAACCCTTCCAATTTGGCCCAAAACCCACCAAAACCCCCTCCATCATCTAGAAGTTCGATCACGATCGCGTGGCCGAAAACCGCACCTCATTTGGACTCTCCTAGCTCCTCCTATGCCTATATATAGGTCCTCCTCCGTAATTCACGGTTCTTCTCCCCCCTAAACCCTAGATCCATCTTACCCGCGGCCGCTGGACGAAATCCCGCAGGCCGGACATTGTCCTCTCCCCCGCCGGCCACTCCGGGAGCGCCACGTGTCAAGCGCCGCTGCCACCCGCCGCAGCCCGGAGAGCCCGCGTCCGGCCCGGAGAGCCCGCGCGCCACCCGCGCCTTCCTCCCTCGCCGCGCCGCCCGCCTCCTCCTCGCCAGCGTCGACGACCGCCGCCCCGCTCCGCACTGCTCCTCCTCATCGCCGGCGGCTGCCGCACGCACCTCGCCGCCCGCCGCCACATTGCCTCGCCGCCGCCCGACCTCGCCGGCCTCTCCGTCCTCCACCTCCCGGCCAGATCCGGCCATCCGCAAGTCCGGCCACCGCGTCAACTACTCCGGCCGACGTCGCCCCATCTCCGATGAAGCCCCGGCCATCCTTGGATTGCGTGCGATCCAGATCCAGATCTGAAACCCTAGGGTTGACTTCTTTTTTTCCCTAAGTCTCAGTTTATTTTGCAATGTTCATCGTGCCGTAACTTTGCATCTGTAGATCCGTTTTGGGCGTATAGCATATCAAAATGTTCGTCTCAGAGAGTACATCATTTCATCTCGTTGCATCATTTTCATTTGAGTTCATCTTGATGCCCGAAATGTTGTTCGAAAAGTGCTATTTGAGTTAATTGTCAGATGTGCTGCACCAAATAGCTATTTGTCATTTTTGCCATGATTAATGTGTGCATGATGTGCTCCTGAGCTCTACATGTGTTTTATTATATGCTTTGCCATCTTTACAGGGGTGCTATCCATGTATTTTTGTGATGTGTGTGATGACTAGCACAAGCTTGCAAAGTGGTGCATTCGTTAATGCTGATTTCAGGGACTTAGCAATTCCACTAAGTCCTTGATCTGTTTTTATCAATATGCCATATGTTCATGTTGTTTGCTAGTGAACCGTGCCTCTTTTGAGGATGATCAGTAAGGATGATTTGTTAATATTGTAGTTCTTTATCCATCCATGTCTATTTTTGCAATTATGGATCAACTTAGCTTGAGTCAATCGAGCTCTACTTTTGTTATTTCGTGAATCTAGGAAGATTGTCTACTTGTTAGCGATTTTGCCGAGGATGTTGTTATTGATCCGTGCATGCTATGTTGTTGTTATTTCCATGTCTAGCTTATATAATGTGTATTGTTGATGGGTGTATGATTAGTTTGTCATGCCTTGCTCTGTAGTGAGTGCATCGAGCTCGCAAACATGCCTACTCGTTAACAGATTTGCATGCTCCAGTTTTTCTCAAAGTCTGTAACCTGATTATGTTTTTGCCATGTTCACATGCTTGCAATTGTATTTTCTGATCCCTTTTGGCTCAAGGTCACTAAGGGACTTCTGTTAAGCTCTTTGAGTAGCTACATGTCATGCCTTGATTTGCCACGTTAAGTTCCTGTAGCATATAGTTTTCTTGCTCCAAAGTGTGCTACCTGATCTGAAATTCCACGCTTGTGTTAATTTCACTAAGTCTGAAACCTATGTATCAACTGCACTTTTTCCATGCTTGTTTGAACCTGTTAATGGATAAATTGGCCGTAGCTCAGTGTTCATGTTTTGTTAAGCTTTATGAGTGGATCCCTGCCATGTATTTTTCTGCCATGTTTGGGTGCTGTAGCATGTTTATATTGTTGCATTTAGATGGCCACTTGCTGTTTATCGCAGACCGGTGCCATATTTGAATCGCTTGTCATTTCCAAACCGTGCGTCCAATTCCGGTGTTCTTTATATCGATTTCAACCGGAATCACCTCACCTTTCCAGTGGCACACTTGGTTTTCCAAGTTGAGACCAGGTTCAATCATTCCTAGCCAAATCTTGCATATGAATCACATATCGCATCCCGCATAGCATACCATGTTTGCATCATGTTGATAGAGCTTTGCACGTGGTTGATTGTGTTCCTTTTGCTTGTTTGTCTTGTTTGGGTAGAGCTGGGAGACGAGTTCACTAACGAGGAGCCCGTTGAGTTTGCTTTCGAGGATCCAGTCAACTCTAACAACTTTGCAGGCAAGATGATCATACCCTTGAAATCACTTCTATCTTTGCTTTGCAAGATGCTCGCTCTTTTGCTATGCCTATGCTACAATGCCTACCACTTGCTTATCATGCCTCCCAAGTTGCCATGTCAAACCTCTAACCCACCATGTCCTAGCAAACCGTTGATTGGCTATGTTACCGCTTTGCTCAGCCCCTCTTATAGCATTGCTAGTTGCAGGTGAAGATTGGAGATCGTTCCTTGTTGGAACATTATTTTCTTGTTCGGATATCACTATATTATCTTGTTATCTTAATGCATCTATATACTTGGTAAAGGGTGGAAGGCTCGGCCTTTTGCCTAGTGTTTTGTTCCACTCTTGCTGCCCTAGTTTCCGTTATATCGGTGTTATGTTCCCGGATTTTGTGTTCCTTACACGGTTGGGTGATAATGGGAACCCCTTGATAGTTCGCCTTGAATAAAACTCCTCCAGCAATGCCCAACCTTGGTTTTACCATTTGCCACATAGCCTCTTTTTCCCTTGGGTTTCCGAAGCCCAAGGGTCATCTTATTTTAACCCCCCCCCCCCCGGGCCAGTGCTCCTCTGAGTGTTGGTCCAAACTAGAGCCCCTTGCAGCGCCACCTCAGGGAAACTCGAGGGCTGGTATTAGTTGTATGGATTGCTTATCCAAGTGTGCCCTGAGAACGAGATATGTGCAGCTCCTATAGGGATTTCTCGGCACATTAGGGCGGTGTTGCTGGACTTGTTTTGTCTTTGTCGAGGATGTCTTGTAGAACCGGGATGCCGAGTCTGATCGGAATGTCTCGGGAGAAGGTTTATCCTTCGTTGACCGTGAGAGCTTGTGATGGGCTAAGTTGGGACTCCCCTGCAGGGATTTGAACTTTCGAAAGCCGTGCCCGCGGTTATGGGCAGATGGGAATTTGTTAATGTCCGGTTGTAGATAACTTAAATCTTAACTTAATTAAAATGAATCAAATGTGTGTTACCGTGATGGTCTCTTCTCGGCGGAGTCCGGGAAGTGAACACGGTGTTGGAGTAATGTTTACCGTAGGTTGTTCTCTAGTTCTTCGCTCGTGCTTTGCCTTCTCTTCTCGCTCTCTTTTGCGAACAGGTTAGCCACCATATATGCTAGTCGCTTGCTGCAGCTCCACATATTACCTTGCCTTTCCTATAAGCTTAAATAGTCTTGATCGCGAGGGTGCGATATTGCTGAGTCCCTGTGGCTCACAGATTACTTCCAAACCAGATGCAGGGCTTGATGACTCTGTTCCAAATGATGCCCTTGAGCTCAAGTGGGAGTTCGACGAAGACTCACGCCGTTACTATGTGTCTTTCCCTGATGATCATTAGTGGTGCCCAGTTGGGGCGATCGGGACCGTGTCGCATGTTGGGTTGATCTTTTGTTTTGGTACCGTAGTCGGACCATGAGTGATTGGATGATGTAATGCTATTTATGTACTTTGTGTGACGTGGCGAGTGTAAGCCAACTATGTACCTTTCCCTTTATTATCTATTACATGGGTTGTTGTGAAGATTACCTTACTTGCGACATTGCTTTCAATGCGGTTATGCCTCTACGTCGTGCTCCGACACCTAGGAGATATAGCCGCATCGAGGGCGTTACAAGGCTGTAATCAGAGCCTTCCCCGACCTTAGGAGCCCCATTGCTTGATCGAATTAGCGGTTGAGTTGAGTCTAGAAAAATGTTTTGATTCATTTAGGAATTATATATCGGAGAGTTTAGGAATTCTTTTTACTCCCCAGTCTCTTCATCGCTCTGGTAAGGCATCCTGACGTAGAGTTTTGACTCTTCTCTTCTCAAATTTCACTTAATTTTTTTAGGATCACGCGGGTATCTTGGAATCGTTCCGATCGATTTGTGACGAGAACATTGTTCTTGGTGCCTCCTGTCATTTAGGGGTTGTGGCAGTGTCCCGGGGAGTTGAGCTCCGAGGTGTTGTTGGCACAATTTTATCGTTGCAGTTCTGGAATACCTGAGTTTAGTTCGCCAACATCGAAAATCTCTTTTATGAAGTTGTTGGTGAGATAACCTCGACGCCACCCAGTACTGGGGCGGGAGTTCGGGAGTATTGCCATAACTTTTATAATGGATGCTTTTCAAAGGTTGAGGTAGACGATTTCCGAAGTTTTTCTCGGTTATGTGTTGAAGGATGGATACAACTGGATGTAGGATTTGCTAGATTTGGGTGAGATATTATGCTTCCCCTGTATCCCCAACACCTGATTGCATAACCGGAAAGGTTCGGGAGTTTCATAGGTGGGAATTCTTGTAGCTCTAGTTCTTCTTCCACGGATATTTGGTTTGAGATTGGGTGATCTTTACCGAGTATTCGTTCTTGCTCCGTACCTTGTTGATTTTATTCCTCTACCTAAATTCTAAGTGGCTTCTCAATTTATGGATATGTGACCATTTCAATTGGAATGCATTCATTCATTTTGTTCGGATGTGAAGACTATATGTTGCAATTTCTACCCATTGGATTCAGCTTCAATTTTTGTCTATCAATGTGCTAATGGATCTCAACCTCTTCAGGACGGCTCCTCCAACGCGCATGACTCCGAATCCTGATCCTCCACCACCACCTCCTCCTCCGGAGGCATGGCAAGCTGTTATGGCTGCTACCAATCCAAACACGTAGTTGATCATGCAAATTCTTCAAGAGCGCAACCAAGCGAACCAAGGCAACCAAGGCAACCAGGGCAACAATCAGAATCACTTTGCTACACTCAACCAGTTCCTTGCTAACCAGCCAAAGACCTTCAGCAATTGTGTTGAGGCAACTAATGCTGACGATTGGCTCGTGGACTTATGCAACCATTTCGAGTGCAGTAACGTCAGGCCTGAGGACTTTGTCAAGTTCGCTTCCTTCCAACTCAAAGACCAAGCTGCAGAATGGTTCCAGCAGTACAAAGATTCCAGAGGAGGCCATGTGATTACCTGGGATGAATTTCGTCAAGACTTCAAATCTCATCATATTCCTCAGAGCGTGGTTTAAAGCAAGCGTGAGGAATTCCGCAACCTGAAGCAAGGCTCTTTGTCTGTCTATGACTACAACAAGTTGTTTTAGAAGCTCGCCCGCTTTGCTAAGCAGGACGTCCCTGACAAGAAGAGCATGATATACCAGTTCAAGGGTGGTCTCAGAGAAGAAATCCAGCCAGCTCTTGTTCTCTTTGAGCCCTTGAGGTACGATGAGTTTTACAACATGACATTGAAGCAAGAATCTGCTCAACTGAAGTGTGACACTTCCAAGAAGCGAGTCAGAGATGCTACTCCTTCTTCCTCTACTCAAGTGGCTAAGCAGCAGAAGTATTGGCTTCCTCCTCCTCCGTTCCGTCAGCCGTATCAACAGAAGAGCAAAGGTGGCAGTGGATCTTCCCACCCACCAAACCCTGGCTTTCAGAACAAGACTTCGTCTCAAGCTTCAATATTGAGTGCTCCGTATCACTGTCCTCTTTCAGAGGTCACGTGCAACAAGTGCCAACAGAAGGGTCACTATGCCAACAAATGCTTCAATCAGAGGCGTCTCCCTCCTCCTCCTCCTGTGAGATCGGCAAGTACAGCTGTGGTCAAGCATAACCCCAAGTATGCCAAGGTCAACATGGTGAATGCAGCTCAGGCAGAGGACTCGTCAAATGTCATCATGGGTAACCTTCCTGTTAATGATGTTCCTGCAAAAGTACTTTTTGACACTGGTGCATCGCATTGTTTCTTCTCAAGACCTTTTGCATCTAAGCATGATTTTTTTTAGTCAAGTGTTGCCGAAACTGTCGTGGAATTGTCACGGCAGATGTCCTTAGTGTCAGGACTTAGTCGCGAGGCCAACGCATCTATGTGGTAGCTTGAGAGGGGTTGAGCGGGACGAGAGACGCGATGTTTTACCCAGGTTCGGCCCCTCATGATGGAGGTAAAAGCCTACATCCTGTTTCATTGATATTGATGATGATGATCACGGTTACAAGAGTGCTCTATCTCGAGAGCTATTGTCTAAACCTAACTTGTCCAACTTGTGGAACTTGTGAATCTTGTCCCTTTTGGGGAGCCTTGCCCCTCCTTATATATGTTGGAGGGGCGGGTTACATGTAGAGTCCTATTAGGATTAGGACTAGTCTATCTCTAATACAAACCAGATACAAGTCCAGGTCTTAACTCCTTGTAAGATAAACGTTCCTCATGCCTTTCCTCTTAAACCGGCCCACCATTAAACGTGAACCGGCCTTCTGGGCCTTGGGCCTTGTCATCCGTCTGTCCCGCACGCCGGATCACGAGTGAGTCATAAGGCTAGGTGGGTTGCTTGTAAACCGCCAGGTCAGGGCGGGTGGCTAATAACTCACCAAGTGTCAGCGGGGTCTTCAGATAAACCGCCAAGTCCTGGCCGGGTTAACTTCCTGCTGGTTTACGCCGCGGGGTATATCCCCGACATTAGCCCCCCAAGTTTAGCTTGGATTTATTCATGGTAAACTTATGCTGCAAAATAAACACAAGAACAAATTTGACAGGTTATGCTCCGGGTTAAGAATTTTTATAAACCGGTACCTGATCATCCTTAAGTCCTTATTATTTCCTCCTTCTGAGAAATCCGGGTCAACATACCAGCTTCATAATCAATTTGCCGACATTGATTTGTCACCGAGAAATATCGTGAAGAATAACTCCTTTGACTCAGCTCCCAAAGCGCCGGTTTAAGAAACATGGGTCTGAAAATACTTATCTGATATTCAACCGGTTTGAAGATGTAAAACTTGCCGGTCTAATATTACCAAAATAGCCGGTTTATAAATATTGATGGCGCCGGGTCATAATTGTTGTCGACACCGGGTCATGTAATTGATCTTCCTGATTTGCTCAAAACTAATAAAATGAAGATGTTCCTCCTTTATATGCATAATACCTGTAGCCCCCAAGTCTTAAGAGGAGAACATAGTGATAACTTAAGACTTGCTCCAATAAGTGTTTCAACCTTGAAGAAATCCGGTTTGTTCATCTCAATCATATAAACTGAATACTCCATATATGTAGCCCTCAAGTGCCGGGTTGTCATGCTTGCAGCAACCTGGGACTTGTAATTTCTTATAAAAACATCAATCAGTGTAGCCCCCAAGGGCCGGGTCATTATGCAATAATTAGCAGGGACTTTATAAATATAATAATGTAGACTTGAGTAGTGATGTGTAGCCCCCAAGGGCCGGCTTAGTAAGATAATACTGAACCAGGATTTCATATATACTTCAATGAAAATAACATCTTATAATGTAACTTCCATCGTAGGGATTGAACCCATGTCCACAAGGTTAAGAGTTTTGTGCTTTACCAACTGAGCAATGAATCCTTCAATATTATGGACGAAAATTTGTGTATTTGAATTGTTGACATGAGCAATTGGTAGCCCCCAAGGGCCGGCTCATTATAATATGATGAGTCGGGTCTTCAATAAGACTAGTAAAAATGACTTTGCATTAGCCCCCAAGTGTCATGATGCATGCTTGCAGCGACATGAGACTTGCATGTAATCTCAATTTGAATAATGTAGCCCCCGAGTGCCGGGTCGTAAGCCTGTAGTGACTCTGGACTATTCCTTCCATTGTAGAATAAATCATATCCTTTGATAACATAATAGCCATTGCGCTAAAGCGACTTTGAAAACTTAATAATACCGGTTATTAATAACCATAAAAATCCAGCCATGTTGGCTATTCAAGATAATATAATCCGGTGAAAACCTTATTCATTCAATATCATAATGAAAATTCAGCCAAGTTTGGCTATTTGAATAATATGACCCAATGATTTATAAGCGCATGATTCCAATGGCGCAATCCAAATATATATATACTGGCGACTTATAGTCCAAAGCCAGGCCGGTTTAATAAACACCGGATCATACTACCGGTTTAATAAACACCGGTGATCATGCTTTATTCAACCTGTTTCTGCATACAACAAGTTTAAAGTGTCCTGGCGGTTTACCGCTCGATGGGTCATAATGCCCAACATATAACCTGGGTTTATAACCAAGGCTGCATTTAGAATAATCAAATATGAAATATATCATACCAGTGACATTGAATCACATCGTTGGTTTTACCAACTTTTTGTAGTAAGGGTGATAACCCAAATCTTGAGTACTGATAACTCCTTCCATATTGTGCCAATTTATGACAAAACCGTGTCGGGTTGTGATAAACACCGTGTTACTCCATAAGAGGATGTTAACAACAAGGATCAAACCGGGCAAATAGTCTCCGGATTGACGTGAACTGTGTTCCTTTAATTGATTGGTTGAAAACTTTGTCGGATTAAAAAACACAATAAAAAGAAAGAAATATCTTTCAAAGGAAAGTGCGAAGCAAAAGCAATGACAAAACCATTTGCAAAAAAGATTTATTTGAGCTGATCAAATGGCGTTACCATGGCCGAGCACGACCAAGCTCCCGTTAGGTGTAACTATGGTTCTAGTCAGCCAGGTCCCCAAATGAAACCGTGGCAGTTATGCCGATCAAGTGGCATGGCGATGGTTCGGGTTCGACCAAGCCCCCAAGTGATTCTGTGGCCTTAGGCCGATCAAGAGGCATGAGTGGTTCAGACGTGACCAAGTCCCCAAGTGATCTGGTGGCGCTCGCCTATCAAGAGGTGTGGTATTGGTTCGGACACGACCAATCCTCCAAGTGATATAACACGATGCTTTTAAAAAGATAACTCAAGGGGTAAATCGGAGGCCGCTTTAGAACAACTCCGTGTAACCACACATGATGTAAAAGAACAGAGACCCCGCTTTAGCTGAGGTTCCCATGTGATCAATAATATGTCATGGCCAGTAAGGCAGAATACCCATGTTTGAACCGCGCATCATGGCAGCAGGTCCTCTTTGGCAATTTTTAACTTTTTGCAAGAGATAAATTCTTCTTGAACTGGGATCTTGAACTGGATATTGAGAGCTTCAAAGCTTTATGGGAGACATCTTTCCCTTGAACCGGATTTTAATCCGGAATCTTCATTTTTAGCCAGAAATTTTCTGACGGCCTTCAAACTCGAACTTGCGAGAAGTTAATTCCCTTTTGAAGCGGACATTGTTAAACCGAATTCGAGCGCTTCAGAGCTTTGTAGGAGAATAGATTTTTCTTGAACCGGATTGTAAACTGGAGTCATTTCTGATGACCTGGAACGTCTTCATCGAGCCGGGATTTTATTACTGTCATATACTTTCTAAGCCGGAAATTTTCTGACGGCCTTTAAACTTTCATCAATATAACAGTAGCCTCCGGGACCGGGTTATCCTTCCCTCCATCGTCCTGGGGTTCTTAAATTTGCTGAAACTGGCAAGATTAGCTAAGTTATGTCATCGTAGCCCCCATGTCTCAAAGGTGACTCGAGGAGTTGGCTTGAGACTCCCCATACTTGACCTGATATAAACCGGCATAACTTGTATATCATTGGTGTTGATAGCACGATGTGAATCCATAGAAGGTTGAGGTGACTGCGACGGGTTGTAAATGATCCCATATGAGCCGTGTCAGCAATTCGGCCAATGGTTCCTTCCAACCGGCGATTTGAAGTTAATCAAAACTGTAGTAGCGGCGACTTGTGCGCCTACCCATTGAACCATCCAGTGCGAACGGCGGTTTGATGATAATTTGTCTCCAATTTGAAAGAAAACCGGGCTTCCCAAGTAGTGACTTGCTCATAGTCATAAACAGTTAATCCAGACAACTGTGGCCTGGTATGTTGATGTAGACCAGGCCGCGAGAGACGGACGACAAAGACGACCGCAACATCAGAGGCGGCTCAGACAGATAAGTCGGCCGCGGCATTGTACGCCGGTGCGGATGGGAGAATCGGCCGCAGCGTTGTAAACCGGCGCGCACGCGTAGACCGGGATGTACGGGTGGCAGCTTGTACGCATCCATTCACCGTGTAATGTGGCACGGACGACCACCGGGCAGGACGTTGCCAGCGCGTACTCCGTACCCATGGTATAAACCATGTTTTATAATGAACAATTGTCCTGCATATCATAATATCCGGTCCAAAGTAATTGTTCCCTTGATAAAAACAATATATACCAAGAAACTAGATTTAGATGGATATCACCTAATTTTTTTTGTTCGGACAACGGATGATCTGTTCGTCGCGACAGAGGCGGTTTAGGCTGGTCGGCGACTCAATATGGTCCCGGCGGTTCAAGCGGAACCCCTCCGGGTCATTCTCTGGGTCTTTAAACACCCGGCACGGGCGGTGCGAATGTATACGTCGCCTCCGACGCCGGCGCACGAAGACCGGATCATACCTTGGCCATGAGTCAGTTGACCTGAATGTTTGGTTCGGCGAGCCCACAGAGGTTTTTCTTATCTCTACTCTGAGTACACTGAAACCCGATAGTAGAGGCAACTTTAGGCCGGGGCTGTCTGCGGATGACTCTCAAACCGGTGAAGATGCACGAGGACGACAGCAGCTCGCAGCTGTGGTGAGCCGGCGCGCAGGGAGCAGCAGTGGCGGCTCAAGCATGCGACAAGGGAAGCCAGCGGCGAGCTGAAGCGTGACGACCGTGATGGAAGAGCCGGCCGGATCGGTGGTGACGACTTTAGCAACTTAGCGATGCAGGGGCGGTTTGGAGGGGCAGGGCAGGGCCGTGGCAAAAGCGGAGGCCACAGCAGCGGCTCGGCCATGGCTGAAACGATGCAAGGCCGCGGCTGTGGAGGTGAATATGGTGACGAAGCGGGGCCCGAGCGGCGGTCCATAGGCCACCCTCGGCCGGGGCGGATTGCAGCAGCAAAGAAGAGGCGAGCTCGGTGGTAACTCGGGAACTGGCGGTTTAGTACAAGGGGGCACCGGCCAGGCGAAGCGCCGGCTCGAAGAGCCACACCGGCGGCGGTAGGCAGAGAAGCGAAGGTAGCCGCTCGGGGCACGGCGACACGGAACCAGCCCAGAGCAACAGCGGCTCGATCCCGGTGGTTCTCGACGAGTCAAGGCTGCGGGAGGCGGCTCAATGACAGAGCACCACGGAGGACGGGAGCCTGGCGGCTCAAGGCTGTAGCCACGCATGTCAGAGGCGAGTTATGGAAGCGGCGACTCAGCATGTGTCCGCGATGACGGTTCTGGGCGCGGCCGGCGGTGGCGTAAAGCAGATTCGAAGATAAATCTCGATCCGAGTTGTGATCGTTGACTTCCAGGCTTTGAACGGTTTTGCATAACCATCGATGATGACTCACAGATTGCACGGACTTGGATTGATTCAGATACGGATTGACTTGACGCATCTCCTTCAACATAATGCGTGAACTTGGATATTGATCTCCTTTCGGTCTCGACGGATTTCGACAGGTCGCATCAGCGACGGCTCACGAAAACGTCTTCAGCTCCCGAGCGATACAGGTCATAGGGTTCTGATGACTCGAAGATGCGATATGGGTTATGGCAGAGGCGGCTCACAGCAACAATGGAGACGGCTCGTCGGGAGGCGCGGAGGCTCCGTGATAATCACGAGGGCGAGCTTGCAATAAAAATTATGAACTTCTCGAGCCCTGAAGAAATCCCTTCAAGAACTCAACACCACCGTGCGCAGGCCCCACGGTGGGCGCCAACTGTCGTGGAATTGTCACGGCAGATGTCCTTACTGTCAGGACTTAGTCACGAGGTCAACGCATCTATGTGGTAGCTTGAGAGGGGTTGAGTGGGACGAGAGACACGATGTTTTACCCAGGTTTGGCCCCTCACGATGGAGGTAAAAGCCTACATCCTGCTTCATTGATATTGATGATGATGATCACGGTTACAAGAGTGCTCTATCTCGAGAGCTATTGTCTAAACATAACTTGTCCAACTTGTGGAACTTGTGAATCTTGTCCCTTTTGGGGAGCCTTGCCCCTCCTTATATATGTTGGAGGGGTGGGTTACATGTAGAGTCCTATTAGGATTAGGACTAGTCTATCTCTAATACAAACCGGATACAAGTCCAGGTCTTAACTCCTTGTAAGATAAACGTTCCTCATGCCTTTCCTCTTAAACCGGCCCACAATTAAACATGAACCGGCCTTCTTGGCCTTGGGCCTTGTCATCCTTCTGTCCCGCACGCCGGATCACCAGTGAGTCATAAGGCCAGGTGGGTTGCTTGTAAACCGCCAGGTCAGGGCGGGTCGCTAGTAACTCGCCAAGTGTCAGCGGGGTCTTCTGATAAACCGCCAAGTCCTGGCCGGGTTAACTTCCGGCCGGTTTACACCGCGGGGTATATCCCCGACAGAAACCGTTGGCTATTGTCTCTCCGGCCTGTCAAATGACATCTCGAGTATGTGTTCCGGATGTTACAATCACTTTTGGTGACTATAAGTTCTTGTCCTCTCCAAATGTTCTTGGTGACTCGGATATTGATCTTATTCTCGGAATGGATTGGCTATCTAAGCACAAGGCTAAGCTTTATTGTGCCGCCAGGCAGATTCAATTGACTCATTCGTGTGAGGATGTAATTGTCTTTGCCGCTCGTGATGATACAATCCGTCTATTTTCTCTCAATGAGAAGGGTGAACTGGATGCCATCTCTCAAATTCTAGTCGTTTGCGAATATCAAGACGTCTTTCCAGAAGAGCTTCCAGGAATGCCTCCGCACCGGCCAGTTGAATTTGTCATCGATCTTGAGCGTGGCACGGAACCGGTTTGCAAGCGTCCTTACAAGCTCGGACCTGAAGAGTTGAAGGAGCTGAAGAAGCAACTCGATATTCTAGAGCGAATGGGTCTTATCCGACCTAGTTCTTCTCCATGGGGTTGTGGAGTACTTTTTGTGAAGAAGAAGGATGGAATGGACCGACTCTGTGTTGACTACCGTCCATTGAACAAGAAGACTATCAAGAACAAGTACCACTTCCCAACATCAACGAGCTATTCGAACAACTCAAAGGTGCCCAAGTATTCTCCAAGCTTTATCTCCGTATGGGTTATCACTAGATTCGAATCCGCGAGCAATATATTCCAAAGACGGCTTTCAGGACAAGCTATGGTTCATATGAATACATTGTCATGTCTTTTGGCCTCGTCAACGCTCCTCCGACTTTCTCTTGCATGATGAACTTCATCTTCAACACCTACACAAATGACTTTGTTTTGGTCTATCTCGATGACATTCTGGTCTTTTCGAAGAACAAGGAAGATCATGCCAAGCACTTGCGTTTGGTGCTCGATAAGCTCAGGGAACATCAATTCTACAACAAGTTATCAAAGTGCGAGTTTTGGCTCGATGAGGTTCTATATCTTGGGCATATCATCTCTGCCAAGGGCATTGCAGTGAATCCTAAGAAGGTGTCTGCAATTGTGAATTGGGAACCACCTCAGAACATGAAGCAACCCCGTAGCTTCCTCGGTCTCGCAAGCTATTGTCGAAGGTTCATTGAGAACTTTTCTAAGATCACGAAGCCTCTTTCAAACCTTCTCCAGAAGCACGTCAAGTATGTTTGGTCTCCGGAATGTGACATCGCTTTCAACACTTTGAAAGAGAAATTGGTCACTGCTCCAGTTCTGACTCCTCCAGATGAATCCAAACCGTTCGAGGTCTTCTGCGATGCCTCTCTTCAAGGTCTTGTTGCAGTGTTGATGCAAGAGAAGAAAGTAGTGGCTTAAACCTCTCGCCAGTTGACGCCCAACGAGAAGAACTACCCCACTCATGACGTCGAGTTGGCGGCAGTTGTGCATGCTCTTTTGACTTGGAGACATCTCTTATTGGGAAGAAAAGTGGACATTTTCACTGACCACAAGAGTCTCAAGTACATCTTCACTCAGCCTAATCTCAACCTCAGGCAGACTGGTTGGGTCAAAATGATTCAAGAGTATAATCCGAGTATGGAGTATATTCCAGGCAAGGCCAATGTGATTGCTGACGCATTGAGCAGGAAGGCTTACTGCAATAGTCTGATTATCAAGCCTTATCAACCCAAGCTTTGTGAAGCTTTCCGCAAACTTAATCTGCAAGTTGTTCCTCAAGGTTTCCTCGCCAACCTTCAAGTCTCTCCTACCTTGGAAGATCAGATTCATCAGGCTCAACTTCTTGATGCTATGGTGAAGAAGGTGATGATTGGGATTGCCAAGAGCCAACCCAAGTACAAGTGCTACCGCCTTGATGACAAGGATACTCTCTTCTTCGAGGATCGTATTGTTGTGCCCAAAGTTGATCTTCGTAAAGTTATCATGAACGAGGCTCACAATTCACTCCTCTCCATCCACCCTGGGAGTGGGAGTACAAAGATGTATCAGGACCTCAAGCAGGCTTATTGGTGGACTTGAATGAAGCGCGAGATTGGTGAGTTCGTGAATGAGTGTGATGTCTGCAGAAGAGTGAAGGCAGAACACCAAAGGCCAGCTGGTCTCCTCCAACCTCTTGCCATTCCAGAATGGAAGTTTGACCACATTGAGATGGACTTCATGACTGGGTTTCCAAAGTCCAAGCATGGCAATGACGCAATATTCGTTGTCATCGACAAACTCACTAAAGTGGCTCAGTTTCTGCCTATCAAAGAGTCTATCACTGCAGCTCAATTGGCGGAGCTGTATACCTCTCGGATTGTCTCTCTGCATGATGTTCCACAGGTGATCTCTTCAGACCGTGGCAGCATCTTTACCTCCAAGGTTTGGGATTCTTTTCAGAAGGCCATGGGCACCAACATCCGTTTCAGCAGAGCTTTCCATCCTCAAACAAGCGGTCAAGTCGAGCGTGTCAATCAGATTCTTGAAGATATGCTCAGGGCTTGTGTGATCTCCTTCGGCATGAAGTGGGAAGATTGTCTTCCATACGCCGAATTCTCCTACAACAATAGTTTTCAAGCAAGTTCGGGCAAGGCCCCATTTGAAATTCTATATGGCAGGAAGTGCCGTACTCCTCTCAACTGGTCTGAAACCGGTGAGCGTCAACTTCTGGGAAATGACTTAATCACAGAGGCAGAAGAGATGTGTAAAGTCATTCGTGATAACCTCAAAGGAGCGCAATCGCGCCAAAAGAGCTACTATGATAGCAAGCACCGTGATTTGGCTTTCGAGATCGGAGATCATGTTTACCTCCACGTCTCTCCAATGAAAGGTACTCGTCGCTTCGGTATCAAAGGGAAGCTTGCCCCTAGATACGTGGGTCCTTTCAAGATCGTCAGCAAGAGAGGCGATCTCGCCTATCAACGCGAGCTTCCTTCAAACTTTGCAAATGTGCACGATGTGTTCCATGTCTATCAGCTCCGCAAGTGCTTCAAGACTCCTGACCGCACCGTCAACTTCGAAGACAATGATCTCCAAGAAGATCTCTCTTATCGTGAGCACCATGTTGCTATTCTTGAAGAGACTGAACGCAAGACTCACAATAAGTCAATCAAATTCCTCAAAGTCAAGTGGTCACACCATTCCGACCGTCAAGCCACCTGGGAACGCGAGGATCACCTCCATTCTGAGTACCCGGTGTTCTTCTAGTCCTAGATCTCGGGACAAGATCCTTTCGTAGTGGTGGATTGTTGTAACACCCCGGATGTAATTTACCTAATATGTACTCCAACTCTTGCCGTTTCTGGCATTAAGTTATTTTATTTTCTCGGGTTCGGGTTTTTGTCTCCGTGCGTTGTTGTTGTTGTCATGCATCTCATATCATGTCATCATGTGCATTGCATTTGCATACATGTTCGTCTCATGCATCCGAGCATTTTCCCCGTTGTCCGTTTTGCATTCCGGCGCTCTTTTCTCCTCCGGTTACTTGCCAAGCGGCCTTGGTTTACTACCGGTAGACCGCCTGTCAAGTTTCGTACCATTTGGACTTCGTTTGATGCTCCAACGGTTAACCGAGGGACCGAGAAGGCCTCATGTGTGTTGCAGCCCAACACCCTTCCAATTTGGCGCAAAACCCACCAAAACCCTCTCCATCATCTAGAGCGTTCGATCACGATCGCGTGGCCGAAAACCGCACCTCATTTGGACTCTCCTAGCTCCTCCTATGCCTATATATAGGTCCTCCGAAATCCATGGTTCTTCTCCCCCCTAAACCCTAGACCCATCTTCCCCGCTGCCACCAGACGAAATCCCGCAGGCCGGACATTGTCCGCTCCCCCGCCAGCCACTCCGTGAGCGCCACGTGTGAAGCGCCGCTGCCACCCGCCGCGGCCCGGAGAGCCCGCGTCCGGCCCTCCGAGCCCGCGCGCCACCCGCGCCTTCCTCCCTCGCCGCACCGCCTGCCTCCTCCTTGCCGGCATCGACGACCGCCGCCCCACTCCTCCTCGTTGCCGGCGGATGCCGCACGCACCTCGCCGCCTGCCGCCACATCGCCTCGCCGCCGCCCGACCTTGCCGGCCTCTCCGTCCACCACCTCCCGACCAGATCCGGCCATCCCCAAGTTCGGCCAGCGCGGTCAACTACTCCGGCCGACGTCGCCCCGTCTCCGGCGAAGCCCCAGCCATCCTCAGATTGCGTGCGATCCAGATCCATATCTGCAACCCTAGGGTTGACTTCTTTTTTTCCCTAAGTCCCAGTTTATTTTGCAATGTTCATCATGCCGTAACTTTGCATCCATAGATCCGTTTGGGGCGTATAGCATATAAAAATGTTCGTCTCAGAGAGTACATCATTTCATCTCATTGCATCATTTTCATTTGAGTTCATATTGATGCCCGAAATGCTGTTGGAATAGTGCTATTTGAGTTAATTGTCAGATCTGCTGCACCAAATAACTATTTGTCATTTTTGCCATGATTAATGTGTGCATGATATGCTCCTGAGCTCTACATGTGTTTTGTTATATGCTTTGCCATAGTTACAGAGGTGCTATCCATGTATTTTTGTGATGTGTGTGGTGACTAGCACAAGCTTGCAAAGTGGTGCATTCGTTAATGCTGATTTCAGGGACTTAGCAATTCCACTAAGTCCTTAATCTGTTTTTATCAATATGCCATATGTTCATGTTGTTTCCTAGTGAACCGTGCCTCTTTTAAGGATGATCAGTAAGGATGATTTGTTAATATTGTAGTGCTCTATCCATCCATTCCTTTGTTTGTAATTATGGAGAAACCTAGCTTGAGTCAATCGAGCTCTACTTTTGCTATTTCGTGAATCTGGGCAGATTGTCTACTTGTTAGCGATTTTGCCGAGGATGTTTATGTTGATCCATGCATGCTATGTTGTTGTTATTTCCATGTCTAGCTTATATAATGTGTATTATTTATGGGTGTATGCGTAGTTTGTCATGCCTTGCTCTGTAGTGACTACATTGAGCTTGCAAACATGCCTACTCGTTAACAGATTTGCATGCCCCAGTTTTTCTCTAAGTCTGTAACCTGGTTATGTTTTTTCCATGTTCACATGCTTGCAATTGTATTTTCTGATCCCTTTTGGCTCAAGGTCACTAAGGGACTTTTGTTAAGCTCTTTGAGTAGCTCCATGGCATGCCTTGATTTGCCATGTTAAGTTCTTGTAGCATATAGTTTTATTGCTCCAAAGTCTGCTACCTGATCTGAAATTCCAGGCTTGTGTTAATTTCACAAAGTCTGAAACCTGTTTATCAATTGCACTTTTGCCATGCTTCTTTGAACCTGTTAATGGACGAATTGGTCGTAGCTCAGTGTTCATCTTTTGTTAAGCTTTATGAGTGGATCCCTGCCATGTATTTTTCTGCCATGTTTGCGTGTTGTAGCATGTTTAACTTGTTGCATTTAGATGGCCACTTGCTGTTTATTGCAGATCGGTGCCATATTTGAATTGCTTGTCATTTCCAAACCGTGCGTCCGATTCCGGTGTTCTTTATATCAATTTCAACCGAAATCACCTCACCTTTCCAGTGGCACACTTGGCTTTCCAAGTTGAGGCCAGGTTCAATCATTCCTTGCCAAATCTTGCATATGCATCACATATCGCATCCCGCATAGCATACCATGTTTGCATCATGTTGATTGAGCTTTGCACGTGGTTGATTGTGTTCCTTTTGCTTGTTTGTCTTGTTTGGGTAGAGCTGGGAGATGAGTTCTCTAACGAGGAGCCCGTTGAGTTTGCTTTCGAGGATCCAGTCAACTCTGACAACTTTGCAGGCAAGATGATCATACCCTTGAAATCACTTCTATCTTTGCTTTGCTAGATGCTCGCTCTTTTGCTATGCCTATGCTATGATGCCTACCACTTGCTTATCATGCCTCCCAAGTTGCCATGTCAAACCTCTAACCCACCATGTCCTAGCAAACCGTTGATTGGCTATGTTTCCGCTTTGCTCAGCCCCTCTTATAGCGTTGCTAGTTGTAGGTGAAGATTGGAGATCCTACCTTGTTGGAACATTATTTTCTTGTTGGGATATCACTATATTATCTTGTTATCTTAATGCATCTATATACTTGGTAAAGGGTGGAAGGCTCGGCCTTTTTCCTAGTGTTTTGTTCCACTCTTGCCGCCCTAGTTTCCGTCATATCGGTGTTATATTCCCGAATTTTGCACTCCTTACGCGGTTGGGTGATAATGGGAACCCCTTGACAGTTTGCCTTGAATAAAACTCCTCCAGCAATGCCCAACCTTGGTTTTACCATTTGCCACCTAGCCTCTTTTTCCCTTGGGTTTCAGGAGCCCAAGGGTCATCTTATTTTAAACCCCCCCGGGCCAGTGCTCCTCTGAGTGTTGGTCCAAACTAGAGCCCCTTGCAGCGCGTCCTCGGGGAAACTCGAGGGATGGTATTAGTTGTACGGATTGCTTATCCGAGTGTGCCTTGAGAACGAGATATGTGCAGCTCCTATAGGGATTTGTCGGCACATTCAGGCGGTGTTGCTGGACTTGTTTTTTCTTTGTCAAGGATGTCTTGTAGAACCGGGACGCCGAGTCTGATCGGAATGTCTCGGGAGAAGGTTTATCCTTCGTTGACCATGAGAGCTTGTGATGGGCTAAGTTGGGACTCCCCTGCAGGGATTTGAACTTTCGAAAGCCGTGCCCGCGGTTATGGGCAGATGGGAATTTGTGAATGTCCGGTTGTAGATAACTTAAACCTTAACTTAATTAAAATGAATCAACTGTGTGTGTTACCATGATAGTCTCTTCTCGGCGGAGTCCGGGAAGTGAACACGGTGTTGGAGTAATGTTTGCCATAGGTTGTTCTCTAGTTCTTCGCTCGTGCTTTGCCTTCTCTTCTCGCTCTCTTTTGCGAACAAGTTAGCCACCATATATGTTAGTCGCTTGCTGCAGCTCCACATATTACCTTGCCTTTCCTATAAGCTTAAATAGTCTTGATCGCGAGCGTGCGAGATTGCTGAGTCCCCGTGGCTCACAGATTACTTCCAAACCAGATGCAGGGCCTGATGACTCCGTTCCGGATGATGCGCTTGAGCTCAAGTGGGAGTTCGAGGAAGACTCACGCCGTTACTATGCGTCTTTCCCTGATGATCAGTAGTGGTGCCCAGTTGGGGCAATCGGGACCGTGTCGCATGTTGGGTTGATCTTTTGTTTTGGAACTGTAGTCGGACCATGAGTGATTGGATGATGTAATGCTATTTATGTACTTTGTGTGACGTGGCGAGTGTAAGCCAACTATGTAAATTTCCCTTTACTATCTATTACATGGGTTGTTGTGAAGATTACCTTACTTGCGGCATTGCTTTCAATGCGGTTATGCCTCTAAGTCGTGCTCCGACACGTAGGAGATATAGCCGCATCGATGGCGTTACAAGAGAGGAGAGGTGCAGGCGATCGAGGGGGAGTGCGTGGCGCTCGGGGCCGTCTCCAGCAGCGAGCAAGGAGGCAGGAGGTGGCCGCTCAACGATGCACGCGCGTCGGGCACGCGCCCGTCCTCCTGGGAGGGGAGGAAGATGACAGGGGAGGAGGCGGTGGTGGGCTAGGCCGGCCAGCTGGAGTTGGGCCAGGTGGGCTGCCAGGTGAGCGCCAGGTAAGTCTCTCTCTCCTTTGTCTTGTATAATTTGTTTTTCTTTTCTATTTTTGTTATTTTGTTTTGATTTAGTTTATAACCCAAATCATTTTAATAAATCCTGAAAATAATTGTGGGCATTAAATTAATTATTACAGAGGCCCTTAACTATTTTCAGAATTGTTGGAGCATTTAAAAATATTAATACTATTTAAATGCCCCAATTCAAATACAATATGGGTTATTCAAAAATCTAGAATGGCCTAAAAAATATTGACATCATTTTTGGCAGAGGTTTTCACCTTTATCAAAAATCATGAACTTTTCTAAAGGTCACTCTAGGTTCATTGAAAAGATTTAAACTTGAACCTAGTTGAATTGACTTAGTGCCAGGGCTTGGTCATCACCAATTCAAATTTCCTTTGAATTTAAACATGATGCATGCTCATTGATGCAACTATTTACAGACATGAATCTAGGGCTATGACAACTCACCCCTACTAAACAAGAATCTCGTCCCGAGATTCAAGACGTGAGGTAAGAGGACAGAGGGGGCACAAGACCAACACAATCTTCATGATCCAGGTTGCACCTCATAAGGTTGTTGATTCGTTGCATACGTTGATCTTGACATCATCGCTTTTGAGATCTTCATCAACGCGATGACGACGGAAAGAAGCTATACTAGGATTGATCTTCTCCAAGATCGAGCTACACAAGATCAACTCACGGAGTGAGATGTTGAAATATCTCGAGTGGAGACACAAAACACATCAAGAGGGATGGAAGAACAAATGACGGGGTTTGATTTGGTGGGCAATAATTCCACGCTTAGAAAGATGGTGGATGGTGTCAAGGTGGCGAGGAACTATTTTCCATGATCCCATAACGGGGCACCTTGGGAAAGGTGACTCGTTGGATTGTTCCCTTAAGTGGCAAAAAGAATTACTTTTGATCCATAGATCATTGAAACACTTCATACCAGCTTAAGGCAATTTACATTTGATCATTTGAAAGAGCTCGAGGAAATGGCATACTCGAACTAGGATGGATGATGTGGACTACCTTGTTGAAGACAACACAAGGGATGATTTTTGCTTATCATTGGAGATGGATGGGACCCATGGTAGGTCCACTTTTTAAAATGATCTTGGACAACAACTGCTGAGAAGGTGGATCATAGTGAAAGGGCATAATGGTGGGTGCAAGCTGGGGACAAAATACAAATGTTGGGAATGATTCTAGTAACTGGGGAGAAACCCAACAGTAGAGAGAGATCCCAATTAATGCCAACGATAATCCTAGTGCATGCGTGTGCTCTCAAGAACTTGAGAATTTCCATATTCATAAAGTTTTACCAATATCCATGTCAACGATCCTGGCAACACAACATACTACCATGCTGGATAATGGTGGAGGATGCAGATGCAAAGAAAGATAACACTTTCTCAGATTTCACCTTAGCGAGGCCAAGGGATCAAAATCTGGATGATCGACCGAGAGACATTTAGCACTTCACTTCTAATGTTCTCCTTGATGTGCTAGCATAACCCATTTATTGATATGCTTTGGTATCTAGGACATCAAGTAAAAGGTCGGACTTCGGGAACACAAAAATCCATAAGGAACTACAATAGGAATAAATTCTACGAGATCCTTATGGGGAGTGGCCAACTTCTTCAAACAAGATACTACAATAATAGGTCTTCCGGTTGGGTGTGTTGGCCACGTCATCCACTCTACCGGTTACCGAGAGACTAATATTATAGCTGTTGGGAAAACGTCCCAACCATCACATCTGCCTGAGATTCAGATCTAGTTGGTGTCGGGATATTCCAGACTCATAGAGTCTAGAAAGAAAATGAAATTTTGCAACACAAATCGACGAGATGACATTGCGAGATTCTCGGGAGATGAACTATGATAGCAAGCTCCAGAACATGAGCTAGTTCTGCTACAACATGTGAACACGCTGCCCCGGACAAGCATGACCACATAGTAGTCTTATAATAAAACACTACCGAGTTCTGGTTGGGAACCATCATCGCGAATAACGAAGTCTTGTACATTACCATGGATTAGCACTTAACTCCTTTTCCTAGAACAAATCAGTCAGTGGCTTGGTGTGCTAGGGACACATGTAGAATGAAGGTTGCAAGTCTCCAAACCACAGAATACTTCGCACATATGCATGACTGGCTTGGGATGATTCCAGAGGAAGCAACATTTACTTTCTCGAATTCATGACGGCAACTTGCATCAAATGCACATGAATTAGAGGAAGTCACTTCTTTCATTCAATCATAGGCTTCATGAACGGAACACGAAGATAATGCTTACAAAAGTTTCCAATACTAGCTTGATGTTCAACATGAATCATGGAGGAGACAAAATGTCGCGCATGGGCTCCATAGCAACTCATCGAAATTTCCATATCACTGGACTTCCACCATCATGTGAACACGGTGATAGCATGGGACAGACCAAAAGATGTAATGGTGTATGCTCGAGGGATAAACCACGAGTAAGACAACATTACGAACATCGTTGGTTCTGATTTCACTTGATGATAGCCCATACTCAAGTCAAAGTTTTCACAAGGCAATAGATCCAACAACTGATCACGAGGACCAATCAATGGAGATATCATCTTTCTTCAACACACACACAGAAGATATCCCTTAGAGATGAACTAAGTTAAGCAAAGCTTCTACCTTCCAACTCTCCAAGTTGTTGTCTAGCTCAACCAACTAGCTCAGGGATATCCAACACAGATTCTTGGAGAAGGGGTGATTTATAAGAAAACCAACTTGATCATGAACTCAACATAGCGGTCAGGTAACAACCAGGTAATACTTCCGAGAAGATCTTCGGAACATCACAAACCACCGATATGTTACTAAGCTCGAGAACAACCTTGCTTTTCAGGGCAAGATGATATGATCAAAAGAGTGAGGGATTGACATAATCCTAACTCATTGATCGAGGAGTGCACTAGAAATAAGTACTAGATAGGATGATCCATCTTAGGATGATGATTAATAACCAACACTCTAAGAATGAGAATATTGTCCATTAACTACCAAGCAATGGAGTTGCTAGGAGTATTGATTTCACACATCACGACTCACTTGCCAGCATTCCGGTTACAATAACACGGGAGCCGAGGAATGAACAATGATGGCAAGAAGTATCACCGCGTCAAAAATTCATAAGAGATGGTGCAATTCCTATGATATTGTTGACATGAATAGGGAATACTCCAAGGTAGAATAGAACAAAAGCTGGTTTGGCATTTGATCTGCGGAATACAAATACTTTGACCCAATCCTAGAAATGGATAAGGTACTGGAGTTTGTTTCTCCTAGTCATTCCAGAACCGAATGCCTTGACAGACTACAAGAATAATGGGCATCGATGAACACGAGTGCACGACTACTCCTGACTATCAATTGATAGACGGGGGTCAGAATACAACTAAAGAGAGACAACGCAAAGGCGTATAACTTTCTGAGTTGTGGATGCATAGATTAGTATGTCGAGCAAAGCTCAACATTTCTTCCGGATAACCCATGCAGAAAGGTAGAACTAGCAGATTTATGATGTAGAATGGAGAACTCATCAAGAGCTCTCTGGTTGTGATCTTTTGGTTCAAAAGAACTTTTGCCATAAGCAGTTCATGGTATTTGGAAGAAAGAAATACCACGGACCTCGAGGACTGTCGCAAGGTTTCTAATATCCTAAAGGAACGAGCAACACTATCTACACGAATTAAGTAGAGTGAATCTTGGGTTCAAGAACCCAGGAAAGAATACCTACTAACTAATAACATCATGAGATGCTTTCGAGAATGGTGGCCAGAATCATCACACCGGGAACACAAAACATGGCTAGATTACTAAGTGACTCCCTAAAACACCTAGGGTCATAATAATAGCTCCAACATATATGTCAAGGTAGTAGAGTACCTCAACCAACCGTTAGTGTGCTTAATCTGGCCCAACAATACAACGAGAATAAGGAGGAAAGATTTGCAAGTGCATCAGACTATTTAGAAACCTAGGATGACTCGGACAGCATAACGGCTGTAAATGCTCAAAATGATTTGAGACATCCTGCAAAATGGTGGCATAACCACTCAACATCACAATATCAAAGTTCTGAGGCCAGCTATGACATATGGAAGTAGTAGGAACTGAACTGAGAATTGAACTCAACAACCCTAGGCAACTATAGTTTAGTAACACGTCATCCTGAGAGATAGAAGAGAAGCCTAGTTCTTAACCCCGTAGAAAAGATAAGATGACTCAGATCAGAAGGTCATGAGGATAAGGAGTAAAAAGAGCCTTACGTTCCCATCTACAATCAATTCCCTTATATAACTAAAGCATTTCTAGACACGACTTCGACCAGCTTGACTTGGTAATCCTACAGGTGGTTAGGCTCTGATACCAAAGCTGTCAGGACCCCGATTCCAAGTCATATCGATGTAGCCGGTAACACCTCATATCACTTTGCGGCCTCACGCACGGTATTCCCACGGGTGTCGCCTTACCATGGCCCGGGACCGTTTGCGCCTTTTGGCTCACGTATATGATAGTGTCGCTAGCATCCATATGACAGAGAACCCGGGCCGACATGGCTAGTCGTGAACTCAAAGCGGCACCAACCTATGGGGACAGGCATACATGAATCACATCAAGCATGTCGGTCAGCAGCGTGTGAATCCAGGCTTTAGCACTGGGCTAACAGGACTCCGGTGAACTCGGGCTGTAGCAGGCTAGGCAGGACTCCGGATGTCATCGCGTGACATTTCCCCGAAGGGACAGAGACAGGAACGAAGTGAAACACATGCCGTCCAGTCAAGTGTCCTGAGCAGTAGTGCTGGGCTAGCAGGACTCCGGTGAACCGGGCTGTAGCAGGCTACTATGGCTCATGGAAGCACTAGACTACATTTCCCCATAAGAGAGGCTGCCAAGGATAAACAACTAGATTGTCGGATTCCACACATACCAAGCATTTCAATCATACACACAATATGCTCGATATGTGTAAATACAACATGGCATCACAACATAACTCTAAGACTCAAGTATTTATTCATTAGGCTCCGAGGAGCGAGATATTACAAACATGGGTCTCATGACCCAACAATCATAGCATACAAATCAAGGCACATGCGGAAGCTTAACTTGTCTGAGTACAGACAACTACAAATGAAGAAGGCTGAGAAGCCTGACTATCTACCAGATCCTGCCGAGGGCACAAGATCGTAGCTAAGGTATCGAGCTAAACGTCGAAGTCCACACGGAACCACTAGCGAGACTGACGTCTCTCTACAAAACATAACATAGGCAAACATGAGTACAAATGTACCCAGAAAGACTTATATCAGAACTATCTACATATGCATCAGTATCAATAAAGGGGGTGGTGGAGTTTAACTGTAGCAAGCCAGCTTTGACTCAATGGCTAACCTAAACTATGACTGCAAGCAACTCTTTTGAGGTGGCGCACATGAGTCCACATATTCACCAATCAATACACCACTTTGGATCCTCTCCCGTCTTTCGACGAGAATGCCATCCATAGCACTCACGCTTATCTTGCGCATTTTAGAGTATCCACTTCCACTTGTCTATGAACTGTTATAGGCAACCCAGAAGTCCTTTACCGCGGACACGGCTATTCGAATAGATGATGTTAACCCTGCAGGGGTGTGCTTCTTCACACACACTCTCGCCACTTACCACCATGTACACGTCCTGTATCTCGGCAACCTTCAAGCAGAAACCTGGCGAGGGAGTCGGCCACGACCTGACTAACCACACAAGTCTCTAGTCTATGTTTATCGCCTATTCGGGTTCCAACCGTGAGGAGATCCAGCCGGAGTTTCGCTCACAGCCCCAAATGATGTGTGCAGGGTTCCCGAGACACCAAACAGGCGCCCAGTACACCGTGCCACGGTGTATCTGCCGCATCATAGGCCACCCCTAGGGTCAGCGCTACGCACGTCCGCCAACACATATCATACAAACACCAGAAACTAGTTGTAACTCCTGGACAGAGGACAAGGGCAGTTAATAAGTCGAGAGGGTCCATTGGTTTCGGCCCCAGTGCGTGGTAGTAGCTGTTCATGGATCACAAACACAGAACTCAGTTTCTAAGAACGGTTTCAATGAGACAACCCACCATGTATTCCTACATGGCCTCTCACCGCTACCTTTACCAAATCGTGTTCACACACTTAGCTCACAAATAGTAGGACATGTTCATCACTATTCCAATTCATCCCCGATGAATCAGACCTAACTCAACTCCAAGCAGTAGCAGGCATGACAAACAAGCATGAATGAGTAGGCACATCAGGGCTCAAACTACTCCTACTCATGCAAGTGGGTTTCATCTATTTACTATGGCAATGACAGGTCATGCAGAGGATAAGGGGTTCAACTACCGCCGCAAGTAGTAGATGAATCATTGTTGTCCTAATGCAGTAAAAGAGAGCAGGAGCGAGAGAGTGGGATTGTATCGGAATGAACAAGGGGGTTTTGCTTGCCTGGCACTTCTGAAGATAATATAGTTCTTCGTCGGTGTCATCGATCACGTCGTCGGAAACATCATCGACTGAGAGGGGACGAATACCGGCAATAGAGAGGAAACACAATCAATGCAATGCAACAATATGATGCATGAATGTGACATGGAAATATGCTGTGATTTGAGCTAATGCAGCTAGCAACGATTTAAATGGAGTTGGTTTGAACACTAGATTCAATTTTGAACTCCACATGAGGCATTTCAAATACCATTGATTCAAATTGTCATATACAGTGGCTTTAAGTTGCTCAAACATGCATGAGAATGCCATAAACAGATTCTTCATATTTTTCTGATCATTTTTCATATATAACTTGTTTGGTTTGGAGTTACGGTTGAATTACTATGAATTTTAGAAGTTTAGGCAATTTTCTGGATTTCCTAGTTATATAAATAATCTAATTCCAGAAAATGCATTACTGCGTCAGCACTACGTCAGCATGATGTAAGCGAGTCAACGGGGCAGCCCAGGTCAAACTGAACAATGGGGCCCGCGTGTCAGTGGCTAACTAAACTAACCTAGGTTAAACTAATTAAGTTTAAACCTAGACTAGATTAATTAGCCGGGCGGAGCCCGCATGTCATAGACTCAGGGGAGGTCAAATCCCCTGGTCAACCGGGGCTAAACCATCAGCTGTCAAAGCGGTCAACCCGCCGGCGTTTAGCCGCCGGCGAGGCTGAACGTGGCGGAGGGCATCGGGAATCGCCCACAGGCGACCATTTGCGCGGCGGAGATGCTCTACGTGACGAGGAGACTCGTCCACGTCTAGTGGTGCTCACAGCAGCAGCTCTAGTGGCCAAAAACAATGGCGGCGGCGACTTGCGCGGCGGCCGGAGCTCGGGCGAGCTTGAACTCGACGGTGCGGTGCTCGTGGAGGCTCGGGGCTAGCTCCTACGAAGCCCACGCGGTGCGGTGAGTGCGTTGGGCAGGGTGGTGAGGCCGTTGCGTGGCCGGAGCCATATCAGCGGCGAGCTCAGGCAACGGCGCGTGCGGGCATGCTTGGTGCAGCGACTACAGCGAGTGGCAGAGAGAACGGAGATGGGGAGGACGATAAGTAGCTCACAGCGGTCGCAGCAACGTAGACGGAGGGCTTGGGGAGGGACCGGAGCAAAGCAGGGCAGCGAGGGGATCTCCGGCGGCCGAACGAGGAAGTTGGCGGTGGGGCGTCGTTGCAGCACGTCCGGTGTCGCATGAGTCATCGAGGAGGCGTAGATGACGGAGGGGGAGCCCATGGGCACGTCAGAGGGGCGCGGGGGTGGTTGTTCCTATGGCAACGACGAGCGGCGGCGACGTGCACGCTAGGTGGTCGCGTGGGAGAGAGGCAGAGGAGGGGAGAGTGCTCGAGGGGTAGAGAGGAGAGGTGCACGCGGTCGAGGGGGAGTGCGTAGCGCTTGGGACCGTCTCCAGTAGCAAGCAGGCAGGCAGGAGGTGGCCGCACGGCGGTGCGCGCGCGCCGGGCACGCGCCCATCCTCCTGGCAGGGGAGGAAGACAACAGGGGATGAGGCGGTGGTGGGCTGGGCCGGCCAGCTGTAGTTGGGCCAGGTGGGCTGCCAGGTGAGCGCCAGGTAAGTCTCTCTCTCCTTTGTCTTTTATAATTTGTTTTGCTTTTCTATTTTTGTTATTTTGTTTTGATTTAGTTTATAACCCAAATCATTTTAATAAATTCTGAAAATAATTGTCGGCATTAAATTAATTATTACAGAGGCCCTAACTATTTTAAGAATTGTTGGAGCATTTGAAAATATTAATACTATTTAAATGCCCCAATTCAAATACAATATGGGTTATTCAAAAATCCAGAATGGCCTAAAAATATTGGCATCATTTTTGGCAGAGGTTTTCACCTTTATCAAAAATCATGAACTTTTCTAAAGGGCATTCTGGGTTCATTGAAAAGATTTAAACTTGAACCTAGTTGAATTGACTTAGTGCCAGGGCTTGCTCATCCCCAATTCAAATTTCCTTTGAATTCAAACATGATGCATGCTCACTGATTGTAACACCCCGGATGTAATTTACCTTATATGTACTACAACTCTTGTCGTTTCCGGCGCTAAGTTATTTTATTTCCTCGGGCTCGGGTTTTTGTCTCCGTGTGTTGTTGTCGTTGTCATGCATCTCATATCTTGTCATCATGTGCATTGCATTTGCATACGTGTTTGTCTCATGCATCCGAGCATTTTCCCCGTTGTCCGTTTTGCATTCCGGCGCTCCTATCTCCTCCGGTGGTCCTTTCTACCTTCTTTTCGTGTGTGGGGGTTAAACATTTCCGGATTGGACCGAGACTTGCCAAGCGGCCTTGGTTTACTACCGGTAGACCACCTGTCAAGTTTCGTACCATTTGGACTTCGTTTGATACTCCAATGGTTAACCGAGGGACCGAGGAGGCCTCGTGTGTGTTGCAGCCCAACACCCTTCCAATTTGGCCCAAAACCCACCAAAACCCTCTCTATCATCTAGAGCGTTCGATCACGATCGCGTGGCCGAAAACCGCACCTCATTTGGACACTCCTAGCTCCCTCTATGCCTATAAATAGCCCCTCCTCCGAAATCCCAGATCTTCTTCCACCCTAACCCTAGTCCACCTACCCCGTCGGGAGCCGGACACCGCGTTCGTCGCCGCCCGCGGCCACTGAGGCGCCGCCACGTGGCACTGCCAGCCGCCTCCCGCGCGAGGCCCGCCGGGCCCAAGGTTGGCCCCGCGGCCCGGGTCTTCCCCGCCGCCTCCTCGCTCCAGGCTCGTCGCCCCGATGCCGGCGTTGCTCACCGCGCCGCCACGCCGTCTCGCCGGCGAGCGTGAAGCTCCACCGCGCCCCGGCGCGCCTCCGCCTCGTCACCCCTCATCGACCGCACCAAGTCCGACGACCCCGCATCCCTCACCGACGAGCTCCGGCCACCACCACCATCTCCGGCAACATCCGAGCTACAGTAACTCCGGCGAGCGCATCGGGAACCGTGCCAGATCTGGATCTGAGATTTTCTCCTCGGTTGACTTTCTCCCAAAACCCTAGATATTTTACGTTTTTTATCATGCTATAACTCCGCATCTGTAGCTCCGTTTTGGGCGTCTAGCATATCGAAATGTTCGTCTCAGAGAGTACATCATTTCATCTCAATGCATCATTTTCATTTGAGCTCATCCTGATGCCCGAAATGCTGTTGGAAGAGAGCTATTTGAGTTAACTGTCAGATCTGCTACATCAAATAGCTATTTGTCATCTTTGCCATGATTATTGTGTGCATGATGTGCTCCTGAGTTCTACATGAGTTTTGTTATATGCTTTGCCATCTTTACAGAGGTGCTTGCCATATATTTTTGTGACATGTTTGGTGGCTAGCACAAGCTTGCAAAATAGTGCATTCGTTAATGCTGATTTCAGGGACTTAGAATTTCTCTAAGTCCTTGATCTGTTTTTATCAATATGTCATATGTTCATGTTGTTTCCTAGCGATCCGTGCATCTTTTGAGGATGATCAGTAAGGATGATTTGTTAATATTGTGGTTATATATCCATCCGTGTCTTTGTTTGCATTTATGGAGCAACCTAGCTTGAGTCAATCGAGCTCTACGTTTGCTATTTCGTGAATCCTGGCAGATTGTCTACTTGTTAGCGATTTTGCCGAGGATGTTGTTGTTGATCCGTGCATGCTATGTTGTTGTTCTTGCCATTCCTAGCTTCTATGATATGTACTCTTGATGGGTATATGATTATATTGTCATGCCTTTCTCTGTAGTGAGTGCATCGAGCTCGTAAACATGCCTTCTCGTTAACATATTTGCATGCTCCAGTTTTTCTCCAAGTCTGTAACCTGATTATGTTTTTGCCATGTTCACATGCTTGCAATTGTATTTTCTGATCCCTTTTGGCTCAAGGTCACTAAGGGACTTTTGTTAAGCTCTTTGAGTATCTCCATGCGATGCCTTGCTTTGCCATGTTAAGTTCCTGTAGCATATAGTTTTCTTGATCCAAAGTGTGCTACCTGATCTGAAATTCCAGACTTGTGTTAATTTCACTAAGTGTGAAACCTGTTTATCATTTGCACTTTTGCCATGCTTGTTTGAACCTGTTAATGGATGAATTGGCAGTAGCTCAGTGTTCATATTTTGTCAAGCATCATGCGTGGATCCCTGCCATGTATTTTGTTTTCTTGTTTGAGTGCTGTAGCATATTTGTCTTGATGCATTTAGATGGCTACTTGCTATTTATCGCAGACCGGGGCCATATTTGTTTTGCTTGCCATTTCCAAACCGTGCATCCGATTCCGGTGATCTTTATATAGATTTCAACCGAAATCACCTCACCTTTCCAGTAGCACTCTTGGATTTCCAAGTTGAGGCCAGGTTCAATCATTCCTTGTCAAATCTTGCATATGCATCACATATCGCATCCCGCATAGCATACCATGTTTGCATCATGTTGTTTGAGCTTTGCACGTGGTTGATTGTGTTCCTTTTGCTTGCTTGTCTTGTTTGGGTAGAGATGGGAGACGAGTTCTATAATGACGAGCCCATTGAGTTTGCTTACGAGGATCAAGTCAACTCTGACAACTTTGCAGGCAAGATGATCATACCCTCGAAATCACTTCTATCTTTGCTTGCTAGATGCTCGCTCTTTTGCTATGCCTATGCTATGATACCTACCACTTGATTATCATGCCTCCCATATTTCCATGTCAAACATCTAACCCACCATGTCCTAGCAAACTGTTGATTGGCTATGTTACCGCTTTGCTCAGCCCCTCTTATAGCGTTGCTAGTTGCAGGTGAAGATTGGAGATCGTTCCTTGTTGGAACATTGTTTATTGTTGGGATATCACTATATTATCTTTTTATCTTAATGCATCTATATACTTGGTAAAGGGTGGAAGGCTCGGCCTTTTGCCTAGTGTTTTGTTCCACTCTTGCTGCCCTAGTTTCCGTCATATCAGTGTTATGTTCCCGGATTTTGCGTTCCTTACACGGTTGGGTGATAATGGGAACCCCTTGACAGTTCGCCTTGAATAAAACTCCTCCAGCAATGCCCAACCTTGGTTTTACCATTTGCCACCTAGCCTCTTTTTCCCTTGCGTTTCCGGAGCCCAAGGGATCTTATTTAAACCCCCCCCCCCGGGCCAGTGCTCCTTTGAGTGTTGGTCCAAACTAGAGCCCTATGCAGCGGCCCCTCGGGGAAACTCGAGGTTTAGTTTTAGTTGTATGGAGCGCTCATCTGAGTGTGCCCTGAGAACGAGATATGTGCAGCTCCTATCGGGATTTGTCTGCACATTCGGGTGGTGTTGCTGGACTTGTTTTATATTTGTCGAAGTTGTCTTGTGGAACCGGGATACCGAGTCTGATCGGAATGACTCGGAAGAAGGTTTATCCTTCGTTGACCGTGAGAGCTTGTGATGGGCTAAGTTGGGACTCCCCTACAGGGATTTGAACTTCGAAAAGTCGTGCCTGCGGTTATGGGCAGATGGGAATTTGTTAATGTCCGGTTGTAGATAAATTGAACCTAAACTTAATTAAAATGAATCAACTGCGTGTGTTACCGTGATGGTCTCTTCTCAGCGGAGTCCGGGAAGTGAACACGGTGTTGGAGTAATGTTTGTCGTAGGTTGTTCTATAGTTCTTTGTTCGTGCTTTGCCTTCTCTTCTCGCTCTCTTTTGCGAACAAGTTAGCCACCATATATGCTAGTCGCTTGCTGCAGCTCCACATATTACCTTGCCTTACCTATAAGCTTAAATAGTTTTGATCGCGAGGGTGCGAGATTGCTGAGTCCCCGTGGCTCACATATTACTTCCAAACCAGATGCATGGCCCAATGACTCTGTTCCAGATGATGCGCTTGAGCTCAAGTGGGAGTTCGACTAAGACTCACGTCGTTACTATGTGTCTTTCCCTGATGATCAGTAGTGATGCCCAGTTGGGGCGATCGGGACCGTGTCGCATGTTGGGGTTGATCTTTTATTTTGGTACCGTAGTCGGACCATGAGTGTATTGGATGATTGTAATGCTATTTATGTACTTTGCGTGACGTGGCAAGTGTAAGCCAACTATGTACCTTTCCCCTTATTATCTATTTACATGGATTGTTGTGAAGATTACCTTACTTGCGACATTGCTTTCAATGCGGTTATGCCTCTAAGTGGTGCTTCGACATGTAGGAGATATAGCTGCATCGAGGGCGTTACAAGTTGGTAATCAGAGCCTTCCCTGACCTTAGGATCCCCCAATGCTTGATCGAAATTAGCTGACGAGTTGAGTCTAGAAAAATGTTTTGAGTCATTTAGGAATTATATATCGGAGAGTTTAGGAATTCTTTTTACTCCCCAGTCCCTTCATCGCTCTGGTAAGGCATCCTGATGTAGAGTTTTGTCTCTTCTCTTCTCAAATTTCACTAAAAAAATATAGGATCACGCGGGTATATTGGAATCGTTCCGATCGATTTGTGACGAGAACATTGTTCTTGGTGCCTCTTGTCATTTAGGGGTTGTGGCAGTGTCCCGGGGAGTTGAGCTCCGAGGTGTTGTCGTCACAATTTTATCATTGCAGTTCTGGAATACCTGAGTTTAGTTCGCCGACATCGAAAATCTCTTTTATGCAGTTGTTGGTGAGATAACCTCGACGCCACCCAGTACTGGGGCGGGAGTTCGGGAGTATTGCCATAACTTGTATAACGGATGCTTTTCGAAGGTTGAGGTAGATGATTTCCAAAGTTTTCTCGGTTATGTGTTGAAGGATGGATACAGCTGGATGTAGGATTTGCTAGTTTGGGTGAGATATTATGCTTCCCCTGTATCCCCAACACCTGATTGCATAACCGGAAAGGTTCGAGAGTTTCATAGGTGGGAATTATTGTAGCTCTAGTTCTTCTTCCACGGATATTTGGTTTGAGATTGGGTGATCCTTACCAAGTATTCGTTCTTGTTCCGTACCTTGTTGATTTTATTTCTCTACCTAAATTCTAAGTGGCTTCTCAGTTTATGGATATGTGACCATTTCAATTGGAATGCATTCGTTCATTTTGTTCGGATGTGAAGACTATATGTTGCAATTTCAACCCGTTTGGTTCAGCTTCAATAATTGTCTATCAATGTGCTAATGGATGTCAACCTCTTCAGGATGGCTCCTCCAACGCGCACGACTCCGAATCTTCATCCGCCACCACCACCTCCTCCTCCGGAGGCATGGCAAGCTGTGATGGCCGCTACCAATGCAAACACGCAGCTGATCATGCAACTTCTTCAAGAGCGCAACCAAGCGAACCAAGGCAACCAGGGCAACAATCAAAATCACTTTGCTACACTCAACCAGTTCCTTGCTAACCAGCCAAAGACCTTCAGCAATTGCGTTGAGGCAACTGACGCTGATGATTGGCTCATGGACTTGTGCAAGCATTTCGAGTGCAGAAACGTCAGGCCTGAGGACTTTGTCAAGTTCGCTTCCTTCCAACTCAAAGACCAAGCTGTAGAATGGTTTTAGCAGTACAAAGATTCCAGAGGAGGCCGTGAGATTACCTGGGATGAATTCCGTCAAGACTTCAAAGCTCATCATATCCCTCAGAGCATGGTTGAAAGCAAGCGTGAGGAATTCCGCAACCTGAAGCAAGGCTCTATGTCTGTCTATGACTACAACAAGATGTTTCAGAAGCTCGCCCGCTTTGCTAAGCAGGACGTCCCTGACGAGAAGAGCATGATATACCAGTTTAGGGGTGGTCTCAAAGAAGATATCCAGCTATCTCTTGTCCTCTTTGAGCCCAGGAGGTACGATGAGTTTTACAACATGGCATTGAAGCAAGAGGCTGCTCAACTGAAGTGCGATGCTTCCAAGAAGCGAGTCAGAGATGCTACCCCTTCTTCCTCAACTCAAGTGGCCAAGCAGCATAAGTATTGGCTTCCTCCTCCTCCGTTCCGTCAGCCGTATCAACAGAAGAGCAAGGGTGGCAGTGGATCTTCCCACCCACCCAACCCTGGCTTTCAGAACAAGACTTCGTCTCAAGCTTCAAGATCGAGTGCTCCGTATCACCGTCCGCTTTCAGAGGTCACGTGCAACAAGTGCCAACAGAAGGGTCACTATGCCAACAAATGCTTCAATCAGAGGCGTCTCCCACCTCCTCCTCCTGTGAGATCGGCATGTACAGCTGTGGTCAAGCATAACCCCAAGTACGCCAAGGTCAACATGGTGAATGTAGCTCAGACAGAGGACTCGTCAGATGTCATCATGGGTAACCTTCCTGTTAACGATGTTCTTGCAAAAGTTCTTTTTAACACTGGTGCATCGCATTGTTTCATTTCCAAACCTTTTGCATCAAAGTATGAGTGCGATTATCAATATCTACAAAGTTCTTTGCAAATCATGTCTCCAGGCAAGCAAATGACAGCTAATACCTGCGTCCCGGATGTTACTATCATGTTGGGCGATTACAAATTTCTAGCTTCTCCTATTGTTCTGGGTGACTCGGATATCGATCTTATTCTCGGAATGGATTGGCTTTCTAAGCACAAGGCTCATCTTGATTGTGCTGCCAGGCAGATTCAATTGACTCATTCGTCTGAGGATGTAATTGTCTTTGCCGCTCATGATGATACCATCCATTTGTTTTTTCTCAATGAGAAGGGTGAACTGGATGCCATCTCTCAAATTCCAGTCGTTTGTGAATACCAAGACGTCTTTCCAGAATAGCTTCGAGGAATGCCTCCGCACTGGCCAGTTGAATTCGTCATCGATCTTGAGCCTGGCACGAAACCGGTTTGCAAGCGTCCTTACAAGCTCGGACCTGAAGAGATGAAGGAGCTGAAGAAGCAACTCGATATTCAAGAATGAATGGGTCTCATCCGACCTAGTTCTTCTCCGTGGGGTTGTGGAGTAATTTTTGCGAAGAAGAAGGATGGAACGGACCGACTTTGTGTTGACTACCGTCCATTGAACAAGAAGACTATCAAGAACAAGTACCCACTTCCCAACATCAATGAGCTGTTCGAACAACTCAAAGGTGCCCAAGTATTCTCCAAGCTTGATCTCCGTATGGGCTATCACCAGATTCGAATCCGTGAGCAAGATATTCCCAAGACGGCTTTCACAACAAGCTATGCTTCATATGAATACACTGTCATGTCTTTTGGCCTCGACAACGCTCCTCCGACTTTCTCTCGCATGATGAACTTCATCTTCAACACCTACACAAATGACTTCGTTTTGGTCTACCTCGACGACATACTGGTCTTTTCGAAGAACAAGGAAGATCATGCCAAGCACTTGCGTTTGGTGCTCGATAAGCTCAGGGAACATCAGTTCTATGCCAAGTTCTCAAAGTGCAAGTTTTGGCTCGATGAGGTTCTTTATCTTCGGCGTATCATCTCTGCAAAGGGCATTGCGGTGAATCCTGAGAAGGTGTCTGCAATTGTGAATTGGGATCCACCTCAGAACATGAAGCAACTAATCAGCTTCCTCGGTCTCGCAAGCTACTCTCGAAGGTTCGTTGAGAACTTTTCAAAGATCGCGAAGCCTCTTTCAAACCTTATTCAGAAGCACGTCAACTACATTTGGTCTCCGGAATGTGACATCGCTTTGAACACTTTGAAAGAGAAATTGGTCACTGCTCCAGTTCTGACTCCTCCTGATGAATCCAAACTGTTCACGGTCTTCTGCGATGCCTGTCTTCAAGGTCTTGGTGCAGTGTTGATGCAAGAGAAGAAAGTTGTGGCTTATAACTCTCGCCAGTTGAAGCCCAACGAGAAAAACTACCCCACTCATGACCTCGAGTTGGCGGCAGTTGTGCATGCTCTTTTGACTTGGAGACATCTCTTATTGGGAAGAAAAGTGGACATTTTCACTGACCACAAGAGTCTCAAGTACATCTTCACTCAGCCTAATCTCAACCTCAGGCAGACTCGTTGGGTCGAAATGATTCAAGATATAATCTGAGTATCGAGTATACTCCAGGCAAGGCCAATGTAATTGCTGACACTTTGAGCAGGAAGGCTTACTGCAATAGTCTGATTCTCAAGCCTGACCAACCCGAGCTTTGTGAAGCTTTCCGCAAACTCAGTCTGCAAGTTGTTCCTCAAGGTTTCCTCGCCAACCTTCAAGTCTCTCCTACTTTGGAAGATCAGATTCGCGAGGCTCAACTTCTTGATGCTATGGTGAAGAAGGTGAAGGTTGGGATTGCCAAGAGTCAACCCAAGTACAAGTGCTATCGCCTTGACGACAAGGATACCCTCTTCTTCGAGGATCGTATTGTTGTGCCTAAAGGTGACCTTCGTAAAGTTATCATGAACAAGGCTCACAATTCACTCCCCTCCATCCACCCTAGGAGTACGAAGATGTATCAGGACTTCAAGCAAGCTTATTGGTGGACTCGAATGAAGCGCGAGATTACTCAATTCGTGAATGAGTGTGATGTGTGTAGAAGAGTGAAGGCAGAACACCAAAGGCCAGCTGGACTCCTCCAACCTCTTGCCATTCCAGAATGGAAGTTTGACCACATTGAGATGGACTTCGTGACTAGGTTTCCAAAGTCCAAGCATGGCAATGATGCTATATTCGTTGGCATCGACAAACTCACTGAAGTGGCTCACTTTCTTCCTCTCAAGGAGTCTATCACTGCAGCTCAATTGGGGGAGCTTTATACCTCTCGAATTGTCTCTCTGCATGGTATTCCTCATGTGATCTCTTCAGACCGTGGCAGCATCTTTACCTCCAAGTTTTGGGATTCTTTTCAGAAGGCCATGGTCACCAACATCCGCTTCAGCACAGCTTTCCATCCTCAAACTAGCAGTCAAGTCGAGCGTGTCAATCAGATTCTTGAAGATATGCTCAGGGCTTGTGTGATCTCCTTCGGTATGAAGTGGGAAGATTGTCTTCCATATGCCGAATTCTCCTACAACAACAAGTTTCAAGCAAGTTCGGGCAAGGCCCCATTCGAAATTCTGTATGGCAGGAAGTGCCGTACTCCTCTTAACTGGTCAGAAACCGGTGAACGTCAACTTCTGGGAAATGACTTAATCACAGAGGCAGAGGAGATGTGCAAAGTCATTCGTGATAACCTCAAAGAAGCGCAACCGCGCCAGAAGAGCTACTATGATAGCAAGCATCGTGATTTTGCTTTCGAGATCGGAGATCATGTTTACCTCCGCGTCTCTCCAATGAAAGGTACTCGTTGCTTCGGTATCAAAGGGAAGCTTGCCCCTAGATACGTGGGTCCTTTCAAAATCGTTAGCAAGAGAGGCGATCTCACCTATCAACTCGAGCTTCCTTCAAACTTTGCAAATGTGCACGACGTGTTCCATGTCTCTCAGCTCCGCAAGTGCTTCAAGACTCCTGACCACACCGTCAACTTCGAAGACATTGATCTCCAAGAAGACCTTTCTTACCATGAGCACCCCGTGGCTATTCTTGAAGAGACTGAACGCAAGACTCGCAATAAGTCAATCAATTTCCTCAAAGTCAAGTGGTCACACCATTCCGACTGTGAAGCCACCTAGGAACGCGAGGATCACCTCCGCTCTGAGTACCCGGCGTTCTTCCAGTCCTAGATCTCGGGGCGAGATCCTTTCGTAGTGGTGGAGTGTTGTAACACCCCGAATGTAGTGGTGGAGTGGTGGAGTGTTTTTGCCATGTTCACATGCTTGCAATTGTATTTTTTGATCACTTTTGGCCCAAGGTCACTAAGGGACTTTTGTTAAGCTCTTTGAGTAGCTCCATGCCATCCCTTGCTTTGCCATGTTAAGTTCCTGTAGCATATAGTTTTCTTGCTCAAAAGTGTGCTACCTGATATGAAATTCCGGACTTGTGTTAATTTCACTAAGTCTGAAACCTGTTTATCATTTGCACTTTTGCCATGCTTGTTTGAACCTGTTAATGGATGAATTGGCCGTAGCTCAGTGTTCATATTTTGTCAAGCATCATGAGTGGACCCCAGCCATGTATTTTGTTTTCTTGTTTGAGTGTTGTAGCATATATGTCTTGATGCATTTAGATGGCTACTTGCTGTTTATCGCAGACCGGTGCCATATTTGTTTTGCTTGCCATTTCCAAACCGTGCATCCGATTCCGGTGATCTTTATATCGATTTCAACCGAAATCACCTCACCTTTTAAGTGGAACTATTGGATTTCCAAGTTGATGCCAGGCTCAATCATTCCTTGTCAAATCTTGCTTATGCATCACATATCGCATCCCGCATAGCATACCATGTTTGCATCATGTTGTTTGAGCTTTGAATGTGGTTGATTGTGTTCCTTTTGCTTGTTTGTCTTGTTTGGGTAGAGCCGGGAGACGAGTTCGCTAACGAGGAGCCCATTGAGTTTGCTTACGAGGATCAAGTCAACTCTGACAACTTTGCAGGCAAGATGATCATACCCTCGAAATCACTTCTATCTTTGCTTGCTAGATGCTCGCTCTTTTTCTATGCCTATGCTACGATACCTACCACTTTCTTATCATGCCTCCCATATTGCCATGTCAAACCTCTAACCAACCATGTCCTAGCAAACCGTTGATTGGCTATGTTACCGCTTTGCTCAGCCCCTCTTATAGCGTTGCTAGTTGCAGGTGAAGATTGGAGATCGTTCCTTGTTGGGGTATCACTATATTATCTTGTTATCTTAATGCATCTATATACTTGGTAAAGGGTGGAAGGCTAGGCCTTTTGCCTAGTGTTTTGTTCCACTCTTGCCGCCCTAGTTTCCTTCATATTGGTGTTATGTTCCCGGATTTTGCGTTCCTTACGCGGTTGGGTGATAATGGGAACCCCTTAACAGTTCGCCTTGAATAAAACTCCTCCAGCAATGCCCAACCTTGGATTTACCATTTGCCACCTAGCCTCTTTTTCACTTGGGTTTCCGGAGCCAGGGGTCATCTTATTTAAACCCCCCCGGGCCAGTGCTCCTCTGAGTGTTGGTCCAGACTAGAGCCCTGTGCAGCGCCCCCTCGGGGAAACTCGAGGTTTGGTTTTAGTTGTATGGAGCGCTCATCTGAGTGTGCCCTGAGATCGAGATATGTGCAGCTCCTATCGGGATTTGTCGGCACATTCGGGTGGTGTTGCTGGACTTGTTTTATCTTTGTCGAAGTTGTCTTGTAGAACCGGGATACCGAGTCTGATCGGAATGTCTCGGGAGAAGGTTTATCCTTCGTTGACCGTGAGAGCTTGTGATGGGCTAAGTTGGGACTCCCCTGCAGGGATTTGAACTTCCGAAAGCCGTGCCTGCGGTTATGGGCAGATGGGAATTTGTTAATGTCCGGTTGTAGATAACTTGAACCTAAACTTAATTAAAATGAATCAACTGCGTGTGTTACCGTGATGGTCTCTTCTCGGCGGAGTCCGGGAAATGAACACGGTGTTGGAGTAATGTTTGTCATAGGTTGTTCTATAGTTCTTTGTTCGTGCTTTGCCTTCTCTTCTCGCTCTCTTTTGCGAACAAGTTAGCCACCATATATGCTAGTCGCTTGCTGCAGCTCCACATATTACCTTGCCTTACCTATAAGCTTAAATAGTTTTGATCGCGAGGGTGTGAGATTGCTGAGTCCCCGTGGCTCACATATTACTTCCAAACCAGATGCAGGGCCCGATGACTCTGTTCCAGATGATGCGCTTGAGCTCAAGTGGGAGTTCGAATAAGACTCACGTCGTTACTATGTGTCTTTCCCTGATGATCAGTAGTGGTGCCCAGTTGGGGCGATCGGGACCGTGTCGCATGTTGGGGTTGATCTTTTATTTTCGTACCGTAGTCGGACCATGAGTGTATTGGATGATTGTAATGCTATTTATGTACTTTGTGTGACGTGGCGAGTGTAAGCCAACTATGTACCTTTCCCCTTATTATCTATTTACATGGGTTGTTGTGAAGATTACCTTACTTGCGACATTGCTTTCAATGCGGTTATGCCTCTAAGTGGTGCTTCGACATGTAGGAGATATAGTTGCATCGAGGGCGTTACAAGTTGGTAATCAGAGCCTTCCCCGACCTTAGGAGCCCCCAATGCTTGATCGAAATTAGCTGACGAGTTGAGTCTAGAAAAATGTTTTGAGTCATTCAGGAATTATATATCGAAGAGTTTAGGAATTCTTTTTACTCCCCAGTCCCTTCATCGCTCTGGTAAGGCATCCTGACGTAGAGTTTTGTCTCTTCTCTTCTCAAATTTCACTAAAAAAATTTAGGATCACGCGGGTATCTTGGAATAGTTCTGATCGATTTGTGACGAGAACATTGTTCTTGGTGCCTCTTGTCATTTAGGGGTTGTGGCAGTGTCCCGGGGAGTTGAGCTCCGAGGTGTTGTCATCACAATTTTATCGTTGCAGTTCTGGAATACCTGAGTTTAGTTCGCCGAGATCGAAAATCTCTTTTATACAGTTGTTGGTGAGATAACCTCGACGCCACCCAGTACTGGGGCGGGAGTTCGGGAGTATTGCCATAACTTGTATAACGGATGCTTTTCGAAGGTTGAGGTAGACGATTTCCAAAGTTTTCTCGGTTATGTGTTGAAGGATGGATACAGCTGGATGTAGGATTTGCTAGTTTGGGTGAGATATTATGCTTCCCCTGTATCCCCAACACCTGATTGCATAACCGGAAAGGTTCGAGAGTTTCATAGGTGGGAATTATTGTAGCTCTAGTTCTTCTTCCACGGATATTTGGTTTGAGATTGGGTGATCCTTACCGAGTATTCGTTCTTATTCCGTACCTTGTTGATTTTATTTCTCTACCTAAATTCTAAGTGGCTTCTCAATTTATGGATATGTGACCATTTCAATTGGAATGCATTTGTTCATTTTGTTCGGATGTGAAGACTATATGTTGCAATTTCAACCCGTTTGGTTCAGCTTCGATAATTGTCTATCAATGTGTTAATGGATGTCAACCTCTTCAGGATGGCTCCTCCAACACGCACGACTCTGAATCCTGATCTGCCGCCACCACCTCCTCCTCCGGAGGCATGGCAAGCTGTGATGGCCGCTACCAATGCAAACACGCAGCTGATCATGCAACTTCTTCAAGAGCGCAACCAAGCGAACCAAGGCAACCAGGGCAACAATCAGAATCACTTTGCTACACTCAACCAGTTCCTTGCTAACCAGCCAAAGACCTTCAGCAATTGCGTTGAGGCAACTGACGCTGATGATTGGCTCATGGACTTGTGCAAGCATTTCGAGTGCAGAAACGTCAGGCCTGAGGACTTTGTCAAGTTCGCTTCCTTCCAACTCAAAGACCAAGCTGCAGAATGGTTTTAGCAGTACAAAGATTCCAGAGGAGGCCGTGAGATTACCTGGGATGAATTCCGTCAAGACTTCAAAGCTCATCATATCCCTCAGAGCATGGTTGAAAGCAAGCGTGAGGAATTCCGCAACCTGAAGCAAGGCTCTATGTCTGTCTATGACTATAACAAGATGTTTCAGAAGCTCGCCCGCTTTGCTAAGCAGGACGTCCCTGACGAGAAGAGCATGATATACCAGTTTAGGGGTGGTCTCAAAGAAGAAATCCAGCTATCTCTTGTCCTCTTTGAGCCCAGGAGGTACGATGAGTTTTACAACATGGCATTGAAGCAAGAGGCTGCTCAACTGAAGTGCGATGCTTCCAAGAAGCGAGTCAGAGATGCTACTCCTTCTTCCTCAACTCAAGTGGCCAAGCAGCAGAAGTATTGGCTTCCAACTCCTCCGTTCCGTCAGCCATATCAACAGAAGAGCAAAGGTGGCAGTGGATCTTCCCACCCACCCAACCCTGGCTTTCAGAACAAGACTTCGTCTCAAGCTTCAAGATTGAGTGCTCCGTATCACCGTCCGCTTTCAGAGGTCACGTGCAACAAGTGCCAACAGAAGGGTCACTATGCCAACAAATGCTTCAATTAGAGGCGTCTCCCACCTCTTCCTCCTGTGAGATCGGCAAGTACAGCTGTGGTCAAGCATAACCCCAAGTACGCCAAGGTCAACATGGTGAATGTAGCTCAGGCAGAGGACTCGTCATATGTCATCATGGGTAACCTTCCTGTTAACGATGTTCTTGCAAAATTTCTTTTTAACACTGGTGCATCGCGTTGTTTCATTTCCAAACCATTTGCATCAAAGTATGAGTGTGATTATCAGTATCTACAAAGTTCTTTGCAAATCGTGTCTCCGGGCAAGCAAATGACAGCTAATACCTGCGTCCCGGATGTTACTATCACGTTGGGCGATTACAAATTTCTAGCTTCTCCTATTGTTCTGGGTGACTCGGTTCCCGGAATGGATTGGATTTCTACGCACAAGGCTCATCTTGATTGTGCTGCCAGGCAGATTCAATTGACTCATTCGTCTGAGGATGTAATTGTCTTTGCCGCTCATGATGATACCATCCGTTTGTTTTTTCTCAATGAGAAGGGTGAACTGGATGCCATCTCTCAAATTCCAGTCGTTTGTGAATATCAAGACGTCTTTCCAGAAGAGCTTCGAGGAATGCCTCTGCACCAGCCAGTTGAATTCGTCATCGATCTTGAGCCTGACACGGAACCGGTTTGCAAGCGTCCTTACAAGCTCGGACCTGAAGAGTTGAAGGAGCTGAAGAAGCAACTCGATATTCAAGAATGAATGGATCTCATCCGACCTAGTTCTTCTCTGTGGGGTTGTGGAGTACTTTTTGTGAAGAAGAAGGATGGAACGGACCGACTTTGTGTTGACTACCGTCCATTGAACAAGAAGACTATCAATAACAAGTACCCACTTCCCAACAACAATGATCTGTTCGAACAACTCAAAGGTGCCCAAGTATTCTCCAAGCTTGATCTCCGTATGGGCTATCACCAGATTCAAATCCGTGAGCAAGATATTCCCAAGATGGCTTTCACAACAAGCTATGGTTCATATGAATACACTGTCATGCCTTTTGGCCTCGACAACGCTCCTCCGACTTTCTCTCGCATGATGAACTTCATCTTCAACGCCTACACAAATGACTTCGTTTTGGTCTACCTCGAGGACATACTGGTCTTTTCGAAGAACAAGGAAGATCATGCCAAGCACTTGCGTTTGGTGCTCGATAAGCTCAGGGAACATCAGTTCTACGCCAAGTTCTCAAAGTGCGAGTTTTGGCTCGATGAGGTTCTTTATCTTCGGCATATCATCTCTGCCAAGGGCATTGCGGTGAATCCTGAGAAGGTGTCTGCAATTGTGAATTGGGAACCACCTCAGAACGTGAAGCAACTAATCAGCTTCCTCGGTCTCGCAAGCTACTATCGAAGGTTCGTTGAGAACTTTTCAAAGATCGCGAAGCCTCTTTCAAACCTTATTCAGAAGCACGTCAACTACATTTGGTCTCCGGAATGTGACATCGCTTTGAACATTTGAAAGAGAAATTGGTCACTGCTCCAGTTATGACTCCTCCTAATGAATCCAAACCGTTCAAGGTCTTCTGTGATGCCTGTCTTCAAGGTCTTGGTGCAGTGTTGATGCAAGAGAAGAAAGTTGTGGCTTATAACTCTCGCCAGTTGAAGCCCAACGAGAAAAACTACCCCACTCATGACCTCGAGTTGGCCGCAGTTATGCATGCTCTTTTGACTTGGAGACATCTCTTATTGGGAAGAAAAGTGGACATTTTCACTGACCACAAGAGTCTCAAGTACATCTTCACTCAGCCTAATCTCAACCTCAGGCAGACTCGTTGGGTCGAAATGATTCAAGATATAATCTGAGTATCGAGTATACTCCAGGCAAGGTCAATGTGATTGCTGACACTTTGAGCAGGAAGGCTTACTGCAACAGTCTGATTCTCAAGCCTTACCAACCCGAGCTTTGTGAAGCTTTCCGCAAACTCAATCTGCAAGTTGTTCCTCAAGGTTTCCTCACCAACCTTCAAGTCTCTCCTACTTTGGAAGATCAGATTCGCGAGGCTCAACTTCTTGATGATATGGTGAAGAAGGTGAAGGTTGGGATTGCCAAGAGTCAACCCAAGTACAAGTGCTATCGCCTTGATGACAAGGATACTCTCTTCTTCGAGGATCGTGTTGTTGTGCCTAAAGGTGACCTTCGTAAAGTTATCATGAACGAGGCTCACAATTCACTCCCCTCCATCCACCCTGGGAGTACGAAGATGTATCAGGACCTCAAGCAAGCTTATTGGTGAACTCGAATGAAGCGCGAGATTGCTCAGTTCGTGAATGAGTGTGATGTCTGTAGAAGAGTGAAGGCAGAACACCAAAGGCCAGCTGGACTCCTCCAACCTCTTGCCATTCCAGAATGGAAGTTTGACCACATTGAGATGGACTTCGTGACTGGGTTTCCAAAGTCCAAGCATGGCAATGATGCTATATTCGTTGGCATCGACAAACTCACTAAAGTGGCTCACTTTCTGCCTATCAAGGAGTCTATCACTGCAGCTCAATTAGCGGAGCTTTATACCTCTCAAATTGTCTCTCTGCACAGTATTCCTCATGTGAACTCTTTAGACCGTGGCAGCATCTTTACCTCCAAGTTTTTGGATTCTTTTCAGAAGGCCATGGTCACCAACATCCGCTTCAGCACAGCTTTCCATCCTCAAACTAGCGGTCAAGTCGAGCGTGTCAATCAGATTCTTGAAGATATGCTCAGGGCTTGTGTGATCTCCTTCGGTATGAAGTGGGAAGATTGTCTTCCATATGCCGAATTCTCCTACAACAACAGTTTTCAAGCAAGTTCGGGCAAGGCCCCATTCGAAATTCTGTATGGCAGGAAGTGCCGTACTCCTCTTAACTGGTCAGAAACCGGTGAACGTCAAATTCTGGGAAATGACTTAATCACAGAGGCAGAGGAGATGTGCAAAGTCATTCGTGATAACCTCAAAGAAGCGCAATCGCGCCAGAAGAGCTACTATGATAGCAAGCATCGTGATTTGGCTTTCGAGATCGGAGATCATGTTTACCTCCGTGTCTCTCCAATGAAAGGTACTCGTTGCTTCGGTATCAAAGGGAAGTTTGCCCCTAGATACGTGGGTCCTTTCAAAATCGTTAGCAAGAGAGGCGATCTCACCTATCAACTCGAGCTTCCTTCAAACTTTGCAAATGTGCACGACGTGTTCCATGTCTCTCAGCTCCGCAAGTGCTTCAAGACTCCTGACCACACCGTCAACTTCGAAGACATTGATCTCCAAGAAGACCTTTCTTACCATGAGCACCCCGTGGCTATTCTTGAAGAGACTGAACGCAAGACTCGCAATAAGTCAACCAAATTCCTCAAAGTCATGTGGTCACACCATTCCGACTGTGAAGCCACCTAGGAACGCGAGGATAAGCTCCGTTCTGAGTACCCGGCATTCTTCCAGTCCTAGATCTCGGGACGAGATCCTTTCGTAGTGGTGGAGTGTTGTAACACCACGGATGTAGTGGTGGAGTGGTGGAGTGTTTTTGCCATGTTCACATACTTGCAATTGTATTTTCTGATCACTTTTGGCCCAAGGTCACTAAGGGACTTTTGTTAAGCTCTTTGAGTAGCTCCATGCCATACCTTGCTTTGCCATGTTAAGTTCCTGTAGCATATAGTTTTCTTGCTCCAAAGTGTGCTACCTGATATGAAATTCCAGACTTGTGTTAATTTCACTAAGTCTGAAACCTGTTTATCATTTGCACTTTTGCCATGCTTGTTTGAACCTGTTAATGGATGAATTGGCCGTAGCTCAGTGTTCATATTTTGTCAAGCATCATGAGTGGATCCCAGCGATGTATTTTGTTTTCTTGTTTGAGTGCTGTGGCATATATGTCTTGATGCATTTAGATGGCTACTTGCTGTTTATCGCAGACAGGTGCCATATTTGTTTTGCTTGCCATTTCCAAACCGTGCATCCGATTCCGGTGATCTTTATATCGATTTCAACCGAAATCACCTCACCTTTTCAGTGGAACTATTGGATTTCCAAGTTGATTCCAGGCTCAATCATTCCTTGTCAAATCTTGCTTATGCATCACATATCGCATCCCGCATAGCATACCATGTTTGCATCATGTTATTTGAGCTTTGCACGTGGTTGATTGTGTTCCTTTTGCTTGTTTGTCTTGTTTGGGTAGAGCCAGGAGACGAGTTCGCTAACGAGGAGCCCATTGAGTTTGCTTACGAGGATCAAGTCAGCTCTGACAACTTTGCAGGCAAGATGATCATACCCTCGAAATCACTTCTATCTTTGCTTGCTAGATGCTCGCTCTTTTGCTATGCCTATACTATGATACCTACCACTTGCTTATCATGCCTCCCATATTGCCATGTCAAACCTCTAACCAACCATGTCCTAGCAAACCGTTGATTGGCTATGTTACCGCTTTGCTCAGCCCCTCTTATAGTGTTGCTAGTTGCAGGTGAAGATTGGAGATCGTTCCTTGTTGGGGTATCACTATATTATCTTGTTATCTTAATGCATCTATATACTTGGTAAAGGGTGGAAGGCTCGGCCTTTTGCCTAGTGTTTTGTTCCACTCTTGTTGCCCTAGTTTCCGTCATATTGGTGTTATGTTCCTGGATTTTGCGTTCCTTACGCGGTTGGGTGATAATGGGAACCCCCTAACAGTTCGCCTTGAATAAAACTCCTCCAATAATGCCCAACCATGGATTTACCACTTGCCACCTAGCCTCTTTTTCCCTCGGGTTTCCGGAGACCAGGGGTCATCTTATTTAAACCCCCCCGGGCCAGTGCTCCTCTGAGTGTTGGTCCAAACTAGAGCCCTATGCAGCGCCCCCTCGGGGAAACTCGAGGTTTGGTTTTAGTTGTATGGAGCGCTCATCTGAGTGTGCCCTGAGAACGAGATATGTGCAGCTCCTATCGGGATTTGTCGGCACATTCGGGTGGTGTTGCTGGACTTGTTTTATCTTTGTCGAAGTTGTCTTGTAGAACCGGGATACCGAGTCTGATCGGAATGTCTCGGGAGAAGGTTTATCCTTCGTTGACCGTGAGAGCTTGTGATGGGCTAAGTTGGGACTCGCCTGCAGGGATTTGAACTTCCGAAAGCCGCGCCTGCGGTTATGGGCAGATCAGAATTTCTTAATGTCCGGTTGTAGATAACTTGAACTTAAACTTAATTAAAATGAATCAACTGCGTGTGTTACCGTGATGGTCTCTTCTCGGCGGAGTCCGGGAAGTGAACACGGTGTTGGAGTAATGTTTGCCGTAGGTTGTTCTATAGTTCTTCGTTCGTGCTTTGCCTTCTCTTCTCGCTCTCTTTTGCAAACAGGTTAGCCACCATATATGCTAGTCGCTTGCTGTAGCTCCACATATTACCTTGCCTTACCTATAAGCTTAAATAGTTTTGATTGCGAGGGTGCGAGATTGCTGAGTACCCGTGGCTGACAGATTACTTCCAAATGAGATGTAGGGCCCGATGACTCCGTTCCAGATGATGCGCTTGAGCTCAAGTGGGAGTTCGACGAAGACTCACGCCGTTACTATGTGTCTTTCCCTGATGATCAGTAGTGGTGCCCAGTTGGGGCGATCGGGACCATGTCACATGTTGGGGTTGATCTTTTATTTTTGGTACCGTAGTCGGACCATGAGTGTATTGGATGATTGTAATGCTATTTATGTACTTTGTGTGACGTGGCGAGTGTAAGCCAACTATGTACCTTTCCCCTTATTATCTATTTACATGGGTTGTTGTGAAGATTACCTTACTTGCGACATTGCTTTCAATGCGGTTATGCCTCTAAGTCGTGCTTTGACACATAGGAGATATAGCCGCATCGAGGGTGTTTCACTAATGCAACTATTTGCAGACATGAATCTAGGGCTGTGACACATACCAAGCTCGAGGTGCTTGTTAGAGGCCATACATTGCCTTGTTGAGTTTGTATACCATATTAGGACGCTTTGGGTCTTCAAAACCAGGTGGTTGTGCAACATACACTTCTTCTTCAATTTTGCCATTGAGGAAGGCACTCTTTACATCCATTTGGTACAAAAGAATGTTGTTGTGGTTGGCATAGGCTAGCAGTATGTGAATGGCTTCAATCCTAGCCACAGGAGTGAAGGTTTCATCGAAGTTAATCCCTTCAACTTGTGTATAACCTTGAGCAATGAGATGAGCCTTGTTTCTCACAACTTGACCATGCTCATCTTGTTTGTTGCGATAGATTCATTTGGTGCCTATGATATTGTGCTTGCGAGGATCAGGACGCTTCACGAGCTCCCATACATTGTTCAGCTCGAACTATTGAAGCACTTCTTGCATAGCTTGAATCCATTTAGGTTCCATGAAGGCTTCATCAACTTTCTTGGATTCAGATATTGAGACAAATGCAAAGTCCCCACAGAAATTTGCAAGTTGTGTTACTCTTGAACAAGTGATGTGGTCCAGGTGCATTGATGCTATCAATAATATTCTCAATTTGTACTTCATTTGCACCATGTGGATGGACTGGACAAAGATTTTGCTCCTGCTGATCATTGTCTTCATCTTCAGCATTGGATTCAGGCTGAGTAGTGTCTTCAGGCTGATTAGGTGCAGAAATGATGATTTCCTCTTCAGCCTATGCCTTTGACGGTATGATTTCTCAAGTACCCATAAGCTTGATAGATTCACTTGGTGCAGCTTCATCTAGCACATTTGGCAGGTGCTCTCTTTGCGAGCCGTTAGTCTCATAGAACCGCACATCCACAATTTCAACCACTTTATAGTGAAAGAGGTTGAAGACTCTGTAGGAGTGTGAATCCTTTCCGTAGCCAAGCATAAAACCTTCATGTGCTTTCGGTGCAAATTTTGAAGTGTGATGTGGATCCTTGATCTAGCACCTAGCACCGAATACTCTGAAATAGCTGATGTTTGGTTTCTTACCAGTCAGGACCTCATATGATGTCTTTTATAGGAACTTGTGAAGATAAACACGGTTGATGACGTGGAATGCAGTATCAGTAGCTTCATCGTCTGTGCCATCTCGATGAGTGTTCTATTCTTGCGCTCCATGATGCCATTGTGTTGAGGTGTGTATGGAGCCGAGAAATCATGTGTGATGCCTAATGTATCAAGATAATTGTCGAGCCCGGTGTTCTTGAATTAAGTGTCATTGTCACTTCTGATGTGCTCGATCTTGATTCCCTAGTTGGTCATGGCACGATTGACAAATTGTCTGAAGACATCCTGCACTTCAGTCTTGTAGAGAATTATGTGCATCCATGTATATCTTGAGTAATTATCAACTATGACTAAACCATAGAGGCAAGTAGTAGTGGTAAGGGTAGAGTAGAGTAGTGAGTAGGGACGAATAAGTCCATGTGAAGCAGCTCGAAGGGACGTGTCATCGTCATGATTGTCTTCGAGGGATGCTTGGCCCTAGTCATCTTTCCAGCTTCACAGGCACCGCATAGATGATCCTTCTTGAACTTGATGCCCTTGATGCCTATGACATGCTTCTTCTCTGTGAGAGTGTGCAAGTTCCTCATGTCAGCATGCCCTAGCCTCGGATTCCATAGCCAGCACTCTGAAGCTTTTTCTAGAAGACATACGGCTAGCTATGGTCCTGTGGAGAAATCTACCATGTACATATCGTCCTTTCGATATCCTTCGAAGACTAGAGATTTGTCAGACTCCATAAGCACAAGGCAACGATATTTTCCAAATATCACAATCATGTTCAGGTCACAAAGCATTGAGACAGACATTAAGTTGAAACCAAGGGATTCAACAAGCATAACTTTATCCATCTGCTGATGCCTTGAGATTGCAACTCTACCTAGGCCCAATACCTTGCTTTTACCAGTGTTAGCAAATGTGATGTGACTATTGTGAGATGGACGTAGGGTTGAATCCATAAGAAGACTTTTTTTTTGACTAGGGACTGTGGCGCAAACCCCACAACATAGTAAACTTTATTAATCAAAGGAATAAATACAATAAACTGATTACAAGGGGTAACCAAGAGAAAAGCTTAGACTAAAGAGAGGGGGGTGAAAAGCCTAACTACACTAGGCCTTATGGGGGGAGGAAGGAGATCCTCTTGAGAAGGTCATCCTTGTAGGAAGATTTAGTCATGTATTGTAGAAATATCCTGCCTAAAAGCACCTAGCCACTTACTAAATCTGGCCCTCTCATTTCTGAAAACCTTGGCATTTCTAATGATCCAGATGTTCCAACATGCACTGAACACCACTTCAGAGAAAAAAAGGCTTATCAAAACCATCCCTGGCATGAATAACCAAATCAGACATAGAATCTCTAGTAGGCCAATCAATCTGTAAATAATTCCAGACTCTAAAACTGAAATTGCAGTTGAAGAAGAGATGATCCCTGGTCTCTCAAACCTGCAAGGGGCAGAGTCTACAATGCACACCATCCTACATGTGTCAATGTCTTCCTTCCACCATATCGTTTGTATTCAGCCTGTCCATGATGAGCATCCAAGAAAACACCTTAATCTTGAGAGTATAAGAGGATTTCCATATCCAAAAAAGCAAAGGATTAAAGGTTTCATATTGGAAAGTGTGGGAGTAAAACATCTTGGGCCTATTGTTGGTGTCAAAACCGGCGGATCTCGGGTAGGGGGTCCCGAACTGTGCGTCTAGGCCGGATGGTAACAGGAGGCAGGGGACACGAAGTTTTACCCAGGTTCGGGCCCTCTCGATGGAGGTAAAACCCTACGTCCTTCTTCATTAATATTGATGGTACGGGTATTACAAGAGTTGATCTACCACGAGATCAGAGAGACTAAGCCATAGAAGCTAGCCTATAGTATGATTGTTGACGTGTATGTTGTCCTACGGACTAAAACCCTCCGGTTTATATAGACACTGAATAGGGTTAGGGTTACATAGAGTCGGTTACAATGGTAGGAGATCTGTATATCCGTATCGCCAAGCTTGCCTTCTACGCCAAGGAAAGTCCCTTTCGGACATGGGACGAAGTCTTCAATCTTGTATCTTCATAGCCGAGGAGTCCGGCTGAAGGTATAGTTCGGCTATCCGAACACCCCCTAATCCAGGACTCCCTCAGTAGCCCCTGAACAAGGCTTCAATGACGACGAGTCCGGCACGCAGATTGTCTTCGGCATTGCAAGGCGGGTTACTCCTCCAAGTACTTCATAGAAGATTTTGAACACAAAGATAGTGTCCGGCTCTGCAAAATAAGTTTACACATATTGCCATAGAGAGAATAATATTTACACAAATCTAATCTACTGACGTATTCCGTAATGTGTCACACCACGGCCAAGCCTTTAACCGAGTCGTTTTATTACCCCACCTCAGCGCGTCATGCGAGGCGGTTTCCATGGCACGTCTTGTTAAAGCAGAGATCGTCTCCCCTTATTCCGGGATTCTCATCAATACGGGTGTGGGTAACCCAACCGCTTCTAGGACTCCTATATTATAGGCAAGTCCAAACGGACACAGAGAGGACGCTTGATATTCATCCTCTTTATAAAGGGGACAAGGCTTTTATTTTTCCCTCCCGTGCTCAATCCTTCCCCCACCTCGAGCTCAAACGTCCAAAGTTCAGGTCAGGTGCTCCGAACCTTCAATCATGTCCGGCTCTAGCTTTCAAGGCCAATGGGTTCCTTCCTCCGTCATGGAAGAGTTCATCAAAAAGTTGAGGGAGGCCAGATATCTGACCGCCGAGATTTTGCATCGGCTGCCTCCTCGAGGGCAGGCCGTTCCCACCCCCAAACCCAACGAGAACGTCGTGTTTGTCTCCCACTTCCTCCGAGGTCTAGGCCTTGCTTTGGATCCTTTTGTCAGGGGTTTGATGTTTTATTACGGGCTAGACTTCCATGATCTAGCTCCGGACTCCTTTCTTCATATCACGACATTTATTGTCGTGTCCGAGGCCTTCCTCCGGGTTACCCCTAACTTTGGCCTCTGGCTCAAGACCTTTGAAGTGAAGCCGAAGATGATCGAGGGGCAACATGCAGCGTGTGGAGGTGCCTTAATACACAGGATGACGGGAGCCCCGTGGCCCGAAGGTTCCATCCCAGAGGTGTCTGAATCATGGCAACGGGAGTGGTTCTACATCACGGCTCCTAGAAGTGCCAAGTGGGAGGCCGCCCTTGTTTTCCGCTCGGGCCCTCCACCACAACTGATGTCATGGATCAGTAGAGGTCTGAGCTGGGGGCCAGCCAAGGATGTGCCCATACTGCAAAGCCGCATTCGAGATCTCTTCAATGGAGATTTCAGTTTGGTTGCGGTAATACAAGTTATGCTGGTTCGTCAAGTCCAGCCTTGCAAATGCCGGCCTCTTCGCCTATGGGAGTTCAATCCTGAGGGACCGCGTGTCATTCAAGATTTTCTCGGCCTGACGCACGAGGAGATGTACAAGTCATTCTTCGTACCTCAGGTGGAGTGTCCGGACATCACCGAGGATGTGGGCCTGAGTAGTAACCGCGCCACCGAACAGGTAAGGTATCCTCCAGCCGAACATACTATCTCTCTCTTGTTACGAAGTTATTTTTTTGAGAGTTCGCTTTTTGACCAGGACTGGCTAACAAAGGCGAAGTTGATTCGGTGTTCGGCCCCCCTCCTTGAGGGTTTGGAAAACCCGGTATTGGAAAAGATGCTCCAGACCGCACATTGCCTGGAGCGCATGAAGGAAGATACTATGGAGGATAATGCGGGCGGACGCGGGCTCCCAACGCTGCCCATTTTAACCGAGGGAGCGAGCGTCTCCATGAAGGAAGACGACCTGAAGAGGAAAAGGACTGTGCCCGGGGATTCGGAAGCCGAAGCTTCCAAACGGGAGAAAGAGTCTCCCATAGAGGGTCCTGCCTTGGGGGCGCTGTTGCCGCACAAAGTCCACGGGGGGATCAATTCTCCCGTGAGTCGTAAGTGACTCGAAATACTTTAGTAGTACAGATATGCCATCTTTTTCTTCTGAGAAGATAACCACCGCATATATTTTTGTAGTTCGGGCCTTAGCCCCTCTCAAATGAGCTCGTCTTCGGGGGATCTTCTTCCAGACATGATGGAGAGCGAAACGCCTCCTCTGGACTCCTACGCGCCAGAAGCGAGCGACCCTGAAGTGTCGTCGCGGAGGGCCTCTCCGAGTCCGGTGAGGCCAGAAGATAATCCCATTGACCCCCAAAGCTCCCAGTGTCCGGCTCCCGAAGAGAGAAGACAAAAGAGTTCGGCACCGTCTAGTGTGCGATCGGGTGTTCTGAGGAAGTTGGTGGGGCGAGCGGCCATCTCAGATGAACACCGTGTGCTGATGAATACGATGATGGAGAGAATATCATCCGCCGAAAGCGGATTGCATGAAGCTTTTATGAGTCTACTGACAGGCTTTGAGGTACATAAAAGAATGTATGATAGTCCTGCACATACTAGGTGTGCCCTGTGTAGATAGTAGCCCCTGAGACTCTGGTTGTCGTTGGAAATGACGACGAACAGAGGATCATATTCCCAGGTAATAACCATACTGCCTCTATGTGCAGGCGATGGAAGCTCCGGTGGCTAGCCGGATTAGCGAGTTTGCCCATTTAGAACGGCAGTTGGATGCGGCAGACGCCGACATCGAGCTTGTTAACAAAAGGCTTGATGAGGCACAGGGTAAGTGTCATTATCTGATAAATGCCACAATAGGAAGAGCAGTATGATGCCAGGATCTGTAATATGTTGTGACTGCAGATGGAGCTACCACTGTTGAAGCCTTGCGGGCAGAACTTGCCCGAGCCAAGAAACACGTGATGTTGGGTATTGCAGCTGCTTTGAAGGCGGCTGAAGAGTTGCAAGCCGAGAAGGCCGCACATGGCGAGAGACGAGACAAGATGGCCAAGATGGCCAAAGAATTAAAAGCCGCCGCCGACCGTTGTCGGGTTCTTGAAAAGGAAAATCAGGCGAAGGCATTGGACCTTGAGAAGGCTGCTGTGACGAGAAAAGACCACCGCTCTGCTATGAGGGCAAAGAAGGAGGAGCTGCGGGAAGCCGGGGATATTGTAGTTGGGAAATCCTTTATGTTGCAGAGGAGGTTTGGAGATCCACGGTATGCCCCTTTGGATCGGCTGTGGAGTTCGAAGGATGTGTATATGGATTTGGCGGTGAGCGCTGCCGATGCGGCTAAGTACTTCCAGGGTCAGATGAACCGTGAAGTAGATCAGCTGTTTTGGAGACAATTCCATTCTCCCGAGCGTCCACTGTCATTGATTGACCAATTAGCCGAATGGGCCGAACTAAATAGGTTGTCCGGACTCTCCATGAGGTCTGTTGTGGATCAGTTATGGCCGGAAGGGTCAAAACCGAACAGCTATTTCAGCTTGGTGCAGCAGTTACTTGATGTGGTGCCGCGCATTGATGCGATGAAGAGGTCGGCGTGCATAGAGGGCGCACGGATGGCCTTTGCCCGTGTCAAGGCATACTGGGCGGAGATGGATGCTACCAATGTTGCAGCGCGGGATTCGGCCATAGGCCGAAAGGTTGTTGAGCACTACTTTGAAGAAGTTCTTGAGGGTGCCCGTTTGGTAGAGGCCAAGTGCTCAAAAAATATTATGTTTGAGTTATATGTAATCTCATTGTAAGCAAGATGCTTTTATAAATGTTTATAAGGCTATTTTTATACTTTTTCCTGAAAGTAATATGATGCCTCCTGGGCGGCCGTTTTTTGTATACATGTGTATAACCTGAAAGATTGCAGTCGTCGGCTTCAACCCCCACGCATATAATGCGGAGGTGCTCGCAAATACACACGTTCACACTTAACCCAACGTCTTGGTCCTATTAAGGAGGTGATAGCGGAGCGAGCGAGGCAACCAGACTATAATGCTTTAACACTTTCACTTAGCCATAGGAGTTTGACAGTGGGGCTACTAGATAGCCCCTGGTGGCTCCGTGCTCTCCTGATCTCGGGGTGCGGACATGCCTGGACGGAAAATGGCCCTTCGTTAAGGCGGAGGAATTCTAACATTCCCACAGGTCATCGAGTGGTTGACCAGTCTCACGCTACATCATGACAGTCAGTTTTCGGGTGCTCGTCCGGATGAACCAGGGCACAATCGCAGTAGTTCTCCTGGTGCTACCTTAGCCGGTAAAGTGCAACGTAAGGCACCAAAACACAGGAGCCGGGCAAACCCAACATTTGACCAAATACAATGATTCGGAGCTGATGCATATAGGGCCAAACTCGCGATGCCGAACACTCCCTAAGGTATTCGGTCTTTGTGGTATAAACCAGGCCTAAATAATGGCCTTTGTAAGAAGCCCCTTGTGTCCAGGTACGCGCATTGTTCTGGCGTGGACACATGCCAAGATGTCAGCATCCTTCTCAACGGTGGATATGTATCAACAAGAGACAGTAAAAAAGGTTTATGCAGGGTCTTAATCTAAAAAGAATCCTTGGAGCGGGTCCCAGCTGCACGTCTGCGCCTGTGTCTCCGTTGTGCCGTATCCTGGACGGGTGTAGCATGGTGATCGTCTATAAAAGAGAGGAACTTAGGTGAAAAAGTTGTCGTACAAAAAGATAGTTTGTTAAAGAAACCATGTATAATTCAAGATGAGAAGAAATTGCCACTTGTCTGCGCGTGTTGAGCCCCTTGTATTGGCAAATAGGGGTGTAACCATTTATTTGGTATAATTAGCGGCGCCGGACTCGATTGGTTGTGTCTGAGGTCTTGACGACCTATTGGATGCTTTCGCTAGTCTGGGCGCCTTTAATGTGCGGCTGCCAAGGAAGCCTCACTCTCTTCGGCGCGCAGAGATCGCTTGATATTTCCGTACACTGTAATGACGCCGCGTGGGCCGAGCATCTGGAGTGTAAGGGAGGCGTAGTGTGGTATTGCATTAAAGCGAGCGAAAGCTTCGCGTCCGAGCAGTGCTTGATAGCCACTTTGAAATGGAGCGATGTTGAATGTTAAATGCTCGCGACGGAAGTTGTCGGGGGAGCCGAATATAACTTGTAGTAAGAGGGAGCCCGTACAACGAGCCCCTGGGCCTGGCGTTACTCCTTTAAAGGTAGTATTGCTACGGCGAATTTGTGTTGGGTCTAACCCCATCCCGCGGATTGTATCCAGATATATTAGGTTTAGGCTACTGCTGCCGTCCATCAAGACTCGTGTGAAGTGATATCCGCCAATTACTGGGTCTAATACCAGGGCAGCCCATCCTGCGTGCCGGATACTTGCTGAGTAATCGCGATGGTCGAAAGTGATCGGTTCAGACGACCAGTGGCAGGACTCCGCGGTGATAGGCACTTGGGTATATTTTCTTGGGAGTGCCGTGTTGTGTTTTCCCTTGATCACGTGTAACACATTTACTGTTTTGACTTCGGGTGGAAATTTCTTTTGTTCCCCCATGTCTTGCTTGGGGGGATCTTCCTCGTCTTCACTTGGTGTATCCTCCCCCTTGTTTACGACGTTGAGCTTGCCGGACTGCTTGAAGACCAAACATTCTCTGTGGGTATGATTAGCAGGTTTACCAGGGGTACTATGAATCTGACATATTTGGTCCAGAATTTTGTTGAGGCAGGACGGTTCATCCCTAGTGCCTTTAGGGGGCGGCTTTTGACCTGGCAGAGAGCTTTTGAATCCGGCATTTACTGTCGTGCCCTTCATGCTATCTTCTTTAATCCGGCGTTTGTTATTGCTGTTGCGCCGCGATTTCCCGTTTCCATCTCTAACTTCAGATGTACTGGGGTTGCTGGTGCTGCATCTGGCTAGCCAGCTGTCCTCACCCGTGCAAAAGAGGGTCATGAGGTTTGTTAATGCGGCCATCATTCTCGGCTTATTTTGGCCGAGGTGTCTGGCGAGCCATTCGTCACGGACGCTATGCTTGAAAGCTGCCAAGGCTTCGGCGTCCGGACAGTCGACAATCTGGTTCTTTTTAGTAAGAAACCTGTTCCAAAGCTTTCGGGCTGACTCTCCGGGCTGTTGAGTTATATGACTCAAATCGTCCCCATCCGGAGGTCGGACATAAGTCCCTTGAAAATTTGCCCGAAAGACATCTTCGAGCTCTTCCCAACTTCCAATGGAGCTTTCAGGGAGGCCTTTGAGCCAGTGACGAGCTAGCCCTTTGAGCTTGAGGGGTAGATACTTGATGGCGTGGAGATCATCTCCTCGAGCCATATGGATATGAAGGATGTAGTCCTCAATCCAGACCCCAAGGTCTGTTGTTCTGTCGTATGCCTCTATGTTTACGGGCTTGAATCCCTCTGGAAATTCATGGTCCAGCACCTCATCGGTGAAACATAGGGGGTGTGCGGCACCCCTGTAACTGGGTGTACCACGTTGTTCGAGTGTTTGTTGTGTTGCATTGTATGCTGGGGCGCGCTTGCGTGGTCCACAGATGGATCTTGTTGCACTGTCCTTTGGGTGCGAGCCCTCGTATGGGTCGCGTATTGTATTGTGAGCGGTGTTGTATGCCGCTCTGTGTTGGTAGAGGGGTTGTCTATCCGACCAGGTGGCTGCTTTGATATTTGGTTGTGGGGGGTCTGAGGCCTCCTCGTCAAATTCGGGTAGCAGCTTCCGCTTTGGGTAGCTCTTGGAGGGGCGATTGTAGCCATACCTCGCTGCTGTGTTGAGTATTTTGCTCCATATAATGTGGAGTGTGTCTTGTGCATCCTTGAGCCTTTGCTTCTGCTTTTTCAGACTCCTCGCGGTGGCAACAAGCCTTTTACGGGCAGTCTGCTGCTCCGAGTGTCTGTCCGGCGTTATGTCGTCTGGACCATTATCCTTGATAGGATTTGTTTGTTCGGTTTGATTATCCAGATTACCATTGTCCAGCAGCGGTTCGCCCTGCTCTAGCGCTGGGTCTGTGTGATCGCTATTTCTGTCGAGGCGAGATTTGGGGCGGTGCTTGCGTCGCCGCTTTGACTGCTTTTCGAGGGAACAAGCCTTCAGTGCGTCCTTCCGCTCCTCGTCGTCATCTTTTGGCGCGTCCACCATGTATACGTCATATGACGAGGTGGCGTTCCAGGGCCCAATAGGCGCTGGTTCTTCCTCGTCTCCTTCATCGGCGTCCATACCGTCGATGTTTTCGGAGTCGAAGTCGAGCATGTTGGTTAAATCGTCGACACTGGCAACAAAGTGGGTGGTGGGTGGGCTTTGAATTTCTTCATCGTCCGCATCCCAATCTTGCTGACCGTAGTCCGACCAGGGCTCTCCTGATAAAGAGAGAGACTTCAGTGTCTTCAGAATATCGCCAAAAGGCGAGTGCTGAAAGATGTCCGCAGCAGTAAACTCCATGATCGGCGCCCAATCGGATTCGATTGGTAGGGGCGTGGAGGGTTTGGAGTCCGGAGAGGAGTCTGGCTCCTTGGAGTCACGAGTCTCGTGGAGTGCAGGGCTGGTGTTCGGCTCAATCACCATGGGGATCGCAGCCCCCGAGGTGGCGTCCAACCGCCCATCCTTGATCGGCGCAGTTGGCTCCGAATTAAGGATCAGAGCCGATGCGGGTGCGGCCTCCAGGGCACTGTTCGGCGGCAGAGCTAGATCATGCTCGTCGGGACAGTGCGGCACGCTCGGCAGTGGCTCGAATCCGTCGAAGATCAAGTCCCCGCGGATGTCAGCCGTGTAGTTTAAACTTCCAAATCTGACCTGACGGCCAGGGGCATAGCTTTCGATCTTCTCTAGATGGCCAAGTGAATCGGCCCGCAGTGCGAAGCCGCCGAAGAGGAAGATCTATCCGGGGAGGAAGGTCTCGCCCTGGACTGCATTGCCATTGATGATCGTTGGAGCCATCGAGCCTGATGGCGACGACACAGAGGAACTCTCAATGAAAGCACCAATGTCGGTGTCAAAACCGGCGGATCTCGGGTAGGGGGTCCCGAACTGTGCGTCTAGGCCGGATGGTAACAGGAGGAAGGGGACACGAAGTTTTACCCAGGTTCGGGCCCTCTCGATGGAGGTAAAACCCTACGTCCTGCTTGATTAATATTGATGGTATGGGTATTACAAGAGTTGATCTACCACGAGATCAGAGAGGCTAAACCGTAGAAGCTAGCCTATAGTATGATTGTTGACGTGTATGTTGTCCTACGGACTAAAACCCTCAGGTTTATATAGACACCGAATAGGGTTAGGGTTACATAGAGTCGGTTACAATGGTAGGAGATATGTATATCCGTATCGCCAAGCTTGCCTTCCATGCCAAGGAAAGTCCCTTCCGGACACGGGACGAAGTCTTCAATCTTGTATCTTCATAGCCCAAGAGTCCGGCTGAAGGTATAGTTCGGCTATCCGAACACCCCCTAATCCAGGACTCCCTCACCTATACGGCTTGGAGGAGTTCTGCCAAAACAACACATCCTTGGTGCCAGATTTTCTGTTGTGAGAACCCATCATAAATTGGATCATGCCCAATTCCCCAAATGCCTGAGCAGACAGGGGAGATGAAAATGCTGGAGAATATCCTGAGAACTGAAAAACTCCTTGACTGAAATCCATGGGTCTTTAACACATGAAAATATCCTAGGATATCTTGATTGGACAGGAGAAACCTCATCACCAATATTCTAGTTGTCTGACCAAAATAGAGCAGTGTAACCATGATTAATTTGAACCCAAGAACAGTCTCTAAAAGTCAGCATAACCATGCAAATTACCTTCCATCGGAAAGAGCCATAGGCAGAAGTTCCTTGAGGCACCCTACCATGGTAATAAGAGTCCCAAATGAGAGACACCCAAGGAATATTCTTTCGATTGAGGAAGTTTTTTTGACAGAAAGACTGTAAGGGAACCCCCCCTACCGTATAATTGGTGCAACAAACCCAAATTGCAAGTACCATGCCTTGAACCTGGGTGGGGGAAGGCCTCAGCCCCTTCACACCACTAGGCTATGCCTTAGTCTGCTTCTACTGAGGAAGTTACTAGCATGCTTTAGGAGCAAGGCAACATTTTGCACCTCCAAATTTAGAATACCAAGTCCACCCTTGTTTTTTGGCCTGCAAATAAGCTCCCAAGCAGCAAGGGAGGGGGCTGGCTCATCTCTATGCTTTCTCCATAAACACTGCCTTTGAAGTCTCTCTAACTGCTTGAGGATTCCAGCAGGAATAGCCAAACTGCACATAAAGAAAATGGGCATGGAAGACAATGCAAAGTTCAAAAATTGTAGTATCTCCCCTTGATTGAGGAAAGAGGAGCTAGCAGTCATTCTTCTTTCCATACAGTTCACAAGAGGCATAAAGCCCACCATTTTGGGCCTTGTGGTTCCCACTGGCAGCCCAAGATAAGTGAAGGGAATTTTTCCTATCTGGCAACCAAAAGTAATAGCTGGATCACTCATCACCACAGGATCAACATTTATGGGGATGAGAAACGATTTGTGATAGTTGACATCAAGGCTAGTTGACTGAGCAAACACTTGGAGCATATCTTTCAAAGCCAGAAGGTGTACCCTATCAGCAGGTAAGATAATTAAGGTATCGTCTGCATATTGGATCATAGGGTAATCTTGGTCATGGCAAGGGTTAGCCAAATGCAGAATTCCTCTTCTGAACATGTCATTAATGACTGGTTGTAAAAGATCTTCAGCAATAACAAAGAGAAGTGGAGAGACAGGATCACCTTGTCTGACCCCCTTTTGCAAAAAAACTTCCTCCCAGGGACACCATTAAGAAGAACTGAAGAGGTACTAGTGCCTAGCAGCTGCTTCATCCAGAGAATCCATTTCTCATTAAAACCTTTGTGCCTAAGTATTTGAAAAAGAGCTTCATGTTCCAATGAGCCAAAAGCCTTTTCAAAATCTAACTTAAAGAATACAATTGGCCTCCTAGATTGATGACACTGATGCAGGTACTCAAAGGTCCAGCCTAAACAATCCTCAATTGTTCTGCTCTTAATAAAACCATATTGGTTCTAGTGAATGCACTGGAAGATCACCTCTTGAAACCTATTTGCTGTCATTTTAGAAAGAAACTTCAGACCCATACTAGTAAGAGAAATAGGCCTATAATCGCCAACCTCCTCAGGTGTGGGCTTTTTAGGTACAAGAGTAATGTAAGAATCATTAATATTTTCCAAGACAACAGAGCCATCAAAGAAATCCTGAGCTAACTCATAAAAATCTTGAGAGATTATATGCTAGCATTTTTTGAAGAACAGGCCATTAAAACCATCAGGGCCTGGAGCTATATCCAGAGGCATATGCTTAACCACTTTATCCATTTCATCCTTTTCAAAAGGTTTGGTGAGATTGTCAAGCCCTTCTACAGGAGTGATGAGAGAAGGGAGGTCAAAACCCATGACAATGCCTCTTGAGGTACCCATCCTATTTTTAAAACAACTCCAAATGAGTCCTTCCATTTGAGAATGGTCATTGACTATAGTACCATCAGGTAATTTTAGACTTGCAATAGAGTTCCTCCTGTGCCTTTCAGTGGCCATGACATGGAAAAACTTTGTATTTTCCCCTCCCACCTTAATGTATTGGATAGTGCACCTTTTCTTCCAATAAAGGAATTGTAAATGTAACAATTTCTCCATGTGCACTTTGACAATTCGTCTGAAATTCAGCTCCTAAATAAACAGAGGCCTCCACTCCTCTAATTCACCCAGAAGAAAAATAACATGATTACATTTACCAATCTGGAGCTTCAACTTAGATACATTCATTTGCCATCTTTTCAGACAAATTCTGAGAGACTTAAACTTATCTGCAATTCTAGCAGTTATGTGCCCTTTCCTAGAAGGTATTCTCCAAGACCTAGCAACACAATCCATAAAACCTTCCAGCTCCAACCAATAGTTCTCAAACCTAAAGAGATTTGACTTAGGGATGGTTGTTTTGATTTTGACAACACAGGGGACATGATCGGATGCAATCCTAGCAAGGGGAGCACTTCAGTCATAGGATAATCAGAGATCCAGTCCACTGAAGTGAAAAACCAGTCTAATTGCTCAAGAAGTGGGCTGTCTTCATATTGAACCAAGTGAAAGCTCTTCCCTTGATGGGAAACTCAAGAAGGCCCAAATGCCCAATTATCTCATTAAAAATGAACATGTCATTTAGGTCCCCACTAGGTACATTCCTATTATCTATGGACCTAATGAAATTAAAGTCACCTAATAGCAACCAATTCTCATTAACAGGAATACACAGATTATAGAGCCAAGTGACAAAATTATCTCTGGCTTGATCCTGACAGGGCCCATAAACAGCAACCAAAGTCCATTTATCATTGTTCTATCTGTACACAAACTCAACAACTACAACAAATTCCCGAACCTCTATTAAAGTTCCAATAAACACAAAGGAGTTCTAGACCACAAGAATTCCCCAGAGGCTCCCATTGAAGGAGAGCAAGCAAAGCTGTCAAACTTCTTCGGGCAGAAACTTTTAATAGACCTAGAATCAAAAGATGAGCATTTAGTTTCCTGCAAACATGCAATAGCACACTGACTTTCATCAATTGTTTGCCTGACTGCTCTTTGCCTAGCCTCATAATTTAAACCTTTGACATTCCAGCACATAACATTCCAATTTCTACAAAGGTTACTCATTAGAACATAATATAATAAGGTCCACAAAGCATACAACACACAATGCCATATGAACAAAAGAGCACATAACAGTCTGACCCAACATTATTACAATAAAGTTTGCATGACAAAGTAACCAACAAAAGGACAGATGAAGAGCAAATTCATGGGCTTTACAGACATAGGAATAAAAGACCACACTATGCATTTGCATTAGAGGCATCAACATGAGGTGGAGCCACCATAAGAGCATCCACAGATAGGAGCTGAGCATCAATCTCCAGCTCCCTCCCAATTTCTTGCAGATGACTGGCAGGTGTAGCTGGTGGGATCTCCTCTTGGGCTGGGTCATCTGGCATCTCAGCAGCGAAAGGCTTTGCTCTAGGCTTCTTCCTTTTGGGCCACAGAGTTAGCTCCTGAAAGGTGGGCTTGATGCCACCACGTTCGGCGGAGCTCCTGGTACATCTTCGAACAGAGGTGTCCACAATGGGAGCAGGCGCCAATGTCTTGCGAGGCCTTCTAGGTTTAGTGAGTGCTGCAGTTGGTGAGGAAGATATCTGAATTTTTGTAACATCTGCAGAGAACAAAGCCCTAGAAACCGGCCTAACTGGCTCTTGTTCCTTCCATGCTAGCAGAGGTAACTCCATGTCTCTGAAGGAAAAGTCCCAACTTCTCTTTGATGAAACCACTGGCTCAAGAGGCTACAAAGCAACAGACTTTGGAACATTGAAGACAACGGGAGCTTGCAGGAGATTTTCACCTCCTCCACACCATTTCAGGCGGCAAAGGAGGCCCAAAAGGAACAGCAGCAGGCGGCTCAACTTCAGCCACAATGAGAGGAGGCTGATAAACCACCATTGCCCAGTAGTTTACATCATTAACATCGAGAGCCGCGATCAAAGGAGCCTAATGAGCGTCAAGAAACTCCTCATCATATGAAATAGCTGGAATAGCATGACCCTGCTAAACAACATCAGAGCTGGGCTGCGCAGAAACATCAATCACCATAGACTCCTGGTCTTGTGGTATAGGTTGGTCCACTGGCTCATTCCAATTACCCCAATTATCATCTTCCACTTCATTGATAGCAGGATCCGGAGGAGGGGGGACATCATTCCATCCCAATGCTGGATACGGGGGCAAGTTGAATGGTGGCAGATCAGGGAACGACACCCCAGGAACCGGATGTGGATTGCCATTGATGGGCATCCAGTCTTCATCCCGTGGCATCTGTTCACGAAAATTCGCCCCAAAAATATACAGGGGGCCGTCCAGGAGACCCGCGCACCGCCCCAAGCAGCATAATCCATGAAGACGACATCGCGGGGCACAAGAACATCTTCTGGGAAAGATGCAAAAACGAGAGTCCACACGAGATATGGATCATCATTAATCCAGTGACAAAACTTGCCAAATGTGTTCACTGCAGCTCTAATGCAATCGGTATTGCGGAGATCTAAAGGAATGCCCAAAAACATGAGTAAACCTTGACGAAAACCTTGGGCACCCCTGAAAGACTCCCCCTCATCCTGCTTCATAAAGCGAACAGAACAATCATTGCCCAGCCACTGTGGTGGAAGTTGAAGCAAGTGAAACCAAACTGCAGCATCTCTAACCCCAAAAGACCCACTGAGCGAATACAGGGCTGTGCAGACCTAACAAAGACATCATGCGCATGCAGCCACTGAACGACCTCCTCTCTAGAAGCACCTATCTGATCGAGCGGAGTGATCGGCATTACCTCGGCAAGCATAAACTCTTCATGGCGGTGCACAATTGGGGTCTGGGGTGTCACAAAGGTTCTCGGCAACCGGTCTTCTCCACCATCAACAATGTGGTGGCCAGCCGGGACATAGAGCGGAGGATCCAGATGGAAGTTCGCCATGGGAGCGGAGCACTCGCAGTCCGCCGACACCGACAACGAGTGCAGCAGCGAAGGAGGTGTTGCAGGCGGTGGAGTCGATGGAGTCTTGGGTCGGGGGCTGATGGGACTGGACGAGGGAGTAAATGTGGAAGTGCAAGGGAGGCCCAAGTTTGGTAAATGCGACGTCAGGGAGATATTCTCGCTGGAGGCCTCGGAAGTTGCAACGTTAGCGGGATTTGGTTGCCACACCAAACCCAAGATCCGTGCAAATTTGTTGCAATCTTTTTTAACATGTACAACACGGGAGCAAGAGAGGCACCAGAGTTTGGACGTGCAAGTAGTAGCAAAATGTCCCTTTTCTAAGCAATTCCGACACATGTGAATTTCTGGAACCATTCCAGAAATCAAATCATCAAAATCCTCTCTGGCTTGTTTTGAAGAAGGAATATTAGATATTGCATCCACTGTTGCGAAGAAGACTTCGATCACCAGTCATGTGGTTAGTGCATCCACTGTCCATGATCCACTCAGAAGCCTTCGATGTCATACCCTGTAGTGCAGTTGGGGGATAGGCTTCACCAAGAGAAGTGTGAAGCATAAATATTTGACGACCAAGTATATTATCAAAGTTTAGATCCTGGTTAGGGTAGATAGGATGTTTGTCAATAAATCCTGGTACAAAATACATAGTTAGACTATTTTGGCAATTTATCTTGCATCCCACAAGATGTTTTAGGTCTCCAGCATAAGCATCAGAAGCTTTTGATTTTCGGCTGGGGACCATTCCCTGCAAAAGAGAGTTAATTATTCTTAAACACCCACATCTTAAGGGGTGTCTTAGAAGCAACGAGTCTAAGTGCAGCATCTGAGAATTTAGGCTTTGGAGCCCTAGAAAATAGCATTGCAGGGGGTGAATAGTACTCATAAGAATAAGCAGAATAGTTCTTGGTCTTATGAACATAGCGGTTTGATGAAACACGCTCATATTCATAAGTCTGAGTATGGTTTCCCTGCAAAACATTGGTGTTAGGGTGACTCTGGTGAATCCACTGTGTGTACGAAGCCTTTGGTCTGGGGTTTGTCTTTTTCCCCGGTGGTTTCATGATGACATTCACAGGAAGCTTCTCAAGACAACTTTTGGGCACCCAGATCTTCTTCAGAGGTGGCCCATTCCTATAGTTAGTACCAATATTCCTGGCAAACACTTCACCATTTTGATTCCTAAATAGTTTATAGATTGCATCAAAGGATAATCAGGTTAGCACAAGTGAAGCCAGATAAGGTAGATGGATCCACTAAAGGACCCTTTGCAAAAACTCATGTGGTTTTGGGGTACTGCTCAGGCTTCCAGTACGAACCGTGAATGTTCATTTTCCTCTCGAACCCAACACCCTCTTCCCTAGGGTTTTGGTTCAGAATCCGTTTCTTGAGGACTTCACAAAGAGTCTGATGCCCTTTGAGCCTTTTGTACATCCCTATTTCAAGGAATGTCTTCAACCTAGCATTCTCATAAACAATAGTAGTGGTATCCTCATAAGGCGGGTTAGTTTCCACATGAGCAGTTGAAGACACAGCAACAGCAGAAGCAGCAGAACATTAAGCAACAGAGACAGCATTATCATGCTCAAACATTTTAAACCTGGTGGCTCAAAGTCTTCCTGAGCGGTACTGATCTGTTGAGCACGAAGTGACTCATTCTCCTTTTGAAGATCTTCATGAGACGCTCTCAGGTTCTCAAGTTCTTGCTTCCTTTGAAGATAATCATAGGAAAGCTTCTCATGAGTAGCTGAGAGTGTTTCATGACGACTTTCAAGTTCTTCGTACTTAACATGCAGAATTTTAATGTCTTCAATTAAGGACACACTACTAGGAAAAACCTTACACGCAGAATCTTAGCAGTAGCGCTGGAGAAAATCATGCGCTACTGCTACTTAGTAGTAGCGTTTGTAAATAAACTGCGCTACTGCTACTTAGTAGAAGTGTTTGTAAATAAACTGCGCTACTGCTACGATTTTAGTAGTAGAGCTTACTAGCAAAACGCGTTGCTGCTATGTTTGTACTGGGCGCAGATGGCTAGCCCCACTTAGCAGTAGTGCGTATCCGTACCCAGTGCTACTACTACGCTCCGTTGATTATGACTAGTGACCAACTTGCTATATGATGTATCATTGATGAAAATGACGATCATGAGGAGGTGTTATATGACAATGATGTATTATGATGATAAGTTTTTATTGATATGATGATGATGATACTTATTATATCATTGGGTGAAAGAACCGCGGATTAGTTTCAAGTGGATGTCCATCCACTTGAAACTAGTCCATGGTTCTTTCAAACAGTGATGTAGTAACACATTATGATGTAAAAACAATCTCTAAATTGATGTTGTATGAAAACTTGTATAAAGGTGTATGAATATAACATGAAGTAAAAAAGAAATATAATATGGAATAGTAGTAGCAGCGTGGGCTACGACAGGCGCTACTAGCAACTACCAGTAGCGCCCTTTCAAGAAAGCGCTACTACTAAGTGGATATAGAAGTAGCGCGGTTAAGCCCACGCTACTGCTAAACATTAGTTGTAGCATCGTACTTGTAGCACGGCTACCCGCGCTACTGGTAGGCCTAAAACTCGCGCTACTGCTAGGACTTTCCCTAATAGTGACTGAGTTCGAGTCATTTCCGCGTCCAACAGGTCATCGCTTTTGTGTAGCAACTTTTGAATGTGTTCCATAGCATTTTGTTGTTCTGTTGCAATTTTAGCAAGTGTTTTGTAGCTAGGTTTAGATTCACATTCAGAGTCATCTTCATTGGATGTTTGAAAGTAAGCATCGCGTGAGTTTACCGTGGCACCACATGCCATGAAGCAGTAGGTAGGAGCAGAGTCATCCTCATCACCAGCATCAGCGTTGGCGGCAATGTCATTGTATTCGGTGTTGAAGATGGACTTGGCGACATAAGCTGAAGCTAGAGCTAGGCCTGCCACGCCTGAATCTGACTCCTGCTCCGACTCCACCTCCGCCTCCTCAAAAGCAGACTCCTCCTCCGAATAAATCTCCTTTCCGACAAACGCATGAGCCTTGCTTAATGAGCTCTTCTTGTATGATGAAGGCTTTGATGAAGACTTTGAAGAAGACTTTGAGGATTTCTTATTCTTCTTGTCATCAGAATCATATTCTTTGCTCTTCTTCTTATTCTTCTTGGTCTCATTGTCCCATTGAGGACACTAGAGATGTAGTGACCAGCTTTCTTGCATTTGTGGCATATTCTCTTATTTTAGTCATGAGAGGAAGCTTCATCATTTCTTTAGCTAGATCTTGAAGACTTTCTGAAACCTATCTTCTTGGAGAACTTCTGGAACCTCTTCACGAGCATAGCTAGATCCCTTCCAATGTGTTCAGGATCCCCAGAACTACAGTCATATTATTATTTCGATGAGGACACAACCTTTGCCTTCAAAGCCCGGGTTCGGCCATAGTTGGGGCCATAGATATCTCTCTTCTCAAATAACTAGAACTCGTGTGGGTGAGCCTCTCAAGTATGTCAGATGGATCGAGAATCTTGAAGTCAGGACGTTCTTGAATCATTAGGGCCAGGGTGTCGAATGAGCTGTCAAGTGATCTCAGTAGCTTGGTGATCTCAGTGACGCCAAGTCCGCGAAGCTCATTTTTTATATCAGTGAGGCGATCAAATGTGAGTTGGACATTCGCATTGTCGTTTCTTTGAAGCGGTTGAAGAGGTTGAGAAGAACATCAATCCTTGAATCTATCTGAGTTCAGACGGCCTCGTTGACCTTGGAGAGCCAGTCCCAGACTAGCTTCGTAGTTTCTAGTGCACTCACACGGTCGTATTGTCCTTTGGTCAGATGACCACGGATGATGTTCTTGGCAGTCAAATCCAGTTGAATGAACCTCTTGACATCAGTAGCGGTGACACCTTCACCGACCTTGGGAACGCCATTTTTAATGACATACCAGAGGTCGACGTCAATGGCTTCGAGATGCATGTGCATCTTGTTCCTCTAGTAGGGGTAATCAGTGCCATCGAAGACAGGGCACGCAGTGGAGACCTTGATTATCCCTGCAGTTGACATTGCTAAAGCTCCAAGTGGTTAAACCGAATCACACAGAACAAGGGAGCACCTTGCTCTGATACCAATTGAAAGTGTTGGTTATCGACTAAAGGGGGATGAATAGGCAATTTTTATGGAAGTCATCAAACCATGATGTCTTTGAATACAAACAATAGAAATGAACCTATTGATATGCAGCGGAAGGTAGACTACACTAGGCAAGCCATAGTCAAGTACGCAATGAAATGAAAGCACGAAGACTATCAGTAGCTCGGTAGTATGGATCAGTATGGAAGACAGTATGAAACCAAACAGTAAACAGTCTTCACTTAGTGAAGTCAATCAGGTCTTAAGGAAAGCAATGACTTCACGAAGACAAACTGTAAAGTAAAGGGATGTGACGGCTAGAACCAGTTGCTTGGTGAAGACAAGGATTTGGTAGACCAGTTCCAGTTGTTGTGACAACTGTACATCTGGTTAGGGAGGCTGAGATTTAACTCAGCAGACCGCGTCTTCACCTTATCCCCCTTGAGCTAAGGACACCCAGTTCTCGCCCAATCACTCTGGTAAGTCTTCAAGGTAGACTTCAAAACCTTCACATACGTCGTTCACCGGCGATCCATAATGACTCTTGGATGCTCAGAACTCGACACCTAACCAGCTGAAGGATTCACAGTCCTCAAGTGTAACAAGTCTTCAAGTCACGCAGACAGAAAGACTTCATTGATACCTAACACTCTTTGGCTCTGGGTGTTTTGGGCTTTGTCCTCACAAGGATCTCTGTCTCAAATGCTTCGGAAGTGGGTTGCTCTCAAACGATAAAAGCCGTGCACTAACTCTGAGTAGCCACCAATTTATGGTGTAGGGGTGGGCTATTTATAGCCAGGAGGAAACCCGACCTGATTTGTACGAAATGACCCTGGGTCACTGCTGAACATATGGTTTGTGCATGTATATTGTATAGCCCGGCCCACCTCATAGTCATTGTATAGTTGAGGTTGTGGCCCACCTTTACTCCATATATACGTGCGCTATGCACCGATCAATATATCGTGAAGCATTGCCAAAACACTTGTTTCCAACATGGTATCATACCTGCGATCCTAACCCTAACCCTTGCGCCGCCACGATCTAATCGCCACCGCCGCCACGATCTCATCGTCGCCGCTGCCGCCGCTGCAACCCGCCACTACCGCCACCATGCGCTGCCGCCGCCACATCCCTCTGTTGCCGCACAGCCGCCCGCGCTTCCATCTGCATCACGCTGCGGCGCCACCCACTTGCCGTGCCGCCTCCCCACATGTCGCCGCAACCTCGTTCCCCTCTCGAACTCATGGCCTCCCCCAGTTCTTCCGGTACCACCCGCAGCCGCCGCACCAACCAATTCGAAGGTCCCGACTGAGGGAGTCCTGGATTAGGGGGTCCACGGACAGCCAGACTATATCCTTCGGCCGGACTGTTGGACTATGAAGATACAAGATTGAAGACTTCGTCCCGTGTCATGGTGGGACTCTCCATTGCATGGAAGGCAAGCTTGGCACTATGGATATGTAGATCTCCTCCCTTGTAACCAACTCTGTGTAACCCTAGCCCCCTCCGGTGTCTATATAAACCAGAGGGTTTAGTCCATAGGACAACAACAATCAGAAATATAGGCTAGCTTCTAGGGTTTAGCCTCTACAATCTCGTGGTAGATCAACTCTTGTAATACTCATATCATCAAGATCAATCAAGCAGGACATAGGGTATTACCTCCATCGAGAGGGCCCGAACATGGGTAAACATTGTGTCCCCCGCCTCCTGTTACCATCCGCCTTAGATGCACAGTTCGGGACTCCCTACCCGAGATCCGTCGGTTTTGACACCAACATTGGTACTTTCATTGATAGTTCCACTGTGTCATACGATAAGGCTAGATGGCTCGTCTTGTTGTCAAGGACAACATCACCTCGGGGGAGCCCTGGCTGTAGGCCAAACACTCCGAATAGGCGGCTTCGTCATGACCGCCCGTTCGGCCGTCGCGCCGACGATGACTTCTCGGGTCATCACAGACAACCTCAACGTCGGCTCGAGATTTGACGAGCAGATGGATCCAATAGAGCTCTCTCCTTTGAACGAGCTCTTGGATCGCATCGCCACCCTGGGAGTCACAACGGACTATGATTGGATCGGGCCTAAACCCGACCAAAGGGAGATTAACTCCCCGCCGGTCACCCATCAGATAGCGGTGGTGGAGGAGCAATGTAGCAATTCTTCCTCTATTTTGAGGACAAACTATGTCTGGATTCCCGTGCTCTCCGAGCCGGACACCCGTCCATGGGAGGACATGGCCCAAGTTCCGAACTTAGAATCAGACAGCGGGCCAGAACTATTGGGCAACATCCTGGAGTCCGAACTGCTAAGCTCGGAAACTCCTCCGCCCCTGGGTCTCAGATCTGGTTAGGGTTTGGACCAAAATCTACACACCCACCCAGACTCAAGCGATCTTTCCCACATTAGACAAGAGCCCCAAGAGACAGTACATCACTATTGGGCCAAATTCCTCCTTGTAATGAGCAAGGTCAGGGACTGTCGCGAGGAAGACACAATTTCATTATTTTGCAAAAGTTGCATGGACAAGGGAATCCTCAACGCCATAAGTCACCGTGACATAGCACACTTTGCTGACTTGGTGGCCATAGTATGGAAGTACTGTGCAATGGAAAGCGCCTGGAAAACCCAAGCGAAATTCTAGGACCCTCTGTCTCTCACTAAAACCACCATCGGAACTAAAAGGGTGTACTCTCGTAAGTCACCCGATCCAATTACAAAGAAAGCAAAGCCCACTACAGGGCATGGAACTATATTGGAGGGATGGCTCAATGGGCCATGCAAAATTCACAGTACAGCGGATACCATGCCAACACACAACCTTAGAGCATGTTGGATACTCCGGTAGGTGGCCAAGAGCGGGGAGGATATCCTCACCAACAATACAACAGAGCACCATCCTGTGGAAAATAACAATACAGTATTGACAGTCTTTGACACCTTCACCTCAAATAATAGGCACAAGCGAACACTCCACAGCCTTGCCGAAGTCTACCATGTTGCAGCAATAAATCCATGAAATACACGTCCATAACCTTTAGTGCCAGTGACGAACGTTAATTCCGAACAGCCCGAGCACCAGCCTCTTTGGTCCTTAGTCCAATTATGGACAGCTTCTGGCTTGCTAAAGTGCTCACGGATGGTGGCAGCGGATTAAACCTCATCTACGAGGAAACTCTTAGCAAGATGGAAATAGACAAGAGCCGCATTGAGCAAAGCAGCATGACCTTAAGAGGAATCATCCCTAGTCAGGAGGCACGATGTGCGGGAAAAATCACACTAGATGTGGTATTCGGCATGCTGGAGAACTATAGGTCCGAAGAAATCACATTCCAAGTGGCCCCGTTGAGTAGTGGATACCACGCCCTTTTAGGGCGGGAGGCATTCGCTATCTTCCAAGCTATACCCCATTACGGGTACATGAAGCTGAAAATGCCCGGGCCCAATGGAATAATCACTCTGGCTAGTGATCCGGACCTAGCACTCCATGCTGAAAATAAAACTGCCGCACTAGCCCTCGAGGCGTTATCCGAAGCCCTGGCGGCCGAAGAACTAACTGTGCTGCGCTCCATAGTGGACATGGACGTGATACTCGACAAAAGAGCCAAGTCCACCTCTTTTAAACCAGTGGACGAAATAGTCAAATTCCAGGTCCACCCAACGGACCCTACAAAAACAACATCCATCGGGGCACAGCTGTACCCCACAACAGACGCCGCACTTCGGGAGTTCTTGCGTGAGAATTGGGACATCTTCGCCTGGTATCCTTCAGACATGCCTCGGATCCCACGCAGGCTGGCCGAGCATAGCCTCAACATTCTAAAAGGGTTCAAGCCGGTCAAGCAGACTTTTCGGCGTTTCTCTGAGCCCAAGCGGCAAGCCATGGGAGAAGAGCTAGCCAAATTACTCGAGGCCAGATTCATTAGAGAAATAAAACATCCGAACTAGCTAGCAAACCCGGTGATGGTACCGAAGAAGGACAAATCCTGGCGCCTATGTGTCGATTTCAAGGACCTTAACAAGGCTTTGTCACGCCCCAAGACCGATGATCTAGATGCCATCCTTTTTTATTTCGTTGTAATGTTGTATTTGTGCCTCTTGTCATTTTGCATTCTCATAATCATCATGTGCATTATCATATTCATGCATGTTACATTGTTGAATGCTCCATGTATGATTATGCATCATCACCTCCTCCTTCCCTCTTTCTTTCATTTTGGCAAGTGACCTTTTCCCCTCCTCCATAAATGTTCATTCTTTTCCTCATGCTAGTTCACCATGCCTAAACCCTCTCTGCCAATTTTCAGCTCATTTGAAGATGTTTTGGTCGGGTTCAAAAATGTGTCAACTTTGAATTTAATTCAAACTTGGATTATTTTTCTACCCCTAAAAATTGCCAGAGCAATTTATTCAAATAGTGCATAAAACCAGGAATTCATAGATATGTTTATATCTCGCGTTTTCCTTCCCATAACCCCTAGCCTTTATCTTAAATTATGTTTATTTTATTTATTTGAATAAACAGAAATTTAAAGAGAGAGAGGGAGAGCCAAACCAGCCCATCTGGGGTCTTCAACCAGCAGCAGCAGTGGGCCGGCCTCTTAGGCCCATTTGCCCGCAGGCCCACCTAACCTATAATTCTAACCCTAGTCGATCGATCACATCTCTCGTTCCCTCCTCCTCCCGCCCGTTTTCCTCAGCGCCGCCACCACACACACATCGAGCACCAGGAGAGCGCCCGCGCCTCCCAATCCGTGGCCCTCCTCCCTCTGCTGCCCAGATCCCACGCCGGCCCCTCCTTCTGTCGCACCCCGACCAGATCCCCTCCTGTCGCGAGCACCCGTCTCCGATGCCCGCGCCCGATCCCCCTTCGGCAGCCACGTCCAGCTCCAGCCCTGCCGCCGAGCGACGCCAGCTCTTCAGTCCGGTGTCCCGCGCTATCCCCGTCGCCATCATCCATCATGTCGCGGGAGCCCGACGCCTCTACCTCTCCTTTGCTCCCTCCTGCTTCGCCTCCCCGTTCTCCATTTGCGCCGATGTCCGGAGCTCCAAGTCCTCCGCCTTCGTTGTTCGCCCTAAGATTCGGAGAGGTCACGGCCGGACCCAACTCCGGTGCCCCATCCCCATTGGTGCTGACCACCACTGCAGGAGCAGCGTCGTCGCTGCCCTACTTCTGTGTTGTTCGCCAAGTCCCGTAGGAGGCCGCGCGAGCCCGCGTTGACCACGTCGGTGTGGGTCCCTTTCGACTGCAGCTACCGCCATGGAACCGAGCTTAGAGCTCCACTTCTGCCTTGGTGCTGCTCCGCCCAACTCCTCCTTGACAGTTGCCTCATCTCCGGCCCTGCCCGTTGGAGCCATGCCTCCCGGTGCCCGCAACCGCGTCGCCGGTCTTCTGCCTCGACCCGGCATCTTTCCCTTTTGGCATCTGTTTAGGAGCAGCGCCACAAGTTTTGCCTCCGTGCACCCGTGTGATGTTGACAGTGGAGTACCTCGACGCCCGACGCCTAAAACGATCACCGAACCAAAAATAACGCCAAGTACTAGGTCAATGAGGACCGCCAAGTTCGTCTTCCACCGTCTCTGAAATCGCCAATTACCACGACGATATGTGAACGACCACCGTCGACCCCAAGTTACTCGGATTCGTCAAGTCCATCTACGAAAACGTGTACCACTACCATCACACGGATCGAGACCGACAAGTCCGAAGATGCAAGTACCACTCCGAGCCATGTACGACTACCGTCGCTGAAGAACCGTGTAACACAAGCGCCAAGTTCGACTACCATCATTGTGAACCGCTTTCGGAACGTGTATCACTTCGCCCAAGTACCACTACGCCCGGAGACCATGGATCCGTGAAGTTCCGCTACTGTCGCCGAGATCGCGAGAACCTCTACCATCGACCCTAGAGCATGCGAGAACAACTACTTCCACTACGAACGTCCCGAGAATGTCTACTTCCCCTACACCGCATCGAACCCAAACCGCTCTGATAACGCACGCTTCGAAGGTATAACCACTGAGACGGCGTCCATGAACGAATGCTTGCGATGTTTGAGATGCTTGTGTTTGCACCGTGTCCAAATTGTCACTCGTTTCCTTGTCACTAACTCCTGGGATACCCGGAATCCGGGATCACCTCACCATCTCTAGCATGTTCCGAACATCCACACTGTTGCTTCTTTTGCACCGGTATCTCCGTGAGCTACCGAAACCGATATGGTGCCGTGGCATCATTTTCGGATTCGTCGCCATGGCACCCTTTCTTTCCACCATGGTGACAAATGCCTCATATCTTATCATGCCAACATTTTCATATAAATTGCATAAACTTACATATGTCATCCGCATCATGTTAACAACATCAAGAATGTTTAAAATTGTTGCTTTCTTAAATTGCTAAATGCACATGAGGATTTACTGGAATTGTTGTTTGTTATTTCCGGCCTAATTTAAACTTGCCAAAATGTTTAGTTTACTTATGCTCCACCTCTTGCCATGTTTAAACAACATATAATTTTGTTGAGTTGTTTAAACGGGAGAGAACTAAATAAGTCACGTGGCATTTCGTCAATATGCAACTCGTTGCATATTGAGCTCCACTTAATTTGTAGGATTGCCTGTGCACTTTGCCATGCCATGCCTCATTAAACCGGACATGCATCATACTTGGTCGTGCATCATGCCATGTTTTATGTGATGGTTGTTTACTATGTTGTTTGCTTCTTTCCGGTGTTGCTTCTTCGGGTTAGTTCCGATAATGTCGCGTTTGTGAGGATCCGTTCGACTACGTCCGTTTGTCTTCTTCATGGACTCGTTCTTTTTCCTTGTGGGATCTCAGGCAAGATGATCATACCCTCGAAATCACTTCTATCTTTGCTTGCTAGTTGCTCGCTCTATTGCTATGCTGCGATACCGACCACTTGCTATAACATGCCTCCCATATTGCCATGTCAAGCCTCTAACCGACCTTCCTAGCAAACCGTTGGTTGGCTATGTTACCGCTTTGCTCAGCCCCTCTTATAGAGTTGTTAGTTGCAGGTGAAGATGGAGTTTGTTCCTTGTTGGACCATGGATATTTTGTTGGGATATCACCATATTTCTTATTTAATTATTTAATGCATCTATACACTTGGTAAAGGGTGGAAGGCTCGGCCTTATGCCTGGTGTTTTGTTCCACTCTTGCCGCCCTAGTTTCCGTCATACTGGTGTTATGTCCCTTGATTTTGTGTAACTTATGCGGTTGGGTTATGATGGGAACCCCTTGACAGTTCTCTTTGAATAAAACTCATCTAGCAAGGCCCAACCTTGGTTTTACATTTGCACTAACAACCTATCACCTTCCCTTGGGTTCTGCATACTCAAGGGTCATCTTACTTCAATCCCCCGGGCCAGTGCTTGTCTAAGTGTTGGTCCGAAATAGAGCCACTTGCGGCGCCACCTCGGGGAAACTTGAGGGTTGGTTTTAGCTGTACGTAGTGTTCATCCGGTGTTGCCCTGAGAATGAGATATGTGCAGCTCCTATTAGGATGTCGGCGCATCGGGCGGCTTTGCTGGTCTTGTTTTACCATTGTCGAAATGTCTTGTAACCGGGATTCCGAGTCTGATCTAGTTCTCTTGGGAGAAGGAATATCCTTCGTTGACCGTGAGAGCTTGTGATGGGCTAAGTTGGGACACCCTTGCAGGGTTTTGAACTTTCGAAAGCCATGCCCGCGGTTATGGGCAGATGGGAATTTGTTAATGTCTGGTTGTAGAGAACTTGACACTTAACTTAATTAAAATGCATCAACTTCGTGTGTAGCCCTGATGGTCTCTTTCTGGTGTAGTCTGGGAAGTGAACACGGCTTTGGAGTTATGTTTGAACGTAAGTAGTTTCAGGATCACTTCTTGATCACTTCTAGTTCACGACCGTGCTTTGCTTCTCTTCTCGCTCTCATTTGCATATGTTAGCCACCATATATGCTAGTGCTTGCTGCAGCTCCACCTCACTACCCTTTTCCCTGCCCATAAGCTTAAATAGTCTTGATCACGAGGGTGTGAGATTGCTGAGTCCCCGTGACTTAGAGTTTACTTCCAAAACAAGTTGCAGGTGCCGTTGATACCAGTGCAGATGGCGCAGCTGAGCTCAAGTGGGAGCTCGATGAAGATTGTGTTCGTTTTGTTGTTTCGTTTCCTTTCGATCAGTAGTGGAGCCCAGTTGGGGTGATCGGGGATCTTTCGCATTAGGGGTTGTCTATCCTTATTTGGTTCCGTAGTCGGACCTTCATTGTATTCTGGATGATGTAATGCTATATTTATGTATTATGTGAAGTGGCGATTGTAAGCCAACTCTTTATACCTTTCTTATTCAGTACATAGGATGTGTAAAGATTACCCCTCTTGCAACATGCCTACTATGCGGTTATGCCTCTAAGTCATGCTCCGACACGTGGGAGATATAGCCGCATCGTGGGTGTTACAGGCTTGCCCCAAAGATCCCTTCCCACTCCACCGCATCGATCAAATTATCAACGCTACCGCAGGACAAGACTCATTGTGCTTCCTCGACGCATACTCCGGATACGATCAAATTAAGATGGAGGAGCCCGATCAAAGCCGCAACGGCATTCATCACTCCATATGGCCCCTTCTGTTTTAACACCATGCCTTTCAGGCTCAAAAATGCTAGTGCAACCTATCAACGCATGATTTAGACATGCCTGGAAACACAAATCGACAAAAAGTGGAGGCATACGTAGACGATGTAGTCATTAAAACAAGACACGTTGAATCCTTAATAGACGACTTGAGGCTCATGTTTCACAACCTCCAAACATATGACATCAAGGTCAATCTGGAAAAATGCGTATTCGGCGTGGCCGCTGGAAAGCTCTTGGGCTTCATCGTTTCCAACAGAGGAATTGAAGAAAATCCTGCTAAAATCCGAGCTTTGTCACATTTGGCTATCCCAACAAACCTCGAGCAAATCCAGAAGTTAACTGGATGCGTGGCTTCCTTAAGCCGCTTTATTGCCCGATTAGGAGAAAAGGCACTACCTCTTTATCGCCTTCTTCGACGCACCAAACACTTCGAGTGGACGGATGCGGCCACGGCCGGTTTGGAAGAAATAAAAGCCGTATTGGCCACGAAGGTAATCTTGGCTGCGCCAAATGTCGGCGAACCAATGCTGTTATATATAGCGGCAACACACCAAGTTGTAAGCACAGTGCTCGTTGTCGAAAGAGAGACGGACGGACATAAGTTCCCGCTTCAAAAGCCGGTATACTACGTATCCACTGTCCTCACTCCATGCAAATCACGGTACCCATATTATCAAAAGATAGCATACGCGGTCTTCATGGCATAACGGAAACTACAACACTACTTTCAAGAGTGTTCAATTACGATGGCCTCCGAAGTACCACTCAACGACATAATAAATAACCGCGATACCACGGGCCGGATTGCTAAATGGGCTATCGAGCTCCTCCTGTTCGACATAACATACAAACCACGTGAGCCATTAAGTCGCAAGTACTGGCTGACTTCGTCGCCGAATGGACGGAAGTCGAACTCCCTAAAGAGTACGACGCGTACTCCAATTGGATCATGCACTTCGACGGCTCTAAGATGCTGGCTGGTCTGGGGGCAGGCGTCGTCCTGACATCCCCCACCGGAGACATAGTCCAATACGTACTCCAAATATTATACACAGACTCCAACAATGCAGCAGAATATGAGACCCTGTTGCATGGTCTCCTGTAACGCCCCGGATACTACTTTCCATATTCATACTCCGAGTCTTGCCTTTTCTGGAGATGCGATATGATTTTTCCTTCGCGGTTGGGTTATTGTCTTTCGTTTTGCATTTTGTTCATGTCATGCATTCATATCATGTCATCATGTGCATCGCATTTGCAACCGTGTTCGTCTCATGCATCCGAGCATTTTCCCCGTTGTCCGTTTTGCATTCCGGCACTCCTATGTCCTCCGGTGACCCTTTTGCCTCTTTTCGTGAGTGGGTGTTAAACAGCCTCGGAATGGACCGAGATTTGCCAAGTGGCCTTGGTACACCACCGCCATTTGGAGTCCGTTTAATACTCCAACGGTTAACCGGGGAACCATATAGGCCTCGTGTGTGTTGTAGCCCAACACCCCCCTAACATGGCCCAATAGCCCATCCAAACCCCCTCCATCCTCTCGGCCATTCGATCACGATCACGTGGTCGAAAACCGCACTCCATTTGGACTCTCCTAGCTCCCTCTATCTATATATTTGCACCTCCCCCCGAAATTCTGCAGTACAAACCCTAGATCCACTCCTCACCGCGCATCCGGACGCGTCCTCGCTATGCCGGACATGTCCACCCAGCCCCTCACATCGCTCCGACCAATGGCGTCACGCCACGTCAGCCACAACCACCTCCGCAGCCAATCCAAGTGCGCCACGTCACACCGCCACCATCCCACCACTCCCGCCGCCCTCCTGGCCCGCAGCCGGCCCGTCACCTGCGCCCTGCCAGACCTCGCACGCGCCAACCGCCGCCGCCACCCGCGCACTTCACTCTGCCGCCTTCCTCGCCCTCCATCGCCGGCGACCCGCTCCTGCTTCACCGCCCCGCTATGCCGCCGCCCCGCCGGAGTTGCTTCCTTGTCGTCCTGCGCTCCTACCTCGCCCTGCCATCCGCGGATCCGGTCGCCCTGACCTCTTTCGCGCCGGATCCGGTGGAACCGATCCCGCACGCCCCAGCGCCCTCCATCGCCAGCGCCGCACCGGCCTTCTGCCGCTCCCGTCGGACAACCCGCTCCTGCTTCACCACCCGCCTCGCTCGCTCGCGTGGGCCCCGCGCAGGCCACGTGGGCCATAGCTCATCATCGCATCGGCCCGGCCCTCTATGGCCTCTCCATCCCACGTCACCGAGCCGGCCCAAGTGGCCCAGGGTGAGCACCGGCCTCTATCTCGCGCCCTGTGCGGTGTTTAGTATCCATCGCCCGACACTGTTTTTTCCTTAGTCCTAATCTCATTAATTTTTATGCCATGTTCATTGCATCATAACTCCATGTCTGTAGATCCATTTTGCATGCATGATATATCCAAATGTTCACCATGATGTGCTCTTTATTTTGTTCCATTGTGCCATGCTCGTTTGAGTCCATCTTGATGCCCAAATAGTTGATGCAAGAGTGCTATAAAATGTTAGGTGCTGATTCTTATCAGTTTATGAGCATTTGTCATTTTTGCTACATTTATTGTGTGCTTCATATGAGCATGAGCTCTACATGTGTTTTGGGCTATGCCATGCCATCTTTATAGGGGTGTATGTCATGTATTTTTGTGATCAATGTGGTGAATAGCACAAGCATGCAAAGTAGCTCTCGTAATATTGCTGATTTCAGAGACTTAGAATTTCACTAAGTCATTTCCCTGCTGTTATTTTTATGCCATGTATTCATGTTGCTACAGAGAGATCCATGCTTGTTTTGAGTATGTTCAGTAAGGATGATTTTGACATCTGGCCATGATCTTTCCATCCATGTCCCTGTTTGCATTTATGGAGTGCCCTAGCATGACTCAATCTTGCTCTACTTTTGCTATATAATGTTCCTGGCAGGTTGTTTACGTATTAATCAATTTTGCCGAGGTTGTTGTAGTTGATCCATGCATGCTATGAGATTGTTCTTGCCATGGTTAGCTTCTTGATCATGTATTTTTGCTGATTCTATGCTTATCTTGTCATGCAATGCCTTGTGATGAGTGAATCGAGCTTGCAAAGAGCCCTTCATAATTCTGTTTTGCCATCAAATCTTCTATGTTTACATGGGTGCATCAAATCTTCTGATCCATTTTAACTTATGGTCAGTAAGGGACTTTTGTTATATGCTTTGAGTACATTCAAGCCATGCCTTGTATTGCTATGTTCCGTTCCTGTAGCATGTTGTTATCTTGCTCTAAACATTGCTTCCTGATGTTTAATCCTGACATGTTAGTATTTTCACGAAGTCTGTGATGCTGATATCTTTTGCACTTTTGCCATGTTTGTTTGGACCTGCTCTTGTATGATTTAGCCGTAGCTCAATGTTCATATTTTGTCAAGCATCTTGAGTAGATCACTGCCATGTGCTTTGTTGCTATGTTGGAGTTCAGTAACTTAGTTTCTTGTTGCATCCCAGATGGCATCGTGTTGTTAATCGCAGAATTGTGCAATTATTGTTTTGCTTCCCATTTGCAAACCGTGCATCCGATTCCGGTGATCTTTATATTGATTTCGACCGAAATCAACTCATCTTTCCAGCGGCACTCTTGGATTGACAAGTTGAGGCCTGGTTCCATCTTTTCCTTTTGGAGCACGCATATGCATTGCCTATCACATCCTGCATATCATGCCCTGTTTTGCATCATGTTGCTTGCGCATTGCACCGTGGTTGATTGTGGTTTCCTTTGCTTGTGTTCTTTCCTTGGGTAGAGCCGGGAGATGAGTACGTGATCGAGGAACCTGTTGAGTACGCTTACGAGGATCAAGTTTTCATCAACTCGGAGAACTTCGCAGGCAAGATGACCATACCCTCGAAATCACTTCTATCTTTGCTTCCTAGTTGCTCGCTCTATTGCTATGCCGCGATACCTACCACTTGCTATATCATGCCCCCATATTGCCATGTCAAGCCTCTAACCCACCTTTCCTAGCAAACCGTTGTTTGGCTATGTTACCGCTTTGCTCAGCCCCTCTTATAGTGTTGCTAGTTGCAGGTGAAGATGGAGTTTGTTCCTTGTTGGAACATGATTATTATTGGGATATCATTATTATATCTTGTTTACTTCAATGCATCTATACACTTGGTAAAGGGTGGAAGGCTCGGCCTTATGCTTGGTGTTTTGTTCCACTCTTGCCGCCCTAGTTTTCGTCATATCGGTGTTATGTTCCTTGTCTTTGTGTTCCTTACGCCGTTGGGTTATAATGGGAACCCCTTGACAGTTTGCATTGAATAAAACTCCTCCAGCAAGGCCCAACCTTGGTTTTACCATTTGCCACCTAAGCCTTTTTCCCTTGGGCTCTGCAGACTCAAGGGTCATCTTTATTTTAACCCCCCCCCCCCGGGCTAGTGCTCCTCTGAGTGTTGGTCCAAACTAGAGCCCCTTGCAGCGCCACCTCGGGGAAACTTGAGGGTTGGTTTTAGTTTTATGGATTGCTTATCCGGTGTGCCCTGAGAACGAGATATGTGCAGCTCCTATCGGGATTTGTCGGCACATTCGGGTGGCTTTGCTGGTCTTTTTTTACCATTGTCAAAATGACTTGTAACAGGGATTCTGAGTCTCATCGGGTCTTCCTGGGAGAAGGAATATCCTTCGTTGACCGTGAGAGCTTGTGGTGGGCTATCTTCGGACACCCCTGTAGGGTTTTCAACTTTCAAAAGCCGTGCCCGCATTTATGGACAGACGGGAATTTGGTTGATATCCGGTTGTAGAGAACTTGACACTTAACTTAATTAAAATGAATCAACTGCGTGTGTAGCCATGATGGTCTCTTTTCGGCGGAGTCCGGGAAGTGAACATGGTTCTGGTGTTATGCTTGAACGTAAGTAGTTTCTGGATCACTTCTTGATCACTTCTAGTTCATGACCATGCTTTGCTTCTCTTCTCGCTCTTATTTTCGTAAGTTAGGCACCATATATGCTAGTGCTTGCTGCAGCTCCACCTCACTACCCTTTTTCCCTACCCATAAGCTTAAATAGTGTTAATCGCGAGGGTGTGAGATTGCTGAGTCCTCGTGGCTCACAGATACTTCCAAACAGTTGCAGGTGCCGATGATACCAGTGCTGGTGACGCAACCCAGCTCAAGTGGGAGCTCGATGAAGATCGTGTTCGTTGTGTTGTTTCATTTCTAGTTGTTCAGTAGTGGAGCCCAGTCGGGGCGATCGGGGATCTATGCATTTGGGGTGGTCTTTCTTTATTTGGTTCCATAGTCGGACCTTGATTGTATTCTGGATGACGTAATGCTATATTTATGTATCGTGTGAAGTGGCGATTGTAAGCCAACTCTTTATCCCTTTCATATTCAGTTCATGGGATGTGTAAAGATTACCCCTCTTGCGACATGCCTACTATGCGGTTATGCCTCTAAGTCATGCTCCGACACGTGGGAGATATAGCCGCATCGTGGGTGTTACATCTCCAGATGGCAGTCTCCATAAGCATTCAAAGCCTAGAGGTGCATGGAGATTCAAACCTCGCAATATCTCAAATAAATGGAGACTTTGATGCCAAGGACCCAAAAATGGCAGCTTACCGCAACGCCGTCCTCAAAATGTCAGCTCGGTTCAAGGGGCTTGAATTCCACCATGTGGTCCGGGAAAACAATCAAGCAGCGGATATCCTCGCCCGCATCGGCGCCAAGCGCGACCCTATCCCACCTAACATCTTCTTGGAAAGGTTGTTTAAGCCATCCGTGGTAGGGGAAGGAGAAACCGGCAACAACAGTCCGAACCCGACGACAATGCCAGATACCGAAGACCCTGACGTAATCGGAGGCTCTGCCACCGAAATAACGCATTCGGCCCACGGGATTATGGCTGTCATCGCCCCGTGGATAGAACCCTTCTTGCCTTACCTAATTAGGCAAGAACTCCCCAATGACCCAAACGAGGCACGTTGCATTGTGTGGCGGTCTAAAGCCTACAAGGTCCACGAGGGAGAGCTTTATAAGAAAAGCGCTACTGGAGTACTTCAAAGGTGCATCTCCGAAGAGGAAGGATGAAAACTTTTGGCAGAAATTCATGCTAGACATGGCGGCTACCACGCCGCTCCTCGGGCCCTTGTAAGCAAGGCCTTCCGTACAGGTTTTTACTGGCCGACGGCCCAAGCATACGCACATGACCTCATTCAATGTTGCGTCGGTTGCCAGCTTTTCGCAAACCAAAGCCATATGCCACCCACCGCTCTACAAACAATACCCATTACTTGGCCCTTCGCGGTCTGGGGCCTTGACATGGTCGGACCCCTTAAAGGGGGAAGCCACAAGAAAAAATACCTATTGGTCATGGTGGATAAATTAACCAAATGGATAGAAGCCAAACCAGTTAAAACGGCAGAGTCCGGACCGGTGATAGACTTCATATCCGGGGTTGTACACCATTACGGCGTCCCCCACAGCATCATCACCGATAACGGCTCGAACTTTACAGCCGACGATGTAAAAACTTGGTGCATCAAAATGGGCTTTAAGCTTGATTATGCCTCTGTCTATCACCCGCAAACTGACAACGGTCAATTCGAGCAAGCAAATGGTCTTATCATGAGCGGTATTAAACCCATATTAGTGTGATCCTTGAAGGAACAAGATACGCACTGGGTGGAGGAGCTTGACTCCGTACTATGGGGCTGCGGACCACGCCGAATCGCACTACCGGATACACACCATTCTTTATGGTGTACCATGCAGAGGCGGTACTGCCCTGCGACATCATTCATGACTCACCTCGAGTGTGCATGTACGAAGAGAAAGAAGCCGAGCTTGATCGGCAGGACCATTTGGACGCTCTGGAGGAGGAGCGTGACGTGGAAAAAGCCCGCTCCGCATTCTATCAGCAACAGGCTCGCGGTATCAAAGCAGAGAAGTACGGGCCAAATTTTTTAACGTTGGCAAACTAGTTCTGCGCCTACCGGAGAAGAAAAAGGACAAGCTCAAGCCCAAATGGGAAGGTCCCTTCGTTATTGACCAAGTTCTGACCGGTGGAGCGTACCGTCTGCGGGATACATCGGACAATCGACTTGAGCCAAGCCCATGGAATGCAGCAAGACTCCGAAGGTTCTACGCCTAATGCCGGACTCTGTGTTCGTCTCCTTACCTCCGTCAATTTTTTATATATCTATTATCTATCTTTTCTTTCTTTCTTCCCTTTTTTCTCCACGGCCTTAAAAGGTTAAAATATGTCTTGACTACACAATCTTGACACGCTAGGCGTGCTCATTATACCTGGGGGCTTCTTATACAGAAGCTTAATATAACTATGTTCCGGGCTCTATGCCCCCCGCACATGTGTTTCTTTTTCACATGTACCTTTTCTTCGCCATTATATGCATCGATATGACTTAAGTTTTGGCCAAGCTGGGTTGCCTGGGTCTTGTGTTTATGCCCTATGTTCCCGTTAATTCGGCTAGGGCATAAGGGGAGCACCTCTGCGATTGTTACTGCCGGGTCAGCCAGATGTGTACCTCAGATTGGGTGAAGCCGAAAGCTAGTGTTCTTAAGGGAATATTCGGTCGGTGAACAAAAGATGACTTTGAATTATTGCAATACATGCCCCTAGATGTTTATATCCCGCATCTCTTCTCGCAGTTCGGACATGCACATCAATGCGTGCGTACCCAAGGAAAGCAACCCTTAATGGAACTATTCTCCCTGGAAGATGTTTCTTACTATCCATGTAATATAACATAGCTAGTTGGGTACTTGTCTGTTCAAGCACTAGTGACCACTACGCCTGGTTTCCATGAGTACCCCAGATTTTACATAACTGAGCGGGTATTCGGATACACTCCGGACTGTTGGGTCCGGAGGTTAAAGCGAAAAGTTCTGCCATGACAAATGATTTACAATCCGGCTACGGACAATATATGTCACTCGAAGTACACCATCACTTAGACTGACTAAATTCTTCTTCTATACCATCCAATAGGCTGTCTAGCCTACAATCCTCTTGGGAATACTTTGCGGCTAGTTTCACCTGGTCATACACTAAACTGACGGGGATCTCTTTCCCATGATACCCCATAGGTCCGACCTCGGCCATGTGGTTCGGGTGAGCCTTGGTATATCGCGTCTTCACCATGGACTAGGCTTCCCTTGCACCTAGCCGGCAGGCTGATATCTTCCATAATCGGAAGCACCTCCACGCTCCCTTGAGCATCTCTACAAGCTCCCCCATGCCTCCGGGCAGGGAGGCGGATGGCCACAAGGCTTGGGCAATACCCTGCATCACCTGCCGAACTTGTTCGTGCAGCTGTGAGAGCTCTAGCAGAAGATCGCCCGCAGATCCGGGCATCTCCTCTCCAGGACAACCCGTCAGTATACTTAAAGACATAACTTTGTTAGTCGATTTCTTCGCGGAACTCTATAAAAAGTTCGTTCAAGTACTTACTAAAAATGCCGCGTCGAAGCCTCTTATTCTCCTTACAGAGTCAGCTCGCTGGGCCCGAACGTCTTTTAGTTCAATGCCCAGCTGGGTATTGGCATCTTGGATATCATTTTTCTCCTGCCTAACCCACGTCAGTACACACTTGCCAGCCTCTAGCCGTCGTTGAGCATGTTGCTCATCCCCTCAAACGACCTCCGGATTCACTCCGGTGTCATCTGCAGAATCTATTGTTACATTTGCATACATGCTAAATACTAACCAGTACATATCCTTCTTTTTGATAGAAGAAAGTGTTACCAGATGGGGCCTTTGCAGACTCCTTCATCGAGGCAACTGCGGCCCGCAGCTGGGCTTTGCACTCCTCCAGCTCTTGACACAACTGGGTATTCTTCTCCGTAAGAGCCTACACAAATAATGATCCTTAAATCAGTTGTGTCAACTGTTTCAAGTCTCAGGGGCTACTGGTATATATAATTATCAGATTTTCTTACCCGTATATCCTTCACATACTGGTCCGTGGCTCTCGCAAGACCATTTTGCGCAGCTCAGATGTACGTGTCTCCTGAGTTGAAGGCATCGAACGCCTCTTCGGAGAAACTAGGGTCGCGGAGTATGGCCCGGCAGCGCCTGTGATTCATGGCACTCTCCACCTTGGAATTCGTAACGGACAGCTTATCCGCATCCTCTGTAGGAGGAATGTCCGGTGTTGTCCCCACATTAGCATCTGCCCCTAAGTCCGGCTCCGGAGTCCGACTGGTGGAGGCATGGCCGGCAGGCTCTCCGGGCATGGTCCGGCGAGCATTTTTCCTGCCAGGAACCATGTACGTCATTATATTTTAAAGACGACAAACCACAGAGCAGGGTTTTTTTTCATACCTCTGCGACGGTGTCCTAGTCCTGACCGCCTTCCTTTTAAGCCTATCCACTTTCGGTGCCCCTTGCTGGTGAGTCACTGCGGGTCCGGCGTGGCGTCCCGAGGGCCTTCCCTGTAGGACACCATATGTGTGTGACAGGTAAGTGCAAAAAAGGGATCCTTCTTGGAAGTTGGGACTCCGGTTTTACATACATGCGATGTAGGGAGCACGCCCGGATAATCGGCTATGATAGCCACCAAGGCACCGTCGTAGCTCAACTGGTAGAACGTCATGTCGATGAGTTCCACGAATATGTCCGGATGTTCTTCGAGTCAGGGGTCGAGGGCCCGGTCAGGGTCCTCTGGCTATGGAGACGGGCTATGGACCTCCCTCATAGCTTTTCGCAGATCCTTCTATGAAATAGCAAGGTAAATACTTATAATGAAAATGTGGGAAGATCTGGAATAAAAGGTAGCAGCTCACCCAGTTTGGGGGGTTGTACATGGAGAATCCATCCCGTGGCTTAATACGGATGAAATCCTCTTCCTCTCCTTTGTATAAATCAGACAGTACTTTCGCTAGAGAGGTGGCGGAGTCCGGACCATTATGGCTGCACCCCCCGCTTTATGCATATTGACATAACCTCGACTATTGTCAGTCCTGATTTGGCCTGAGTTTCTATCCTGCCCATCAGGTAAAGGACCTCTCTATTATCTTCCTCCTGGGGGCTCCGAGGACGCCAGCTACAATGTTTCTTCAAAGGGACATTATTGAACTCGGGAAGGCCCATATGAACAGGGTCCGGAAGGGGGACGTCCTATATATAAAACCAATCTGAAGGCCAGTCTTTGGATGTCTTCTTCGGGGTACTAGACAGGTATCTGCTCCTGGCGATGCGCCATATTTTGGCTCCGCCCACTTGATATATTGACTCCTTCTGTGTATGGGGTACGAGGCAGAATAGCCTTTTCCATAGCTCGAAATGAGCTTCGCAACCCAGAAACAGCTCGCAAAATGCGACGTAGCCGGAGGATGTGCAATATGGAGGCAGGAGTAAAGTTATGCAGCTGGAGGCCGTAGAACTCCAGGAGCCGCGGAGGAACAGATGGATTGGAAATCCGAGTCCCCTCAATAAGTAAGGGACAAGGCATACCCGCTCCCCCATGGACGTGTTGGGGAAGCTCTCCGCTTGCTCCCCGCCGTTATAAGTGGCTAGTCCAACTCAGACGGGGACCATATACGCAGGGGGAAGAAACCCCTGGGTCTGTAACTCTACTAATTGGTTGTGAGGGACGGAACACTTCTCCCAATTGCGTGGCTTAGTGCTACGGGAGCGGGAGGAGGAGCTGCGATGGCCGGCCATGATGGGATGGGCTTTTTTCGGGCTCGCTCCGATGGATACTCGCTGTGGGAGGATGGTGTGATCTGGATCTGAGGATCCCCGTCTCTTTAAATAGGCGATTTACTCACAGGGTTAGGATGACAAATGTAAAATTGCCCCGACTTCTCACATTCGCTCGACATGTGGAAGATAGCCATTATTGAGGCACAGAAGCCGAGGAGTGCAACATTTATGGGAAGTCGAACACTACTCGACAGGTATTTAAAATTTGGAGGAGAACCCGCCTTGCAATGCCGAAGACAATCTCTGCGCCGAACTCATCGTCATTGAAGCCTGGTTCGGGGGCTACTGAGGGAGTCCTAGATTAGGGGGTCCTCGGACAGCCGGACTATATCCTTCGGCCGGACTGTTCGACTATGAAGATACAGTATTGAAGACTTTGTCCCATGTCCGGTTGGGACTCTCCATTGCGTGGAAGGCAAGTGTGGCAATTTGGATATGTAGATCTCCTCCCTTGTAACCGACTCTGTGTAACCCTAGCCCCCATCGATGTCTATATAAACTGGAGGGTTTAGTCTGTACGACAACCACAATCAGAATCATATGCTAGCTTCTAGGTTTTAGCCTCTACGATCTCGTGGTAGATCAACTCTTGTAATACTCATATCATCAAGATCAATCAAGCATGACGTAGAGTATTACCTCCATCGAGAGGGCCCGAACCTGGGTAAACATTGTGTCCCCCGCCTACTGTTACCATCCGCCTTAGACGCACAGTTCAGGACCCCCTACCCGAGATCCACTGGTTTTGACACCGACACTGACCCCGTCGTCATCCGAGATCTCAACATCCTCGCTCGGGTTCCCATCGCTCGGGTTCTCCTCCACCTACTATGCCTGGAAGATGTACTTCTCCCTTGTGTTCCGTGAGTACAATCTCCGGGATCACATTGATGGCTCCGTGGATTCCCGCTTCATGGAGGACGATGAGGAGTGACCTCCATCAACGCCACTCTCATCCGTTGGTTCTACACCACCATCTTGAAGGGCATCTTCCACACGGTGGTCTCCGCCGACGATGACGCTCACACTGTTTGGACCAAGCTCAATGGTCTCTTCACCAACAGCATGCTCCAACGCAAGGTTTTCTTGCACGGTGAGTTTTTTGGGTGCCAGTAGCTCAACTCGTCTGTCGACGATTATTGCATGCGCCTCAAGAAGCCTGTTGACGAGCTTCGTGACCTTAGTGAGAAGGTCTCTGACGAGCTTCTTCTCGGCACCCTCATCACCGGCCTGAATGATGACTTCGGGAACGCCGCCTCCAACATCCCTCTCATCACCAACCGACCTTCCTCAATATCATCGCGTACCTAAAGCTGGGGGAGAGGAGGATGCGGATGTCGCACACCCGGGCCACCCACACGGCCCTCACCACCGGTACTCGCGGCAGTGCGCCGCCCACCGGCCCGGCTCCCCCGCCGCGGCTTGCCCTGGGCCCCTTCCAGGCATTGCCGCCTCCCGGGTTCCCCTACCCAGCGCCGTGGTAGGCCCCCCTGCCGCCCCCCGCCGAGAAGCAGCAGCGCTGGGGCGGGTGAGGGAGTCCTGGACTAAGGGGTCCTCGGGCGTCCGGCCTATTAGGAATGGGCCGGACTGATGGGATTTGAAGATACGAAGACCGAAGACTGCACCTGTGTCTGTATGGGACTCTCCTTGGCGTAGAAGACAAGCTTGACGACTGGTTATGTAGATTCCTTTCTTTGTAACCGACCTTGTGTAACCCTAGATCCTCCCGGTGCTTATATAAACCGTAGGACTTAGTCCGGAGGGGGGAGATTCATTATCATAGCCATACAAGCTAGACCTCTAGTGTTTAGCCATTACGATCTCGAGGTAGATCAACTTTTCTAATACTTTTATTCATCAATATCAATCAAGCATGACGTAGGGTATTACCTCCATAGAGAGGGCCCGAACCTGGGTAAAACATCATGTCCCCTGCCTCCTGTTACCATCGACCTTAGAGGCACAGTTTGGGACCCCCTACCCGAGATCCGCCGGTTTTGACACCGACAATGGTGCTTTCATTGAGAGTTCCACTGTATCATCGATGAAAGGTTCGATAGCCCCTTCAATCGTTGATAGTGACACTGTCCAAGGAGAAACTTTCCTCCCCGGACAGATCTTCGTGTTCGGCGGCTTCGCACTGCGGGCCAACTCGTTTGGCCACCTAGAGCAGATCCATAGCTACGCCCCTGGCCATCAGGTTAGATTTGGGAATTCGAACTACGTTGCAGACATCCGTGGAGATTTAATATTTGCCGTATTCGAGACCGCGGCGACCGCTCCCAGTCACCCCGATGATCATGACCTAAATCTGTCATCAGACCGCATCCAAGATATCGCTCCTGTAACCGCTCTGGCCGTAGAGCCAGAGCAGATTGCGCCATCCGAGGACGAGAGGATCAACCACACCACGGAGGCCACAGATTCCACAGCATTGGAGCCGCACATATATTTATCCTCTCACGACGTCTTTGTCACCAGAACTTCCGGACTCGTCTCTAGCCGTAAGTTCCAAACCACATGAGCCCGCGGACGCCGAACTTGATCGTTTATCGATCTTCGAGTTCAGCGCCGTAGATATCTTTCAGCACTCACCTTTGGGCGATGTGCTAAACTCGTTAAAGAACCTGTCCTTGGCAGAGGACTCATAGCCGAACTATATCCGGTTCGATCTAGGGGCTGACGATGGAGAATTTTGCTTCCCACCTGCCACCCACTTCATACCAACGGTCGAGGATTTGATTGATACAATTTATTACGACTCCGAGGACATCGACGGTATGGATGACGATGCTGGAGAAGAAGAGGCCTAGAACCCGCCATTCACCGGACGCTGGACGGCCACTTCCTCGTACGATGTATGTATGGTGGATGCACCAAAGGAGAACAACGGCGATGACAAGGAAAATCGAGCTGAGGATAAACCTTCCGAAATACAATCCAAGCACCGGCGTCAGCAGCGCCGCTCTAAGTCATGCCGCAGTAAAGACGGCAACACCGGCGCAGGAGAAGATGACACTCCGGAAAGTGCCGAAGACAACAAAGACCCCGTTGAAACAGCTAATGAAGAAGATGAATGGGAAGATGGGTAGGCTACCCCTAGTAAGCAGGCCACGCACGAAGACTCAGAGGACGGAAGTTATCTTCCGCTCTCCGAGAACGAGGTGAGCCTCGGCACCGACGATTTCATCGTGCCTGACGAACCTCTTGAGCAGGAGCTCTTCAAGCGCCAGCTAATCACCACTGCAAGGAGCCTGAAAAATGGACCGATGTCCTAGCAACCGTAGAGTCCGCCCTCAAGCACCCAACCAAAAGATACCCAAAGCACAAATTGCTACCTCGGTTTGACGAGGAGGCGCCAGAATACATACCTCCATCGTACAATGCGGCTGATCGACCACCACTTGGTCGGGACAAAACGACAACTCACGCCGAACACCAGCCAGCCCCGCCTCATCGCACAGGTAGAGGTAAATTAGCCCACGGTCATACATATGACCTCCGGCAAAACCTGAACAATAAAGCAGGACATACTAGATCAATCTACGGATTGCGAGGACGTGGCTCGACACGCGACGACGACCACCTATTCGGATGTGACAAACTTAGTCATGCGCGGGCTGAAAACCGCAGACGGAATCCATCAGAGCTACGTCGCGATACAGCGCGATATAGAGGCGCCGCACACCCTCATTGCTTCACTAATGAGGTCCTGGATCATGAATTCCAAGAAGGGTTCAAACCCGTGAAAATAGAACCATACGATGGAACCACGGACCCCGCAGTGTGGATCGAAGACTTCATTCTCAACATTCATATGGCCCACGCCGATGACCTCCACGCCATCAAATACCTCCCTTTAAAACTCAAGGGGCTAGCTCGGCACTGGCTCAATAGTCTGCCTGCAAATTCTATTGGCAGCTGGGAGGACTTGGAAGAGGCCTTCCTCGATAACTTCCAAGGTACATATGTTCGACCTCTGGATGTTGATGATTTAAGCCATATAGTTCAACAGCCCGGAGAGTCCGCCAGGAAATTCTGGACTAGGTTCTTAACTAAAAAGAACCAAATCGTCGATTGTCCGGATGCCGAAGCCCTAGCAGCCTTCAAACACAGCATCCGCGATGAATGGTTCGCTCGCCACCTCAGCCATGAAAAGCCAAAATCCATGGCAACTCTCATGGCACTCATGACCCGTTTTTGTGCGGGCAAGGACAGTTGGTCGGCCCGTAGCAAAAACAATGCAAGTGATGCCGGCACCCCTGAAGCTAAAAATAGCAAAGACAAGTATCGACGCACCAGATACAAGCGTCGAAACAACGGTGATAACACTGAGGACACGACAGTCAATGCCGGATTCAGGGGCTCTAAGTCCGGTCAGCAAAAGAAGCCGTTCCAAAAGAACAATTCATGCCCATCCATCTTGGACCACATACTTGATCGTCCATGCCAGATTCATGGCACCCCAGACAAACCACCTAATCATACAAATAGAGATTGTTGGGTTTTTAAACAGGCTGGCAAATTAAACACCGAGAAATAGGGAAAAGGGATCGCAAAGCGAGGACGATGACGAAGAGCCCCAGCAACCGAACACAGGGGGACGGAAGAAGTTTCCCCCTCAGGTCAAAACAGTGAACATGATATACACTACTCGCATCCCCAAGAGGGAGCGCAAGAGTGCGCTCAGGGACGTCTACGCGATAGAGCCAGTCGCCCCAAAATTTAATCCATGGTCGCATGCCCGATCACCTTTGATCGTTGGGATCATCCGACCAGTATCCATCACGATGGCTCAGCCGCACTGGTCCTAGACACAATAATCGATGGGTTCCACCTGACTCGCGTCCGTATGGCTGACGGTAGCAGCCTCAATCTGCTCTATCATGATAGAGCATGAAAAATGGGCATTAACCCATCACGGATCAAGCCCACCAAGACTACCTTCAAAGGAGTCATACCAGGCGTAGAGGCTTGCTATATAGGCTCAATCACACTAGAGGTTGTCTTCGGATCTCCGGACAACTTCCGAAGCGAGGAGTTAATATTCGATATCATCGCCTTCCGTGGCGGCTATCACACATTCCTCGAATGAACTGTGTTTGCTCGATTCAACGCAGTACCACACTATGCTTATATCAAGCTCAAGATGCCCGATCCACATGGCGTCATAACGGTCAACGGAAATACGGAACGCTCCCTCCGTATAGAAGAGCACACAGCTGCCTTAGCAGCAGAAGTATAGAGCGACCTTCTCAAGCAGAACCTTAATTCGGTTGCCGAGCCCAAGGACACCGTTAAGAGGGTCCGAACTACTCTGCAGTAGGAGTGCTCGGCTCGTCAGGAGATCAACTAGCAATCCAGCCTTTGTCTCAGTCCCGATCAAGTGGTGGCATTCGTGCCGCGCGTACATAATTACACACTCAAAATCCCATAGGCATCGATGGATGCATAACTAGCTTGTGGTCCATAGTACGGCACAACTGACATCGGATAGACACATAATTTCACTTTTACTTGTTTCCTTTTCAGGTCTCAATCCAATAGGAACCATCTTGTGTTCTGGTCATCAGTCCTCTTGAAGGATAAACACAACAAGACGGAGAGAAACTCAGACATATGGGGGACTTTTTAGGTGATTCTGTTAATGATAACTCTACCTATTTATCAGGACCCACATGCAGCTCTCCCTTGGTTTCGACATGTCAAATAACCTGTTGCTTATCGCACTACCTGTATCAATGCGCCTATACATACTAATTAAATCACAATGAGAACAGTTCGTGTATGGAGCTCAATGACCCCAACTTTTTACCTTTTTTGTTTTCTCTCTCTTTTTCAGCTCCCATGTGGATTACCTTATCAGGTAGCACCTGTACACTTTGGTATGTTTGATGTTTGCCAGGTGCTTCATAGCGCCCCACTTTACAGCAACAAAAGTCCGAACATTTTTTATAAGTATAGTTCGGCTCCCCGAATTTAGCATTATATGCATTGGCTTCGAATCATGTCTTTGGTCAATAGTTGGGTTGCCCGGCTCCTGTGCTTGCTACCATATGTTCTGCTATATTGGCTAAGGTAGCAAAGGGAGAACTACTGCGATTGTACCTTGGTTTATCCAACGGAGAAACTCAATAGAGAAAGCCGAAAACTGACTATCATGATGAGGCGAGAGCCAGTCAGCTGTTCAGAGGTTGCAAATCATTGGAGATTTCTTCCGTGTTACGCGAAGGATCGGTACTTCCCTATCAGAAGCTTATAGCACTCTAGTTCGGATACTAGGGGTTGTGCCCATGTTTTTATTGTCACACTACTACGGCTAAGTGAGGGCGTTACAGCCGCATAGTCTGGTTGCTTGGTTCGTTGCGCTGAACAACTCCTTCAAGGACCATATAATTGGATCAAGATTGTTGAGATTCCATCCCGAACACCCCCGTACTACCTACATGGGGGCGGAAGCCGACGACTGGTTAACCTTAAGATTTCATACAACACGGCCGCACAGGAAGTTAAAATTTAAAAACATAACAAGCATTAAATTGCATAAACACTTTGTTTCATCATACAAGGTAGGGGGAGCTTGAATACATTCATTCAAAGATAGTGTCTTTCACACAACGATCCGCAACAATACGGGACCCTTCCAAGACATCGCCAAAGTATCGCTCGGGTATGCGGTGCTCCTTGCCTTCAGGCGGCCCCTCGGCCGCCAACTTGACGGTGTCCATCTTCGCCCACCAGACCTTGACATAGGAGAAGGCTAGACACGTGTCTTCAATGCAGATGGCCCGCTTGATGACATCCAGCCAAGGACATGCATCAACCAGCCTCTTCACGAGGCCGAAGTAACTGTTGGGTATAGCTTCGGCTGGCCATAGCCGGATTATTAAATCCTTCATGGACAGTTCAGCCATCCTGTGCAGCTCGACCAGCTATTTTAGGTGATCATTGAAGGGCACCAGATGTTCTGGCGCAAGAAATTGCGACCAGAACAGCTTCTCCGGGGAGCCCCCTTCTTCGGCTCAGAAGAACTCTGCGGCGTCGGTCACACTGCATGGCAGATCAACAAAAGCCCCTGGAAAACTCCGAATCCGGTTTAGTAAAAGATATTTCCTCTTCACATTCTTGCTTTGCATATTGAATGCCTTACCTGCCACGATCTTCCTGGCCTCCTGGATCTTCTGGAGGGCGCCCTGGCTTCACTCCGGGCCGTCTTCGCACTCTTACGAGCCTTAGCGAGTTAGGCCTCTTGAGTGACGCATTGTGCTCCAAGGTCTCGCACTTCCTCACCGCGTCCTGGAGCTCCTATTGTACTTCTTTGACCTGGGCCTTGAGCCTCTTATGAGCGGCCTGATCCTTGGCAGCCTTCCCCTCGGCTTCGACGAGGGCCGCTTTCAGGGCCTCGACCTTGGTGGTCTCCTCTGTTCACATCATGGTATTTCGGTCATTGCATACCATTTCCCCTTTTTTGAATACATAATAGGTTATTACTTACCTTGTTTTTCCTGGAGCTGCTTCTTCACCTGGCCTAGCTCCTCCTTGACTTCTGCCAGTTTCTCCTTCAGTCCGGCAGTATGCGAGGCCGCGGACAACAGCGACGCCTGTGCACACATTTCAGACAAATTTACTTAGTTTCCTGCAATAGGAGATTGATCCTTTGTCCACTTTTTTCTTTCTGAACACCGGACAGTGTCTCAAGGGCTACTATCTATGTTGGATTTTTCTCCTTTTTGTGCCGCTTACCTCAAAACCTGTCAACAGGCTGCTGCAGGCTTCGGTTAGTCAGCTCTTGGCTGACCGAACCCTTTCAATTACCGTGCCCATAAGGACACAGTGCTCATCCACAATGGAAGTGCCTCGCAGCGCTTCTAGCAGATTATCCGGTGCCCCTGGTTGGACAGGGGTCACCGGGGGAACATGCATCCCTCCTTCTTTCGAAGGAGGTTGCGTGCCGGATTCCGGAGTTGCATTGGACTCCGGAATCAAGTTCGGCTGAGGGTCGAACTGAATACGGCCCTCCCCACCAGTATCCATTAGGATTGAGTCCCCTGGTGCCCGTCGACGGTGGTTTCGCCTACTGGCGCCTCCTGAGCCTCTCCCCCGCCTGGAACAGTCCTTCGGGACAGCACCTCCGAATCGTCCTTGGCCTTGGGGGAGTGAGTGGCCGGCGGTCAATCGCTGGCCATCGCCTTTGAGTCCAGCGAACCTCGTGAGGAGGATCGTTGGGAACTGTCGTGGGCTGGACTTCAATAGCATAACTAATTATATCAATACAACAAAGAGGAAAGACTTGGTTTATGGGCGGATATGGGTTTTAGCACTTACGATGAAACCCCAGGCTTAGTGCAGGGGCGTCTCTCCGGACTATTGCCATCGTCCCACGCGGTGTTATCCGCAAGGGAGGTCTTCCCTTTCTTGGACGTCTCCGCCTCCAGGTTCGCCGAAGCTGCCCTCTTCTTCCTCCCTTCACCAGGGGGAGGGTCGTTCTCCTCCTCCTCTTTATCGTCATCGTCATCGGCGGCGGAGGAGTGGGTCTTATCTTCTGACGTCGTGTCCGAAGCGCCCTTGCAGCAAGGGCCAGGGAGGTGGTTGATGTCATGCCGCGGTCCGATTCTGTGCCCGGCAGTGTTTCATTGCCCTTAAAAAGCAACCTCCAGGCATCTTCGTGAGTGGTTTCAAAGAGCTTCGTCAGGGTATGGTGCTTCTTCGGATTGAACTCCCAGAGAGGGCGGCTTCGTCTTTGGCATGGAAGAATCCGGCGAACTAGCATCACCTGGATTATATCGACCAGCTTATCTGACGAACACCAGTTCGGGCCCTTGTTGACCCAGGAGGCGAGTCGCTTGGGAGCGCGAGAGTTGAATTCGGCAGTTGCTGCCCAGGTGGTGCCGCGGGGCTCTGTGATATAGAACCAATGTTTCTGCCATTCTTTTACAGTCTCCACAGAAGTGCCTTTCGGCCAGGAGACAATGGCCAGCTTGCTAACCATGGTGCCTCCGCACTCCGCGTGGTGGCCGTCCACCACCTTCGGCTTCACGTTGAAGACCTTGAGCCACAACCCGATGTGGGGTTGGATGTGAAGGAAGGCCTCACACATGACGATGAACGCCAATATGTTGAGGAGGGAGTTCGGGGATAGATCATGGAAATCTATCCCGTAGTAAAACATCAGCCCGTGGACGAAGGGGTGGAGCGGGAATCCTAACCCGCGGAGGACATGAGGGATGAATACTACCCTCTCGTTGGGCTTCGGCGTGGGAATGATTTGTCCCTGGGTCGGAAGGCCGTGGGTGATTCCTTTTGCCAGGTATCCGGCCGCCCGAAGCTCGGCGATGTCCTCCTCCTGGACGGAGGAGGCCATCCATTTGCCTTGACCTCCGGATCCAGACATGATTGAGTGCTTTCTCGAGACAGAGAAGATGAGAACTTGGGCACTGGAGATCAAGAGTGGAAGTGCAGAGGAAGAGAGAAGGCGTGGGTTAAGAAAAGGAATTTTTATCTCCTTATAAAGGCAGTAAATATTGAACGCCTCCCCACTCTCCTTAAAATTTGCCTGCTCCCAAGGGCTATGTAAACGGTACGTTTGGGTTATCCACGCCCGTATTAATGAGAATCCCGCAAAAAGGGGACACGATCTCTGCTTTGACTAGACGTGCCAATGGAAATCGCATCTCGAAATACGGAATGGCAGACAAAACAGTTCGATATAGTGACCGGGGCACACATGATGTCATATTGTTGTCAGCAGATTGGATTCGTGAACTATTATATTCTCTACAGTTGTGTGTGATGTGAGTTACAGGTCTAGACACATCGGTACGTCCGAAGACTATTTTGGAGTTCGGAAGGAGGAACCCGCCTTGCAATGCTGAAGATAGATCTACCCGCTAGATACCTTGTCATTGAAGCCAGGTTCAGGGGCTACTGAGGGAGTCCTGGACTAAGGGGTCCTCGGGCCTCCAGCCTGTTAGCCACGGGCTGGACTGATGGGCTGTGAAGATACGAAGACCGAATACTGCACCCGTGTCCGGATGGGACTCTCCTTGGAGTAGAAGGCAAGCTTGGCGCCGGATATGTAGATTACTTTCTTTCTAACCGACCTTGTGTAACCCTAGATCCTCCTGATGCTTATATAAACCAGAGGACTTAGTCTGGAGGGGGGAGATTCATTATCATATCCATACAAGTTAGACCTCTAGGGTTTAGCCATTATGATCTCGAGGTAGATCAACTCTTGTAATACTCGTATTCATCAATATCAATCAAGCAGGACATAGGCTATTACCTCCATAGAGAGGGCCAGAACCTGGGTAAAACATTGTGTCCCCTGCCTCCTGTTACCATCGACCTTAGACACACAATTCGGGACCCCCTACCGAGGTCCACTGGTTTTGACACCGACAGCGGGCGCCGGGGCCGACGAGGCCGCAAACAACAGCAGCAGTAGCCGGCTGACCATGGCAGGGCGCTGCGCCAGCCGCAGAAGCAGCTCCCGCCGGTGCCCTGGTAGGCCGACCAGAACCCCTGGACGAGGGTCGTTCACACGCACACCATGCCTGTACTGCGCGCCCCTGTCCCCAGTTTCTACGGCACCGCCCGACCTCTCATCAGGCGCTTCACGCGGCCACTTAGCCGTACCCGCGTGCGCCGCTCTACGGCCCCTCTGCAGCCTATGGGCTGCCTTCGTCCGCTGGGTTCACGGCGACGCCGCCACAGCCGCTGTCGTCGGCCCCGGCCCTCCCGCTGGCGCCTTGGGACCCCATTCTTATAGTGGCCCTCCACACAGCCCACCGTCGTAGCAGTACACTGGTGGTGGCGACTGGTATATGGACACCGGACCCACGGGTCACATGGCCGCCAACCCCGATAACCTTCTTACCGCTGACCCCGTTCACACCGCTGGTCGCATTACCATGGGTGACGATTCTTCCATGCCTATTACTTATGTCGGTCATGCTGCTTTTCCTTCTAACTCCATGCCTGCTACTGCCACCCACCACCTAGCATAGCCCCCCCATCTTGGCGAGGACGGCGGGTAGTGCATCTGCATCGACATTTCACGTCTCAACAGGGCCGCATGTCAGGAGCGTTTCTGGCCTTCGCGTGTTGATCGGTGCGAGGGTCCACCTCACAACTACGTTCGCATGCCATTTGACTTGCCGAACATGGCTGTCACTAGCCAGCGCCACCTGCGAAGTATTCTGGCGGCTCAGGAGGCCAGGGATCACCCTGTCCTGATGAAGATGGTGATGATCTTCAAGGAACCACCCGAGCCCCCGGAGCATCCTGAGGCTCAGGGTTCTGGCAGCTCGTGACGAGTGACTCTTCGGCATGCATCATCAGCTAATCCAACACCACTCCAGCAACGTTATCAGGTGACTCTTTTCAGTTCATTCAGTTGGGGGCACCCCTCGAGCTGCATCATCCCCAAGTCGTACGGGTCTGCCCCTGTGACGTGTATACTTTTACACCTCTAGCTTACCCTGCTGGGGGTGCCCCTCGGGCTGCATCATCCCTAGGGCGCTCGGGTCCGTCCCTGTGGCATGCATCATTCTTGCATCTATCTGAGCTAACCTGCTGCTTTGCTTAAGTTGTTCTATGACTATCACCTTCTTATCTGATGCCCCGCCTGCAACCGCCCTCGTTATCATGGGAGCCGCGCGCCGGTTGTCTTTCTTTAGGATCCCTTGCATGAGTAGGCTAGGCACGGCGTCTGTGCTCGGGTCCGTCCCTGCAGCATCGATAAACCCAACGACTGAGGTATGTCTGGCGGGCCAGCCCGGTTCACGTCACCACCTGGGGTCGTCGGTGTCGAGCCTCCTCATGTGACCGCCTAAGGAAATTCTTCCGGCGTAGGTTGCCTAACCATTTTGCAGGACCGCTGAAGCTATCAAGAATCAAAACCAAGCGCAACCCGCCTTGAGGTTGGGCCTCGTGAGTCCCATGCTGGCTCACGGGTGCCCAGACACACCTCGTCTAGCCCTAACGTGCAAGCCATGTGTCAGGGCAGTGTTGTACACGCCTCGGGGGCTCCACTCAGAGGGATCCCTCACCCATGCACCAGTGGAAGCACTGTGATCCACGCTGGCAGTCGACACAGTCGAGGAGCGGCTATGCCCGTGCAAGTGCGGAAGCGCTATGCTCTGCGCTGGTGATAAACAACTGAGGGTGGCCCCATGGCCGTACCAACCTCAAGGAGCCACCCGGCTCAGTGTCCAGCCTCACCGCAACGCTTCCCCTCAGGAGAGTCGCGCATGGGGGCTGGGCATGGGGGCTACGCTTAGGTCCTGCCTAGCGTACGCCGCCCTGCCAGGTCCCTCGGACCTGGTCTTCGCGCACCACTCCCGAGCCGGACCTCGGCGAGGACAAGTATGAAGGTTGTTTGAGCATCAAGGGGGACTCCTGAGCATTGCGACTCAGGAGCCTAACTAGCCACGTGGACCCTCACTCCTTGGTCCGCCTGGTGATCCGGATGGCCCAATGGCAGCTGAGGTTTGCACGGGGTCGGGCCCTGCCGACGTAGAACACCAAGGCCTACCTCAGCGGATGTTTGAGCGTTAAGGGGGACTCCTGAGCATCGTGACTCAGGAGCCTAATTGGCAACGTAGCCCCTCACTCCTTGGTCTGTCCTAGTGATCCGGACGGCCCAATGGCGGCTGACATATGCGCGGGGTCGGGCCCTGCCGACATAGAACACCAAGGCCTACCTCAGCAGCTCCTTCCCACCGGATGGTCACGTGACAAGGGAGACTCTTGAGCATCGCGACTCAGGAGCCTAACTGGCCACGTAGCCCCTCACTCCTTGGTCTGTCCTGGTGATTCGGACGGCCCAATGGCGGCTGAGGTATGTGCGGGGTCGGGCCCTGCCAACGTAGAACATCAAGCCAACGGGAAGGAAACCACGGAATCTAAATTATTACACAACATATTATCCCCAAAACGTCAGAGTTTTAATGCCTCCACGAGGCACGCCCCATGTCGCAGGAAATCTCACAAGAAAGTAAAACAAGAAGGAGAATCGTTCTTCACCAACAAGCCTTCTCTTCAGCCTTGGGCACCATCGTCACGGAGCGCCTTCCCGCCAGCAGCGTCATCGTCGGCCGTGTCACCGGCCTCGGTCGCAGGGTCGGCAGGGCCATCGGTTGTAGGCGCAGGCTTGATGGCGAGGAACTTCTTCAACAGGGCCTCCACGGCTACGGCCGCAGCTACGCAGCGCCCCTCCTCCACGGGCTTGAGCAGCTCGCTGAGGTCGGTGTCGGGGTCATGAAGATGCTAGTGGCTGAAGACGCGCGTGAGAGCCGAAGAAGAAAGCGCCCGGGGTTCCCCCTCCAGCAGGAGGACGATTTTGGTGACGACACCCTCGAGCGCCACAACAAGAAAAGGAAGCAGCTGGGCGGGGCCTTCATCGTCCGTCACCAGCAGCTTCTCCAAGCCCTTCTGGCAGAGCGCCTTCATCGCCTCGTAGGATCTCTCCTCAAGGGACTTGAAGGCCGTGTAATCCTCGGCCAGAACCTTCGCCTTGGCCTCCAGCTGGGCCTTCTCCGGTGCCATCTTCTTCTCCAGCTCCTCCTGGCGGTTGTGCTCCACGGCCTGCGCCCTTGCCAATTGCTCCAACTCGGCATCACGACTAACGACGACGTCTTCTCGGGCCTTCATCTTCTCCTCCTCCGCCTTGCGACCGCGAGCCTCGGTCGCGTGCTCGTTGTGCATGGTCTCCAGCTCAGCCTCCATCGACCGGCGGTGCTTCTTGGCAGCCTCGGCGTCCTTTAGCGCCACCTCACGGGCAGCCACGACTCGTTCAACGCCCCGCTTGTCCTCCTCGGCAGCTGCCACGGTCTGGCTCAGCGCCGGCCTGACAGACGCGTCAGACTGCAGCCATCCAGAGATCAGTTCAAGGCGCCCCGCCACCAGTCGACGGTTAGTGCCTTGGAGGTTGCCCCGAAGCCGCGCCAGCGCGGAAAGGGCCTCCTCTGAGGCATCGGGCTGAGTGGAAGGATCGCGGGCAGCGATTCAACCAAAGGAGGAGGTTGCACCATCTCCAAGACCCGCGAGCTGGAGATGACAGGAACTGGAGCTAGGGGCTCCTGAACCTTAGCCATGTCAACGGGCGAGCTGGGGATAGGCACCTCCGGAGCCGGCTTGGCTAAGGAGATCGCCTTCTCCTGAGGCTTGTCCACATGGCCTCGCGAGGACGACTGAGCGGGATAAGTGTGGGCGCCTCCACTGCCTTTCTGTGTCGGAGGGAGTGTAGCTAGGCCAGGCTGCTGGGCACGCGAGGATGTGCTCGCCCCCTTCCTCTTCTCCTTCGCTGACAGCGTCGGCCTGGTAATGCAAGGGAGGAACATCCGGAAGCAGCAACAGAAGTAAGAGCAAGAACAAAGTCAGGGCGAGATGCTTATTGGTCCACGGCGGCGTAGTCCCGTGATCTCTTCACGAGCATGGATCCCAAGGGCCTCACAGTATGGGGCACCAGTGCCTGGGCCCCTGGAGCGGATGAGGAAGCAGTAGCCGGCCCAACGGCAGCACCGGACGGCGCCAGGGAAGGAGTGTCGCCCTGGGTGACGAGAGCCGACCTACTCTTCGTCGGAATCATCATCAGCGACTTCTTCGAGGGGGTGACCTTGGACCTTGTGGTGACCCCAGCAGGGGGCTGGACCTCCCTCACCGGGTGGTCACCGGCGTCGCCGTCATCGGGCAGGGCATGGAGGAGATCGGCCTTGCTCGGAGGGGAGGTGTCCCCGGTCCCCTCCGGGGTCGCCTCTAAATCTTGCTCCTCCTCCCCGTCAGGGCTGCCGGAGGACACCACCACCGGAGTCGTCACTACCAAGGCATCAAAAGGCACCGGCGACACGAGCCCACGGCCATCGAAGACGGGCATGTCAGCGGCAACCTTCGCTCCGTCGGGGTGGCGGTACAGAGGAACAAAGGAGTCAGGAGGGTACCCTTGGTCCTCCCCAACTAGGGAGCGAAGAGTCGCGCCCAGTTACTCCTCAGACAAGGCCATCGGGCGCAGGCAGAGGTCGTTACCCCCATCCCCGAGTTTCCACAAGGGGCGTGGGTGCGACTGGAGCAGAGCCACACGCTGCGACGGGAACTCCTTGACAATCAAGGCCCCCGTCAGCTTCGCTGCATTTGGGTCGTCAGGCTTCAGATTGGCGGTCACCTTCTCCAGCACATGCTCTGCCCGGGGGTCGGTGAGCCTCACGCGGAACCACCCTTCGTGGGACACGTGCATCCCCATCGGCAGTACGAGCCGGGGCTGGGAGCACTTTGCGTCCATCAGGACCCACTTGCTCCTGAAGCCCTCGGCCTTCTTCCCGGCCTTCAAGATCACATTGTTCTTGTAATGGCTGAGGACAGAGTAGAAGAAGTCAGAGAAGGGGGAACTAACCCCGCCATGACGCTGCTCATGAAGTAAGGATAGAAGGTGCTGTCAGAAGCATCCAGCTTGGAGAGCCAACCCGAAGCGCGGTCTTTCTCTTGTTATCGGCTCCCTCCGCCGTCATCAGGAGTTTGGCGGCGAGGTTCTTCTCCAAGACGGTGGGGATGCTCAGAGCCAGCTCATACCAGGAGGGTGGAAGGGTGGCCTTTGTCTTGCTAGGTGCCATCGAGGGCGGGCTTGGAGGAGGACTGGCGCAGATCTGGAGACTTGGGAGCGAAGAGCAAGAAAGGGAATCTAGAGCAAGATGGAGGCCAGCAATGAAGGCACCGCGATGCATGCCAGCCTTTTGTCTGGTCGGGCAGTTGCCGAGGCAGCATGGGGAAGCGGAGATGCCCACGACCTGCCAATCGCCATGGGTCAATCAAGGTTGCGGGCTATTGGGGCCCGTGGTGCTCCGCACTTGCCCCTTGGCTTCGCCGTGATGCCAATCACAAGCACACCTTGGGCCCGGGGGCTAGTATCGGCGTCCTGGGAACGGGGGTACCCAGACCTGCCTGCCTACGGCCCAAGGCGTGGCTCCACCCGCGGCCTGGTACAGCCCATCTTCATCAACCAATGCTCAAGACCCTCGCGAGGGGCCAAGCCTCGCAGGGCGGACAACACAAGACCTCCTCAGGGGCAGCCTCACTAGGCTGGCTCGCAAGGAGCAGAGAGATCAAGTTCAGGGGCACCTCATGAGGTTCCTGTGACGTGAGCCATGACGACCAAGGCCAGGCGGGCGCCAGCGGGCGCAGAGTGCCAGCTTCCTCTTTGGTACTAAATAGGCAAGTGCAGGCGAGGAGTCCCGAGGCGTTAGGCAAAGGTTTCCATACCATTGCAACGAGACCAAGACCAGCAGGACGGCAAGACGGAGGTCACCACGGAGCCCACGACGGCGTCACCACCAGAACCTTTGGCAGGAGAAGACCACCTTTTGTCAGGATGACTTGTACTTGTTGTCCCCCTTCAAATTGGCCGTTGTGGGATCCCTTCCCGCCTAATATTTGGGGAGAGGACCCGTGCCTCTATAAATAGGGCTAGCCACCACCATAGCCAAGGGGGGCTCATCGAGAGAGAGAGAGAGGCTCATCTGGAGACAGATCACTCAGATCATCCCCAGCCACACAAGCTCATTGAGCTCAAGAACACCTCTCCTCATGAGGCTTTTCTTCCCTTGTACTTGTTCATCGCCAGCCTACAAGGAAATCCACCACACCACTCTGGTGTAGGGTATTACACCGCAACGGTGGCCCGAACCTGTATAAACTCTTGCGTCCCTTGTTCCTTGGGTTCGGCAAGCTAGGCTTTGAGATCGTTGCAAGAGCGTGAGCTGGGGGAGAGATGTTCGTGCACACCCCAGAGTTCGAACCTCAAGGGTTTGCCGGAACCCGTAATCTGACAAAAAGGTTGGTCTGTGATGTTCAAAATTCCAATGCACAACTTTGACCACGTGGGCCCACGGTTGGGCGTGTCGTCGAAGATCCTTGAGAGGGGCCAGATGTCAAGAACCACCTAGAAGTGGCCAAATATATGTGGGAATATTAGGGATGTTTAAAACTTTAAATACACAACGCATAACTTTCGTGGCACACCACCTAGCTAGGATGCTTGGCCCACCACCTCCCACTTCGTGTCAGCGGAGCGGATGCACGTAATGATCAATACTTTGGTCATACATGCATGTCACCATGACCTACCATAAGATGGACCAATGAATCTATCTTTTGTTCAAATGATAGTTGTTGTTGTCGATAAACCGCTTGGGCCAATACATTGAACCATCATAAAAATAGCACGAGAGGGACCACAAAACCAACACCTCTTGCATGCGGCCCAAAATGATGTACATTGGGGATGGGTGATGTGTGTTTTCAATATATAACAATGTACAATTTAGATGTGGTGCCTACCTCTCGATACAGACAACAACCATGAAGGCAAGGTAGTTAAGGATGAGATACACAGGGTTCGATGTAGGTCGAACCCAGCAATCTGAGCATGTGGGAGGGAATCCTAAGAACGAATGAGCTCGAGCTTTGGTTGAGCGACATGTGACGGTGACCGGCCCTTACAAGAACTAGGAGGAATCCATTCATGGACAACACATACCCCTCATTGTCGGTCAAATGGATGATATATATACACTCGGGGAGCCCATAGATATGCGTGTCGTCACAAAAAACCGCACAAGGGAGACATGGTCGATCAGAAGACCCCGTATACACTGCATGCGGCCCAAAACTATGTATGGGTACGGTGGTGTGTGATGTGATTAAATCCCAAATGCACAACTTCGATGGGCCACCCACTACATTACAAACCGAACACCGTACCCGACTCCAAGCCTGGTTCAATATGTACTATGTCAGTTACCCAACTTCGAGGTGGCGGCGGTGGGGGGCTCATTCCACGCATGCGCTCAAACTTTATTTTGTCTAGCATGGGACACATCTGTATATATATATACACCTAATATAGTGTGCGAATAACTTTGAAAGTTGTTCGTTGGATGAAGCCAATCCGACGGTACAGAGAAGGCAAATCCAAGCACTACTGGCCATTGGATATCATCTACATTACACGAGATTCTGCCACATGTACAATCTAGAAGACTCCATGGTTGAACTTAAGCATAATGCACAAACCTCAAAACACAAGCACTTCTCGTTATTTCTCTAGAATCTTCCACATCTTAATTGCCCAAACTTTTTTTCTAAATGAATTGTCACCTTTTGTTTTTACCTTTATAATGCACAATTCAATGAATCTTAAAGTAGATTTTTTTTAATAAAACTAAATGATTTTGGATGAGATGAACTATAAGAATTAAACGAACATCTACATCATCCATATATGACTCAAACCTTGAATGAGCACTGGCACTGGTAGCGGGAAAACGATGGGAGAAGAGGCGGGAAACCGATGAGATGTGTGGCGAGAAACGGTAGCCTGTTTTGAAAACCTAGTAGAGAAGGAAGTGTGAGCTAGCACGAAGCATGTGCACCGTGCTTTCCCATGTACTACATGTGATGTCGAAAGGGCTCAGGGTTGTTGTTCGATCTAGAAGCTTCCAACGATGCACACGTACGATCCGTGGGGTTTGGGTTCTGGCCAATCAGAACGCACGACTCATACCACGCGCGTAGCAGGGGGGAGAATATCATACGGAAACCAACATTCAGTGGAAACCGGTGAAAACCACGAGAAAAGATGTTTTGAAGTTCCAAAGAAATATGAAAAAATGCGGGATGTTAAGAGGATGATGTTTTATTGGCACAAAAAATTTCAAGTTGAAACACATTACGAGATGTGAGCTATGAAAAAGACAAAATCAACATTGAATGGTGTCGAATAGTAATGTCACTATTCAGGGCTGAATTTGTATTTTTCATAGCTCACATCTCGTAATGTTTTTCAACTTGAAATTTTGTGTCGCAATAAAACATCTCCTTAACATCCCACATTTTTTAATGACTTTTATGAAACTTTAAAATATGGTTTCCACAAAGTTTTCATTGAATATCGGCTTTCGTGAGTGAACCGTGTGCTATTTGAAACCATTTCATGAGAAGAATCTCGGTTTTTAAATCCTCGTAAATCCTAAACTCACCAGAAAGTCATCAAAGGTGGCATGGTGTCACATCATGGCACATATATGTCTTGGTAAAAACATTGTCCAATTTGGGTCAAGCTTTATTACAAACCTCTTACAAAAACCAGAGGTTCTCTCAAAGAAGCCTCGTGATTCCGATAGGGAAACATGTTCCCCTTGTGGGTGAAACGTAATCACTGCCTCTTTTCCCCATGTATTTTCTTCAACGGGCAACATGGAACGACATGATATTTGTGCTGAAATTTAAGCTTATTCAGGGTTCGTTTGGCCTTTTTATACACTAATTAGGTTTCCTAGGCACTTAATGTCCATAATTCAAATCTGAACTACAAATACATGCTCCAGTTCACCAAAATCGCTCGAAAAATTATACATGTGTCCTTGGCTGCATGTTTAGGTCCCATGCCAGGAATGGGAACGAATTACAACCGTACCTGTGTCCTAGCTCGTCCTCAAACATTTCGAATCTCAGTTTTCAAGTCCCCATAAATCCAATTCTCACCGGAAAGTCATCAAAGGTTGCATGGTGTCACGTCGTGGCACGTATATGTCGTGGTAAAAACATTGCCAATTTGGGCCAATGTAACACACCGGATGTAATTTGCCATATTTGTACTCCGACTTTGACATTTTTGGCTCTAAGTTATGAGATTCCCTCGTGGTTGGGTTTTGTCTTCATTTTGCATTTTGTTCATGTCATGCATTTTCATATCATGTCATCATGTGCATCTCATTTGCATATGTGTTCGTCTCATGCATCTGAGCATTTTCCCCGTTATCCGTTTTGCAATCCGACACTCCTATCTCCTCTGGCGGCCCCTTTTGCCTCTTTTCGTGAGCGGGTGTTAAACATTCTCGGAATGGACTGAGATTTGCCAAGCGACCTTGGTACACCACAGGTAGAGCGCCTGTCAAGTTTCGTCCCATTTGGAGTCCGTTTGATACTCCAATGGTTAACCGGGGAACCGTAAAGGCCTCGTGTGTGTTGCAGCCCAACAAACCTCCAAAACGGTGCAATAACCCATCCAAAACCCCTCCATCCTCTCGGGCATTCTATCACCATCATGTGGCCGAAAACCACACATCATTTGGACTCTCCGAGCTCCCTCTACCTATAAATTTGTCCTTCCCGTCCAAAATCAGGGTCCCAAAACCCTAATTTTATCCCCCGCCGCTGCCAGACACGTCCGAGCGGAGCCGGACGCGTCCGCCACCGCCGCCCGGCCAACCAGGTGCTGCCACGTGGCTGTGCGCCATCCACCGCCGCCGCGGCCCGCTCGGCCCGTCACCGGCCCCCGCGGCCCGCGCGCCTCGCCCCGCCGCCCGGTTCCCAGCGTTGCCTTCACCTGAGTGCCTCGCCTTGCCGGCTCCCGCCGGCGATCTCGCCGCGCGCGCCGGCCGCCGGCCGCCTCCCCTGCTACGCGCCGCGAGCTTCGGACACCGCCCGAGCCTCCTCGCCTCCTCCTCGTCGCTGTCGACTCCGGCGACCTTCCCCTCGCCAGCGAGCTCCCCCGACTACTCCAGCCGCCGTCCCCATCTTCTCCGCGTCCACTCTGACGAACCTCGAACCGCGCACCGCCCGGATCCAGATCCAGATCCAAACCCTAGGGTTGATCTCATTTTCTCCTAGTCTGCAATATTTTCATGCACTTTCATCATGCCATAACTCCTCATCCATAGCTACGTTTTGTGTGTGCCATATATCAAAATGTTCATCATGATGTGATCTTCATTTTGTTCCATTGTGACCTTCTTGTTTGAGTCCATCTTGATGCCCAAATTGTTGATGCAAGAGTGCTATAAAAATGTTAGTTCATGTTTCTTAGCAGAGTATGAGCATTTGTCATTTTTGCTACATTTATTGTGTGCTGCATATGGACTTGAGCTCTACATGTGTTTTGGGCTATGCCATGCCATCTTTACAGGGGTGTATGCCATGTGTTTTTGTGATCGATGCGGTGACTAACACAAGCATGCAAAGTAGCTCTTGTAATATTGCTGTTTTCAGGGACTTAGATTTTCACTAAGTCATTTCCCTGCTGTTATTTTTATGCCATGTATTCATGTTGCTACAGAGAGATCCATGCTTCTTTTTAGTATGTTCAGTAAGGATGATTTGGACATATGGTTGTGCTCTATCCATCCATTCCCCTGTTTGCATTTATGGAGTGCCCTAGCATGACTCAATCTTGCTCTACTTTTGCTATAAAATGTTCCTGGCAGATTGTTTACGTGCTAATCAATTTTGCTAGGGTTGTTGTAGTTGATCCATGCATGCTATGAGTTTGTTCTTGCTTTGATTAGATTCATGAACATGTCTTCTTGCTGGTAGTATGCTTAGATTGTCATGCAATGACTTGTGTTGAGTGCATCAAGCTATTGATCAATGTCTTCTTCTACCGAAATCAACTCATCTTTCCAGCGGCCCACTTGGTTTGCCAAGTTGATGCCTTGATCAATCTTTTCCAACAGGTGCACGCATATGCATTGCATATCACATCCCGCATGTCATGCCATGTTTTGCACCATGTTGCTTGCGCATTGCACCGTGGTTGATTGTTGGTTCTTTTGCTTGTGTTCTTGCTTTGGGTAGAGCCGGAAGACGAGTACGTGATCGAGGAACCCGTTGAGTACGCTTACGAGGATCAAGCTTTCGTCAACTCGGAGAACTTCGCAGGCAAGATGACCATACCCTCGAAATCACTTCTATCTTTGCTTGCTAGTTGCATGCTTTATTGCTATGCCACGATACCTACCACTTGCTATATCATGCCTCCCATATTGCCTTGTCAAGCGTCTAATCCACCTTTCCTAGCAAACTGTTGTTTGGCTAGGTGACCGCTTTGCTCAGCCCCTCTTATAACCGTTGGAACAAGGATATTTGTTGGGATATCATTATTATATCTTGTTTACTTTAATGCATCTATATACTTGGTAAAGGGTGGAAGGCTCGGCTTTATGCCTGGTGTTTTGTTCCACTCTTGCCGCCCTAGTTTCCGTCATACCGGTGTTATGTTCCTTGATTTTGCGTTCCTTACGCGGTTGGGTTATAATTGGAACCCCTTGATAGTTCGCCTTGAATAAAACTCCTCTAGTAAGGCCCAACCTTGGTTTTACCATTTGCCACCTAAGCCTTTTCCCTTGGGTTCCGCGGACTCAAGGGTCATCTTTATTTTAAACCCCCGGGACATTGCTCCTCTGAGTGTTGGTCCAACCTGTCAGCAGCCGGTGGCCACCAGGGGCAACTCTGGGTTGGCCTACTGGAATCTTGGACAATCCGGTGTGCCCTGAGAACGAGATATGTGAAGCTCCGATCGGGATTTGTCGGCACATCCGGGCGGCTTTGGTGATCTTGTTTTACCATTGTCGAAATGTCTTGTAACCGGGATTCCATGTCTGATCGGGTCTTTCCGGGAGACGGAATATCCTTCGTTGACCATGAGAGCTTGTGATGGGCTAATTTGGGACACCCCTACAGGTTTTGAACTTTCGAAAGCCATGCCCGCGGTTATGGGAAGATGGGAATTTGTTAATATCCGGTTGTAGAAAACCTAACACTTAACTTATTTTAAAATGAATCAACCGCGTGTGTAGCCGTGATGGTCTCTTTTGGGCGGAGGCCGGGAAGAGAACACGGTCTCATGTTATGCTTGAACGTAAGTAGTTTCAAGATCACTTCTTGATCTTTATAGCTTGTCGAACGTTCTTTGCTTCTCTTCTCGCTCTCATTTGCATAAGATAGCCACCATATATGCTAGTGCTTGCTATAGCTCCACCTCACTACCCCTTTTCCTACCCCTTAAGCTTAAATAGTCTTGATCGCGAGGGTGTGAGATTGCTGAGTCCTCATGACTCACAGATTACTTCCAAAACCAGATGCAGGTGCCGACGATGCCAGTGCAGGGGACGCAACCGAACTCAAGTGGGAGTTCGACGAGGATTCAGGACATTACTATGTTTCCTTTCCGGACGATCAGTAGAGGAGCCCTGTTGGGGCGATCGTGGATCTATGCATTTGGGGTTGTCTTTCTTTATTTGGTTCCATAGTCGGACCTTGATTGTATTCTAGATGATGTAATGTTATATCTATGTATTGTGTGAAGTGGCGATTGTAAGCCAACTGTTTTCCCCTCTCTTATTTAGTACATGGGATGTGTAAAGATTACCCCTCTTGCGACATGCCTACTATGCGGTTATGCCTCTAAGTCGTGCTCCAACACGTGGGAGATATAGCCACATCGTGGGTGTTACAGCCATGCTTTATTACAAACTTCTTACAAACCGGAGCCTGTCGCAAGAACCCTCGTGGTTTCGATAGGGAAACGTGTCCCCTTGTGGGCCAAACGATAATCACTCCCTCTTCTAGCCTCGTATTTTCTTCTACACGCGACACGGAACAACGGGAGATTCGCGCTAAACTTTGAAATTGTTTAGGGTTCGTTTGACCTTATTTATTCATTAATTGAGTTTTCTAGGCAATTTAATGTCCATAATTCAAATCCGAGCTACAACTACATGCTCCAGTGCACCAAATTTGCTAGAAAAACATACATGTTTCCTTGGGGTGCATGTTTAGGTCCCATGGAATGAATGGGAACGAATTGAACCATCTCGCTGTCCTGGCTTGGGCACAAACATTGTTAATCTCGGTTTTTAAATCTCTATAAATCCAAAACTCACTAGGAAATTAAGAAACTTGGCATGGTGTCACTACATGGTACATATAATTATCCAATTTGGGCGAAGCTATATTACAAACCTCTTACAAACTGAAGCCTGTCGCAACCCTCGTGGCTCCGGTGGGGAAACATGGCCCTCTTGTGGGCGAAACGATAATCGCTGCCTCTTCTTGCCTTGAACTTTGTTTTCTACAGGCAACATAGAATAACAGGAGTGTCGGGCTGAAATTTGAAACTGTTCAGGGTTCGTTTGGCCATTGTATATATATTACTAATTACTAAGTTTTCTACGCATTTAATGTCGTCCATAATTCAAATTTGAACTACAAGCACTTGCTCCAGTGAAGCAAAATGGGTGGGAAATTGTACATGTGTCATTGGGTGCGTGTTTAGTTCTCATTTAAGGAATGGCAATGAATGACAAACTTGTCATCGTCCTGAAACATTGAGAATCTCGGTTTTAAATCCCAGTAAATTAAAAACTCACCCAAAAAACATGAAACTTGGCATGGTCTCATGACATGTCACATATATGCCGTGGTAAAATAATCATCCAGTTTGAGAAGAGGCGCACACATTAGTAGCCAACGAAGTCCTTTTTGAAACAAAAAGCTGACATGTTAATATCGCAAACCGTTGTATTATATTAACTGTGTCAAAATTTAATCATACTCGGTGGCGTGCGCGCATCTGTTTGATTAGATGGGACGAGCATGAGAAGTCTGTCGTGCAGGCTCGACGGGATGCGTACAAGCGGTCTGCCGCGCAGGCTCGACAGGACGCGTGCACCTTGTCCACCTCGCAGGCTTGACGGGACACAAGCGAGCAGGAAGGCCGCCCATGCTCACCGGGAAGCGAGCTCTTTGATATCCATGCACCAGCTGCCGTCTGCCTCGCTCACAACTTCTCCATTAATGGATTAATTAAAGCACCTCTACAGAGGGTGTTTGCTTGTGATCCCATGGCAGCATTTGCTTTGTTCATGTTTTCAACTCGTATTGGCAATGGATAATACGACCACAAATAAATTGGCAATGGATAATACGACGACAAATTTACAATGGAGCAGATAATAATTGTCTTACATATTCCGGATAATTTAAAATGCCACATGCTGCAAAGCCTGGAAGACATGGGGGCAAGAGAAGAACGAAATTGCACACAATGATCTAGGTCGCCGGGCGATGAAATCCTCCAGCTCATTCTTCTATTCCTCAAGACTTTGCTTGAAAGAAGCCACGGATTCCTCCACCTCCCGCTCGTGCTCCATCCGGAGCTTCCTCAAGCCACCCATCAGTTCCTCGACGACCGCTTTCAGCGTCATCTCGGATGCACTGCTCTGGTCATGCAGCATCTTCCAGCCGGTGGCCTCCTCCTCCTTCTTGGTGAGCAACTTGAGGAGCTTCGCATTGTCACCCATGAGTTGCTCGACGAGGCTGGTCGCCTTGTCAACTGATGCATCGCTGATCTTGAGCAGCTTCATCAAGCCGTCAACCAGCTCCTACTATGTAGTGACGCCAGCGAGAATATCGTCATAGCCAGAAGGACTTCCAGAACGTTGGCTCATCGCGATGGCCGACGCAACGAATGCACTTGTGACAACCCTTGCGTGCCCGTGAGAGCTCATTCGAGGGCTCCGTGGCGCGCCGAGACATCTCTGCTGCGGCTGTGGCTTCGCGGCGGGACCTCTCTAGTGCTTCTGCGTCCTTGTTCTTTGCTGCACGGTTATATGTCCACCCTAAACTCCTCCTACCGGTCATGGCAGAACGACTTGACAGGACAGACCAGTTCTGTGGGTGATGAGGAGAGGAACTGTGAAGTAATTTTCGAGTGGGTAGTTTTTATAGCACAGTGCTAAGTGTGAACAGATATTAGTTTGATAGATGTGAATATATTTGCAATTACTTATTGCATTGTAATATACAATGTGACGAGAAACATGGTCGAAATATATTGATGGCAGAAGGCGGTTGACCACGTGGTTGCTCGCCGTTGAGGCAGCCGCGGCGTGGTTCGCTCTGCGTCCCTGCGCACGCTCTGCTCGACGTTGAGGCAAATTTACAATGGCAATGGTTAATAATTCTTAATAATTGTCTTACATATTTAGGATAATTTAAAATGCCACATGCGGCAAGGCCCAGAACACTCATGACCTACATATGCATACAATTATAATAAAATATAAGCTAAAAGGTTGAGCTGGTGGCCTTTCGACGATGGTCTTCTCGGACTCCATGATCAGCATGGCACCCTTGTGGCCATTCACTCCAAGTGTCCCGACCCGCCTCTGCCTACGGAGCTGCTGGCACTGGGAGGCACTTGGGGCTACTGGGCCTCTTCCAGAAGAGCTTGACAACGTGCAATCGCGTGAATGACAACTCGGCGGAACTGCTCCATTTCCATGTCTCTCGCCTGGTAGCAAATTCCGTCCATAACCTGCATCCTCAAGATATCACATGAGCGATGTTCTATTTTGTCGGGGACATCAACTCCTCCAAGGATGCCCTCGAGCCTGGCCACCACATCATCGGGATCGAGGTTGACACGGCCACCGGGAACAATGATGAAGCCACAGGCTGCCTGTGTCTTGACTGAATTGCAGAGGTCCTCTGCCCATTCCTTGTGGGGTATCAGTCTCTCGATGAGCACTCGTGATGGCGGCTCTTCGGGTGGGCCGTCGATCATGCCGCCGAGCAGCTCCGGATCTTTTGCATGGTGGATGGCAAACTGCTCATCACACCTCCTCTACAATATGCCGATTGTGCTCCCAAGGACTATCACACCGATATCACTGCCGGCGGGCAATGGTTCCTGCACTGGCCAATGAAGCTCTTTCTCCCCGACTTAATCCGGCTCGTTCTCCTCTCCGAAGATGTAACGCACGTAGGCGTCGATGTCGAAGCTTTGGTCATTGCCTAGCATGCTTGAAATAACTAATAGTAGGTGGGTGAGGACTAGATCTGCGCAGAGCGTCGCGGCGGTGCGTTGTGCTTGGATTATATGCAGCAAGCTATTAGCTGGTGGCGGGAAACCGGTGAGGGAAGAGGCGTGGATTTTACAATTCACCCATGTGGAGCGCGGGAAACATTCGCTGGAGCACGGGAAGACTAAGTGGAGCACACACACAACCCGAATATTATATCCGGTGCCACATGTTATTTATCCCACAAGTGTTAACATAAGTAAACGTATGTGTAACTTACTAATCATCGCACACAAGTACTCGCAGATGCATCGTGTACGATACTCCTAGCCACCGCAAGCAACTAGTTTGCATTTTTCAAAGTTTTTTGTACACACAGAATCACACACGAACTAACTGTATTAACCGTCTATGTTGTAATTTCTCATCGCAAACAGTTGATCCAAGTCGGATATTTTCCATGTATCACACACATCTTGTTAAGTTGAACCATTTCTGTTGTGTTCGCTAATCAAAAACAGTTCGTCCGATTGAACCATATGCCCTATATCACACACACCTTGATCTGGCTAACCGTTTCTGTTGCACTCCCTAATAGAAAATAGTTCAACGGAGCGAACTGTATGCCATATATCGCACACACATTGATATGGCTGCCCATTTTGTTGTTCTGCCTCATCGCAAAATAGTTCGAACGGGTTAATTGTGTGCCCTGAATCGCACAAGCAACTAAAATCTGAACCGTGTTTGATGGCTACGCCGTTGCAAACGTTTCGCACCTTTTTTGACGGTTTTTTACATCCCTATTTGTGATTAATGCATCGCACACAGTTTCGTCAAAGGGTCTCTAATCGTAGTGTCGTGTTAGCATCCTGCAGTAGTGGTGGATGTGCTTGGGGATTGGCGACCCCATTTGGCGCATCGTCTCGGTTAGCTTGTCCAGGGAGAGGCGTGTGCCCCATAGCCGCACCCATGGCGGGGGCGGCTAGAGGGTTGCGGTTTGTCCCAGTGCCACGGAGATGGAATAATCTCTCCACCCACATCGTGCGGAGCACAACCGCTAGGATGTTGTTGACATTGCCCTTCCCCAGCGTCTCCCACTCTTGTTTAGGCTGCAGGGGGAATGGTTATGATGCCGCCTGCGCCGACCACGCCCCCCGCAGCGTCCACGTCCTCGTGCACCCCCGTAGCCCCCACGACATAAGTAGTCGCATGCGAGGGGTCTTTCGAGGTGGATGGGTGAGCTGTGGCATCTGACTTTTTCTTGGGCACCATGGATGACGAAGCCGTCGACTAAGAAGATGATGATGAAGATGACGCACTGGTTACACCCTCGGGTTCGTGCAAGCGCTGCCCCCTACCTGATGCGCTAAAGATGTCATGGTATAACACGGCCACCTATGGGACAATCGATCCCTTGCCGTTCGGCATGGGGGAGGAGCGCGTTGCACAAACAGCAAAGAGCGTAGAGCAGCACAACAGTGATGACACAGGCAGTTTTCACCCATGTTCAGGCCGCCGCGATGCGTAAAACCCTACTCCTGCTTCGGTGGATTGATGGAAGGACCATGGTGAAGAAGCAGCTCTTTGTCCCGACAAGGTTGCCTCAGGACGAGAGCTACTACACGTGTATGAGCGTACAAGGGTTTGAATCCTCTCTAAGGTTACCACGGCCCTCCTTTTATACGTCAAGGAGTCACCACAATGGCAAATCTGTCATTACATACTGATTAGATAACAAACAATGTTGTCATACCTAACTCTATGGATAGGACAAGATGCATTAAATGCGCTGCTTAGTGTCATGTCATAGGAGTAGCCCGACAAACCTTTCCACGCCAATTGAGCTGTCTCTTGCCATGTCTGCCTGATACGCCTCTGGATGGGTGTCATGCAGAGTGGATTGTCTCCTAGAATGGATGCCACGTGCCAGGAGGCAGACACCTAGTCACTTGGGGGTTCGACACCGCATTGATAATTGACTTGAGTCACTGTGTGGTGGAGCGGTGGAGCCTTGGTGGTGCGACCCAGCCTCGGCGTCCCGTCAAGCTTGCCAAGGGTGTCTTGATACTTGTCTTCTGGGCAACCTCGACCTTGCCAGGCTCGCCTGCCCGGCAAGGGAGGTTCTTCCTTAGTGACATCTTGCTTATTTGGCCGGTCTTCGTCTTCTTGATCTTCCCTTCGATTTCTCAAAGAGCTACCTCTTCTACTTGGCCTTGGCTTGCATGCCACAATCTTGCTCTTGAGCCTGTGTACAGTTCGGGCAACATACATAGAGATTTGTTGCACAAACAGTTCCCAAACAGAAAATAAAGTTTATTCCTTTTTCGACCATACTTTCACATTGCACAGCTAACTGAATCCATTGGTACCATCCATACCAGCACTTTCCAAGGAAATTATTATTTGACAACATATATTAAATTCATTTTTCATTTCAGGACTAGGCATCCCTAATACCTTTTCCGTATTCTCGTGCGATGACAAGTGAACAAATACTCATCTTGAGAATAACACATCTAGCATGGAAAAATATGAGCCACCCCCTACTGTTTCATGAGCGGTACGAGCACACAAAAGGGAAATTTATTTTGAAAATTAGAGATGGCACATACAAATTTGTTTAGAATGGCACGGAAATACAGCATATAGGTAGGTATAGTGGACTCATATGGAAAAACATGGTTTAAGGATTTTGGATGCACAAGTAGTAATTCCACTTAGTACAAGTGAAGGCTAGCAAAACATTGAGAAGCATCCAACCAAGAAATGAAAAATCTCATAAGCAAGCATTAAGCATAACTAACACCGAATAATGCACCACAAGTAGAATGTAATTTCATTGCATAACTATTGAATTTTGTGCTTGCATAGGGAATCACAAACCTTAACATCAATATTGTTACTAAACCCTAATTACTCATCAACATGACTCACATATCACTATCATTATATTGCAAAACTATTACAAAGAATCAAGTTTATTTTGTCCAATGATCTTCATCAAATTTTTTATTATATCCTTCTTGAATATCTATCACTTTGGGACTAGTTTCATATGTTGCTTTTGAAAGCTCAAATAAATCTAAGTGAAGAACACAAGCATAAAATTTTTCTTCTCTCAAAATAATATAAGTGAAGTATAAGAAAATTTCTTTAAAATTTACTAACTCCCTATCAGGACCCCGATCCTAAGCCACATTGATCTAGCATGTAACACGTCATATCACTTTGCGGCCTCACGCACCGTATCCCCACGGGTGCCACCTTACCTAGCCCGGGACCGTTTGCGCCTTTTGGCCCACATATATGATATTGTCGCTAGCATCCATATGACAGAGTACTCGGGCCGACATGACTAGTCGTGAACCCAAAGTGGAAGTAACTTATAGGGACAGGCATACATGACCCAGCAACGAACGTGTCGGTCATCAGCGAGTGAATTCGGGCAGTAGCAACTGGGCTAGCAGGACTCTGGGAATCTGGGCTATAGCAGGCTAAAAGGACTCTGAAAGGTGCCGCGTGACATTTCCCTGAAGGGACAGAAACAGGATCGAATAAGGACACATGCCGGCCTGTCTAAGTGTTCCGGAGCAGTAGAAACTGGGCTAACAGGACTCCAGTAAGTCGGGCTGTAGCAGACTACCATGGCTCAGTGGAAGCACTAGACTACATTTCCCCATAAGAGAGGCTACCAAGGATAGACAACTAGGTTGTCGGATCCCACACATACCAAGCATTTCAGTCATACACACAATATGCTCGATATGTGTAAATACAACATGACATCACAACAAAACTCTACGACTCAAAGTATTTATTCATAAGACTCCGAAGAGTCAGATATTACAAACATGGGTCTCATGACTGAGCATTCAAGTCATACAAGAAATACCACATGCGGAAGCTTATCTTGTCTGAGTAGAGACAACTACAAATGAAAAGGGCTGAGAAGCCTGACTAACTACAAGACCCTGCCGAGGCCACAAGATCGTAGCTGAGGTAACAAGCTAAACGTCGAAGTCCACGTGGAACTACTAGCGAGACTGAAGTCTCTCTGCAAAAACATAAATTAAGCAAACATGAGTACAAATGTACCCAACAAGACTTACATCAGAACTATCTACATATGCATCAGTATGAACAAAGGGGGTGGCGGAGTTTAACTGCAGAAAGCCAGCTTTGACTCAGTGGCTATCCTATACTACGACTGCAAGTAACTCTTTTGGGGTGGCGCACACGAGTCCACATATTCACCAATCAATACACCACAATGGATCTGCTCCCGTCTCCCTACGAGAAGGCCATCCATAGCACTCACGCTTATCTTGCGAGTTTTAGAGTATCCACTTCAAGTTATCTATGAACTGTAAAGGAAACCCAGAAGTCCTTTACCGCGGACATGACTATTCGAATAGATCATTTATAATCCTGCAGGGGTGTACTTCTTCACACATGTTTCCACCACTTAGCATCTGCACACGACATGTGCTCTACAGACTTCAAGCGAAAGCCGACGTGGGTGTAGACCAGGACCTGACTAACCACACAAGTCTCTAGTCCAGGTTTATCGCCTATTCGGGTTCCATCCACAAGGAAATCCAAATGGTGTGTCCTCAACAGCCCCAAACGATGTGTGCAAGGTTACCGAGACACCAAACGGGTGCCCCGGTACACTGTGCCACGTGCCTACCACATCACAGCCCACCCCTCGGGTCAGTGCTGTGCACGGCCTCCAGCATACTACAAACACCAGAAACTACTTGCAACTCCTGGACAGAAGACATGGGCGGTTAATAAGTCGAGCGGGGTCATATTTCAGGGCCCAACGTGTGGTAGTAGATGTTCGTGGATCACAAACACAGAACTTAGTTCCTGAGGACGGCTTCAATGAGACTACCCACCATGTACTCCTACATGGCCTCTCACCACTACCTTTACCGAATTGTGTTCACACACTTAGCTCTCAAAAGTAGGACATGTTTACCACATTCCAATTCATCCCTGATGAATCGGACCTGACTCAACTCTAAGTAGTAGAAGGCATGACAAACAAGCATGAATGAGTAGGCACATCAGGGCTCAAACAACTCCTACTCATGCTAATGGGTTTCATCTATTTATTGTGGCAATGACAGGTCATGCAAAGGAAAGGGGTTCAACTACCGCAACATGTAACAGTTGAATCGTTGTTGTCCTAATGCAGTAAAAGAGAGCAGGAGCAAGTGAGTGGGATTGTATCGGAATGAACAAGGGGGTTTTTCTTGCCTGGCACTTCTGAAGATAATATAGCTCTTCATCGGTGGCATCGAACTCATCGTAGAAACCTCGTCTACTGAGAGGGGACAAATACCGGCAATAGAGAAGGAACACAATCAATGCAATGCAACAAATATGATGCATGAATGTGACATGGCGATATGTTGTGATTTGAGCTAATGTAGCTAGCAATGATTTAAATGAAGTTCGTTTGAATGCAATATTCAAATTCAAACTCCACATAAGGCATTTCAAATGCCATTAATTCAAATTGTCATATACATTAGCTTTAGGTTGCTCAAACATCCATGAAAATGCCATACATAGATTCTTTGGACTTTTCTAATAATTTTTCATATATAATTTGTTTCATTTGGAGTTATAGTTGATTTTATATGATTTTTAGAAGTTTTAGATATTTTTTGAAATAAATAAATCATTTTTGATTTATTTTAAATCCTAGAAAGTATTTACTACGTCAGCATGACATATTAGTGACATTAGTAGGTCAACGCGTGGCCCAGGTCAAACTGACCAGTGGGTCCCGAGTGTCAGTGTCTAACTAGACTAACCTAGCTTAGTTAATACTAACCAGACTTAATTAGCCGGGCGGGGCCGGCATGTTAGTGGCTCTGGGGGAGTCGAACTGGGTCAACCCATGTCAAACTCGTCGGAGTTGACCCATGACTCGTCGCCAGCGAGGCCAGAGATGGAGGTGGGGCTCGGGCTTGCGCTACGGGGCATGATTCGAGCCGCCGCTGGGCACGTTGCAGTGCCCTTGGTGGCGCGCGTTGAAAGGGGGTGGCAGCAGGCCTGTGGTGGCAGGAGGCAATGGCTACGATCTCGGAAGAGGCGGCTAGCATCCGGGCATGTGCAGAAACGCGGCTGCAGTGGCCTAGGTGACGCGTGCGCGGAACCTAAGCCGTCTACGCGATGCGGCCAGTAGGATCGACGTGCACCCGGGACCAAATGGTCATCGGAGCATCGTCGGCGGCAAGCACGGTCGACGGCGGGCTTCGGTCGTCAGCGAAACGGCATCTACAACGTGCAAACGAGATAACGGAGAGGGTGGTTCGACGGAGAGGTTCATGGTGGTTGCAGTGGTGCAGACGGCGAGCTCGGAGGGTGACCGGAGAAAACGGTGTGGCGGAGGCGATCTCGGTGGCTGCAGGTTGAAGACGACGACGGTGAAGACGAAACGGAGCTTCCCGGCTCACTTGGCACGGTGAGGGGGAAGAGTAGGTCGAGGCAGAGCTCTGGGATGCGTCAGGGAGGTGAGGCAGTGGCTGTGGGCGCGGGGTTACGGCGGTGCGTCCATGGAGGCTTTGTCCATGGCGAGGAACGGGCGAGGGGGAGATAGAGGGAGGGAGAGATCGATCCGAATGGGTCTGGGGGTGTGGCGTGGCGCTACGGAAGGCTCAAGGCGCCCCGGGGAAGCAGGAGGTGGCTCGGCGCGTGTGCGCGCACGTCGGGCACACGCCCTACCTACTAGCCCGAGGAGGAAGACGACAGGAGCTGTGGTGGTGGGCTGGGCCACCAGCGGGCTACCAGGGAAGTGGGCCTCCAGGTGGGTTCTCTTCTCTTTCTTTTATTTTTGGTTTTTCTATTTTTCTGCAACTTTAGATCTTTATTAGAAAAATACTAAAACTAACTCAAAAATCATGAAACTTCTAATGCCCACTTTTTGGAATATTTCCAAAAGTAAACATTTTAGTTTATTATTATTTGGACATTTAAAATATGTTATAGTATTTAAATGCCCAAATGCAAATAGAGTATGATTTAATCCAGTGACCTTATGCTGTCCTAGAAAATTGTGCACCATTTTTCTCAGAGGTTCTAGACCAAGGCAAAGATGATGAACATTTTAGAAGGGCACTTCAGGTTCATTGAAAAGAATTTTAGTAAACCCTAGTTGGTTTAAGTGGTGCTGGGGTTTTTTGTCATCCCCATTACAACTTTCTGGAAGATTTAAACACGATGCAACACCAGATGCTAGCACTAGGCAGACTAGAACTAGGGATGTGACACTCTCAAATAAATCTAAGTGAAGCATGAGAGAATTTCTTAAAATATATTAAAGCACACGTGCTCAAAAAAGGTATAAGTGAAGCACTACAACAATTCCATAGCTCAAAAAAATTTAAGTGAAGCACATAGAACAATTCTAACAAATCATAGTATAACTTTGGTTATCACAAATATGTGTGTTCAGCAAGGATACTTGACTCAAAACAAAAATAAGCAAATCAAAGACTCATATACTAAAAGACGCTCCAAACAAAACTCATGATATGTGACGAATAAAAATATAGCTCCAAGTAAAATACCGATGGTCGTTAGAAGAAAGAGGGGACGCCACTCGAGGCATCCCCAAGATTAGTTGCTTGTTCCTCTTTGGATAATAACTTGGGGTGCCATGGTCATCCCCAAGCTTATGCTCTTTTGTCGGCGTCCTGGGAACGGGGGTACCCAGACTTGCCTGCCTGCGGCCCAGGGCGTGGCTCCACCAACGGCCTGGTACGGCCCATCTTCATCAACAACCACTCAAGACCCTCGCGAGGCGGATGACACAAGACCTCCTCAGGGGCGGCCTCCGTAGGCTGGCTCCCGAGGAGCGGAGAGATCTATGCAAGGGGCACCTCACGAGGTTCGCATGACGTGAGCCATGACGACCAAGGCTAGGCGGGTGCCAGGCGGACGCCAGCGCGCGTAGAGTATTGGTTGCCTCTTTGGTGCTAAAGGGGCAAGCGCAGGCGAGGAGTCCCGAGGTAGCAGGAAAAAGTTTCCATATTGGTGCAACAAGACCAACACCAGCAGGACGACAGGACAAAGGTCGCAACGGAGCCCGCGACGGCGTCACCACCAGAGTATTTGGCTGGCAAAGACCACCTTTTGTCAGGATAACTTGTACTAGTTGGCCCCCTTCAAATTGGCCATTCTGGGATCCCTTCCCGCCGAATATTTGGGAACAGGACCCGGGCCTCTATAAATAGGACTAGCCACCACCATAGGAGGGGACGGATCATTCAGGCCATCCACACACAAGCTCACCAACCTCAAGAACACCTCTCCTGGGGAGGCTGTTCTTCCTTTATACTTGTTCATCCTCAGCCTACAAGGCAATCCACCACACCACACTTGAGTAGGGTATTACACCACAACGGTGACCCGAACCATTATAAATTCTTGTGTCCCTCGTTCCTTGGGTTCGGCAAGCTAGGCTTTGAGATGGTGGCGAGAGCATGAGCTAGGGGGAGTGAGATCTTCGTGCGCACCCCAGTGTTCAAACCTCAAGGGTTTGCCGGAACCCGTAATCCTGAGCCACTTAATGCTCCCTCATCTCCAACCACTCAAGCTCAAGGCTATGCTCTATGGCCTCCATCATTGGCGCTTCCTTGCGCTTCAAGATCTTTTTCTCGTCGGACGGCTCCCCCTTCATCGATGCCAAGGCAGCTTTACTTGCCTCAACTTGCTTCTCAAGGGAGGCATTTAGGGTTCGGAGCTCCTGCTTACGCTTCTCGGCAACCTCACAGCGGTGGTCTGCCTCCCTGGCCTCCTCCAAGGCTCGGGCGCTAGCCACGCGCGAGGTTGCGAGGGATGCCTTAGCTTTCACGTTGGCATGCTCATGTTGGAGGCGCCCGAGGTTGATGGCCACCTTCAATTGATGCCATTCATCCACTAGCCGAAGACCCTCAGTTTCAAGGTGGGCGTCGGCGTACACGAGCTCTTCCCCAGGCCAGCTCAACACACCCATCGCTTCCCGGAAGAGCTCGTGATGGGCAGCACCCCGCCTGCGCGCAAGATCAAATGCACGATTGGGTCCATCCTCCACGCTGGGAGTCATTGAAGAGGCTCGAGGTAGCTTGCCTCCTCCCAGCAGGGGGCTGGTAGCCGGTGCCTTTCCCGTCGGGGGCCCAGACGAGCGGAGGCTCGTTACCCAAAGCGGAGGCAAGAGCCGAGGCCACCCAGCCGTGGTCCATAATCAAAGGATGAGCCCTTGGCACACTTTTCGCATCCCAGGCAAGGACGCGAAGGACGGACGACCTCGCGCCAAGTGCGGCAGGCTGGCTTGGGGCGGAGGTTGCTTCTTGGGAGACTTCGTCACCTTAGCAGAAGGGGCCCTGAGGAACCACAGTCAGGAGGAGAAGTGGCACTCGAGAATTTACAAAGATAAGGTACTCACTCGTCAATACCAATGTACTTCCTCTGCTTCAATGGCCGGAAGGCGTCACCATTGTAGCTTGGAGACCCCCTCCTCTTGCGGAGCGCCGCGAAGTTTGGTTGGAGCTGGCCGAAGCCCTGGGCGTGGTCACCAAGGCCGGGCATGGATGGTGTGACTCCTGTGGAGGCAAACTCAGTGGTGCTGGACCACGCGGAGACCTCGGTACTCGCCTCGTGGCGGTCCACCGGAGCCTCGAGGGCTCCGGCCTCAGGAGCATCGGACTGCGTCGTTCCCTAGGCCGTTTCCTCAGGATGGCTCTGCAGGGTCCCATGGGATGGCACCTCAGGAGCCCCAAGTGGTGCCGGTTCCTCAGCAGCAGTGCCGCCATCGCTCGACAGCGACCGCCCCCCTGCGCCCACTCCTGGGGCGGGAATCGCGCTCGCGGCAGGCAGGGGGGACATGAGACAGGGCTCTCGCGAGTCCCATCAAGGCCAACTAGGCGTGGTCCCCATTCATCAAAGAGGGGCATCTGCTTCACGAACTCCACCTTGTTCGAGCAGCAGTATAGAAGACAGCCCTCCTCTGGTAGGTTGGCTGGCACCGGGTCGGCCATCAGGACCACGAGCACCGTGCGCCATGCCTCAGGAGGAAGAGCTGGAGCCTGAAGCCTCATGAGGTCCCCGTAGCCAGAGAAGGTCCACATTTGCCAAGAGTGGCGCTGAAGCGGAGTGATGCAGAGACTGGATGATCTCCTTCACGACCATGGGCACCGTCACTCCGAGGTCCTTCATCCTGGCAAGCCAGAGCCAGACATGGGTGAGCCGTCGATTGGTTAGCTTCGCATGCCCCCAACCTGAGCTCGAAGCAGCTGGAATCCAGGGGAGCAGCAGCAGGGGGCTGCGCACGCCAACATCCACAAAAACCCACCTCTTCCTAAAGCCTCCTGCGACCAGCGAGAGCTAGAAGTCGATCCCCGAGCAGGCCGTCGCCGCGACGGCCTGAAGGGATACACACCATGAGCACTGGAGAGGATCTGTCAGGTGTAGCAAGAAGAAGTGGAAAAGTAGGGCCATAGAAGGGGCAATGCCCACCATGGATTTGCAGACGAAGGCAAAGGCAGCAACGAGGATGATGGATTGGGGATCGAGATGTAGCGCGTTTATCTGGTAATGCGAGAGCACCGCATTGAGTAAATTGGAGAAGGAGTGATCAAGCCTGCCCAGAGGGCGTGGAGATGGATGGGGACCTCGGTGGCCGTCCTGTCCACTTCGGCGCGGGAAGCAGGCCAGGCCACCGTCGCCCCCACTCATTGAAATCGGCAGCAAGCGTTGGGCGCACCTTTCCGATCGCCTCTTGATTGAGCACCACCAACCGTTCGATGGCGGGCTCCAAGATCGGCACCGTGGGGGCCGAGGTATGGGACTCCTTCTTTCCCTTCTTCTTCCGGCTTGGTGCCATGGTGGCGGGGGGAGTTCGTGTCAGATTGGTCCAGGGGGAGAGATCCACTACCTTCTGGAAGATGAGAGGGCGGCGGAGAGTGTTGCCTGTAAAGGAGGTGGAGCTACAAAGACGACAGTAGTTGCCTAGCGAGGCGGAAATCGAGACTGCGCGGGGAAGTGGAGGCGCCCACGTCCCGTCAGTCACCCCGCATCGATCGAGGCCGTAGGCTATTCACTACAAAATAAAGACACATCCGTGACATTTTGGGACGAACGAATTTTTTTCCTGTCATACATATGACACTTCTATGATGATAATTGTAACAAAACCCGGTATCATCATAGATGTGGTGGGCTCCTACTTCTATGACAAAAAATCATGACAAAAAATGGGCTTTTTGTCCTGGGCGGGCCGGAGACGCAGCTGCATGACATTCTTTGGGCCGTCCATGACGGAACAAACCGTGGTAGAAGCGAGGGGGACGAAAATTTTGGGGAGTTCCCGGTTATGGTGGGAGGTCGGGGCCGAGCGATGCGCGTTGCACTCGTACACGTACGCACATGTGTGCGAGGCGTTGGATCTAACTGAACCCAAGTGAGGCGTTGGGCTCTAACTGAACCCGATCGATTGCACCGCAGGCTACGCGTTACTGAACCCGAGCGATCGATCAATGGCTGTTAATTGAACCCGATCGAGCGATTCCTTTGCTACTGCTGCTAACTGAAGCCGATCGATTAGATGAACAGTGAGCGTTGCGGGGGGGGGGGGGGTTGGATGAACAGTGAGCGATGGGGCCGACCTCTGGATGAACAAGACCCCGTGGTGTGGTAGAGGGCTGGATGAACAGAAGACGGTGGAGGAGTGCCCATGGAGGGGTGGTTGAACAGGACCCCATGATGTGGAGGGCTGGATGAACAGTAGACGATGGAGGGGTGGTTGAACAGTAGCCGGTGGAGTAGCGCACGGTGGAGGCTGGATGAACAGGAGCCCGTGAAGGCTGGAGGAGGTTGACGGTAGCCCGTGGAGGCTGGAGGAGGTCGACGGTGGAGATGAACAGTATCACATGGAGTCCCGGTTTGCAGTACGCCACACCCCTCCCAATGAACAGGACCCCCATTTCGACCGTAGGAGGTCCGTTTCGTCTGTTTTGCTGTACTCCACACCCCTCCCGATCAACAGGACCCCCGTTTCGACCTTAGGAGGTCCGTTTCCTCCGTTTTGCAGTATGCCACACCCCTCCCGATCAACAGGACCCCCGTTTCGACCATAGGAGGTCCGTTTCCTCCATTCTGCGGTACGCCAGGCCTCGTTTCCATCGCCTGTTCCGTCCAAGCCCTCCCGATGAACACGACCACGCATTTCGTTCCAACCCAGCCGGTTGGCTCCCACGCGTTCCGTTGCCTCCCGATGAACACGACGCATTCCGTTGCCTCCCGATGAACACGACGCATTCCGTTGCCTCCCCATGAAAACGACGCATTCTGTTGCCTCCCCATGAACACGACGACGACGCTGTTTCTCCGTTCGGACCCATCCATGTACACGAGCCCTGGCCATACATATGCGCGAGTAGGTGTTCGAGACCCCGCAAGTATGTACACATACGTGGCCGTATTTTCTTTCTTGCACCCTGGTCATTGTACGTACGTGTACATGCTACATGTGCGCCTCTACTACGAAGCGTGTGCGCCTCTACTACCACACGTGCGCGCCTCTACATCGACCAGTATGTACGTACACGTTTGCGACCAGAATGACAACGCTACGTACTCTTCGACCAGGTGGGTCCCGACTATCAGTCACTTCCTTGCGTGCGAAGATGTAGCTGGTGGGTCCCAGCATCCAGGGGGCGAATCGTTTTCTTTATTTTTTTGCCCGGACACACTTCCTTGCATGCGAAGGTGTAGCTGGTGGGTCCCAGCAGTCAGGGAGGAAATGTTTTTTTTTTTGCAAAATACGGTGGCCCGTCCGGTGGGTCCCTGCTGTCAGGTGGAGGAATAATTATTTTGCATGTAATAAGGAGGCACTTCCTTGTTGCGGCCGTGGACCCAGCTGTCAGCCTCTCCACGTACAGTACACGTCCTATGGAAGCCGTTCCTTGACCATGTTGACCACGCCGCACCGAGAGCACCAGGGCGATGGACGATGGCGTGGCCTAGGAAGGGGACAACGAGGAGCCAGGGAAGACGCGGCAGTGGATGCCCATGCATAGAGGAGTACGAGGGTTCACTGGTTCGCTGCGGTGTGAGGTTGCCGTCGTCGCAGAATAAACAGGGGGTGTGGGTGAGTATAGGGATGGCCTGGCCAGCAGTGGGAGTAGTAGGGGGCGGTGAGGCCTCCGCCGCATCGCAGCTGGCCACGGGAGTAAGGAGCATGAGGCACGACCGGCGCTGCTTTGGGCGGCTGGAGCAAGAAGACCAGAGGTTGAAGAAGCACTACGGCCGTTGGATGGACATCGCACGGTCACTGGAGCTAGAATCGTGCATATTGACTAAGTTGACAAAGCCCTCCATCCCCGTCAACTTAGTAGGCCCACAAGTCATCCTCCCACCATGGTGGGTCCCAGCTAACAGGGGGAGTATTCATTTTTTGTGTGTAATAAGGAGGCACTTCCGGTGGGTCTGAGCTGATAGCGGGGTGAACATTTTTTTGCGAAATTTGGTGGTCCGTCCGGTGGGTCCCAGCAGTCAGGGGCAAACGTTTTTTTTGCGAAATACGGTGGCCCGTCCGATGGGTCCCAGCAGTCAGGGGGGAAACATTTTTTCCACGAAATACTGGTGGCCCGTCCGGTGGGTCCCTGCTGTTAGGTTGAGGAATAATTATTTTGCGCGTAATAAGGAGGCACTTCCTTGCGGCTGCCGTGGACCCAGCTGTCAGCCTCTCCACGTACATGTAACACCCCGGATGTTAATTTACCTAATATGTAATCCAACTCTTGCCGTTTCCGGCGTTAAGTTATTTTATTTTCTCGGGTTCGGGTTTGTGTCTCCGTGTGTTGTTATCGTTGTCATGCATCTCATATCATGGCATCATGTGCATTGCATTTGCATACATGTTTGTCTCATGCATTCAAGCATTTTCCCCGTTGTCCGTTTTGAATTCCGGCGCTCCGTTCTCCTCCGGTGGTCATTTCTACCTTTTCATTCGTGTGTGGGGATTAAACATTTCCGGATTGGACCGAGACTTGCCAAGCGGCCTTGGTTTACTACCGGTAGACCGCCTGTCAAGGTTCGTACCATTTGGACTTCGTTTGATGCTGCAACGGTTAACCAAGGGACCGAAAAGGCCTCGTGTGTGTTGCAGCCCAACACCCTTCCAATTTGGCACAAAACCCACCAAAACCCTCTCCATCATCTAGAGCGTTCGATCACGATCGTGTGGCCGAAAACCGCACCTCATTTGGACTCTCCTAGCTCCTCCTATGCCTATTTAAAGACCCCTCCTCGAAATTTCCGGATCCCCTCCTTCCAAACCCTAAAAAAACTCATCGCGCCGCCGCCGGACACGTTCGTCCCGGGCGGACGGAATCGCACCACCGCCCTGCACTAGTGGCAGGCCGCCACGTGGCGCCGCCGGTCGCCCCCGCACCGAGGCCCGGAGAGCCCCCGGCGGGCCCTCCCCGGCCCATCTCCTCCCGCCGCCCGCGCCTTCATCTTCTCCGACCGCGGCGTACCAGCGCCGCCTCATCTCCATCGACGGGGGCCCGCGCCACCGCGCAGCAGCGCGCCCCCTCAGGCGACCGCCTCGTCCTCGGCGGCAGGAGCCGCGCTCCACCCCGGAAGCGCCGCCCCGCGCCGCCATCGGCCTCCGCCCCGGCGTCCTCACTCCGACGTCGGCCTCCCTTGCTCCGGCCGCCCTCGTCTACTCCGGCGCCGGCCCCCGGTGAACCTCGTTTTTCGCGCTTGCTCGATCTGGATCCGGATCCGGGTTGCTACAGTAAACCCTAGATCGGGTTGACTTTCCCCCCCTTTTTCCAGTAATTTTGCATACTTTGACCTATGATATATCCGCATCCGTCGCTCCGTTTTGGGCATATAGCATATCAAAATGTTCGCCTCAGAGAGCACATCATTTCATCTCATTGCATCATTTTCATTTGAGTTCATCTTGATGTCCGAAATGCTGTTGGAAAAATGCTATTTGACATAATTGTCAGATCTACTGCTCCAATTAGATATTTGTCATTTTTGCCATGATTATTGTGTGCATGATATGCCCCTGAGCTGTACATGTGTTTTGTTATATGTTTTGCCATCTTTCCAGAGGTGCAAGTCATGTATTTTTGTGATGTGTGTGGTGACTAGCACAAGCTTGCAAAGTGGTGCATTCGTTAATGCTGATTTCAGGGACTTAGCAATTCCACTAAGTCCTTGATCTGTTTATTTCAATATGCCATATGTTCATGTTGTTTCCTAGTGATCCGTGCCTCTTTTGAGGATGATCAGTAAGGATGATTTGTTAATTTTGTAGTGCTATATCCATCCATGTCTTTGTTTGCAATTATGGAGCACCCTAGCTTGAGTCAATCGAGCTCTACTTTTGCTATTTCGTGAATCTGGGCAGATTGTCTACTTGTTAGTGATTTTGCCGAGGATGTTGTAGTTGATCCGTGCATGCTATGTTATTGTTCTTGCCATGTCTAGATTGTATAATGTGTATTCTTCATGGATGTATGCTTAGATTGTCATGACATGCTCTGTAGTAAATGCATCGAGCTCGTATACATGCCTACTTGATATCTGTTTTGCATGCTCTAGTTTTTCACTAAGTCTGTGATCTGATTATGTTTTTGCCATGTCCACATGCTTGCAATTGTATCTTCTGATCCCTTTTGGCTCAGGGTCACTAAGGGACTTTTGTTAATCTCTTTGAGTAGCTCCAAGCCATGCTTTACTTTGCCATGTTCAGGTCCTCTAGCATATTGTTTTCATCCTCCAAAGTGGGCTACCTGATCTGAAATTCCAGACAAGAGTTAATTTCACTAAGTCTGAAATCTGTTTACCAAATGCATTTTTGCCATGCTTGTTTGAACCTATTAATGGATGAATTGGCTGTAGCTCAGTGTTCATCTTTTGTTAAGCATCATGAATGGACCCCTGCCATGTATTTTGTTGCCATATTTGAGTGTTGTAGCATGTTCATCTTGTTGCATTTAGATGGCTACTTGTTGTATATTGCAGACCGGTGCCATATTTGAATTGCTTGCCATTTTCCAAACTGTGACTCCGATTCCGGCGATCTTTCCAGTGGCACACTTGGTTTTCCAAGTTGAGGCCAGGTTCATTCATTCCTTGTCAAATCTTGCATATGCATCACATATCGCATCCCGCCTAGCATACCATGTTTGCATCATGTTGTTTGAGTTTGCTCGTGTTTGATTGTGTTCCGTTTGCTTGTTTGTCTTGTTTGGGTAGAGCCAGGAGACGAGTTCGCTAATGAGGAGCCCGTTGAGTTTGCTTTCGAGGATCCAGTCAACTCTGACAACTTTGCAGGCAAGATGATCGTACCCTTGAAATTACTACTATCTTTGCTTTGCTAGATGCTCGCTCTTTTGCTATGTCTATGCTACGATGCCTACCACTTGCTTATCATGCCTCCCAAATTTCCATGTCAAACCTCTAACCCACCATGTCCTAGCAAACCGTTGATTGGCTTTGTTACCACTTTGCTCAGCCCCTCTTATAGCGTTACTAGTTGCAGGTGAAGATTGGAGACCGTTCCTTGTTGGAACATTATTTTACTTGTTGGGATATCATTATATTGCCTTGTTATCTTAATGCATCTATATACTTGGTAAAGGGTGGAAGGCTTGGCATCTCTCCTAGTGTTTTGTTCCACTCTTGCCGCCCTAGTTTCCGTCATATCGGTGTTATGTTCCCGGATTTTGCGTTCCTTACGCGGTTGGGCGATAATGGGAATCCCTTGATAGTTCGCCTTGATCAAAACTTTTCCAGCAATGCCCAACCTTGGTTTTACCATTTTCCACCTAGCCTCTTTTTCCCTTGGGTTTCCGGAGCCTGAGGATCATCTTATTTTAAACCCCCCCGGGCGAGTGCTCCTCTAAGTGTTGGTCCACCTGTCAGCTGCCGGTGGCCACCAGGGGCAACTCTGGGCTGGCCTACCCGTACCTAAGACAATCTGAGTGTGCCCTGAGAACGAGATATGTGCAGCTCCTATCAGGATTTGTCGGCACATTCGGGCGGTGTTGCTGGATTTGTTTTGACTTGTCGAAGTGTCTTGTAGAACCGAGATACCGAGCCTGATCAGAATATCTCGGGAGGAGGTCTATTCCTTCATTGACCGTGAGAGCTTGTCATGGGCTAAGTTGGGACTCCCCTGCAGGGATTTGAACTTTCAAAAGCCGTGCCCGCGGTTATGGTCAGATGGGAATTTGTTAATGTCCGGTTGTAGATAACTTGAACCCTAACTTAATTAAAATGAATCAACTGTGTGAGTTACCGTGATGGTCTCTTCTCGGCGGAGTCCAGGAAGTGAACACGGTGTTGGAGTAATCCTTGCCGCGGGTTATTCTCTAGTTATTCATTCACGCCACCATATATGCTAGTCGCTTGCTGCAGCTCCACATATTGTACCTTGCCTTACCTATAAGCTTAAATAGTCTTGATCGCGAGGGTGCGAGATTGCTGAGTCCCTGTGGCTCACAGATTACTTCCAAACCAGATGCAGGGCCCGATGAGTTCGTTCTAGATGACGCGCTTGAGCTCAAGTGGGAGTTCGACAAGGACTCACGCCGTTACTATGTGTCTTTCCCTGATGATCAGTAGTGGTGCCCAGTTGGGGCGATCGGGACCATGTCGCATGTTGGGTTTATCTTTTATTTTGGCGCCGTAGTCGGGCCATGAGTGATTGGTTGATGTAATGCTATTTATGTACTTTGATTGATGTGTCGAGTGTAAGCCAACTATGTATCTCCCCTTTTTTATCTATATATTACATGGGATGTTGTGAAGATTGCCTAACTTGCGACATTGCTTTCAATGCGGTTCTGCCTCTAAGTTGTGCCTCGACACGTAGGAGATATAGCCGCATCGAGGGTGTTACAAGTTGGTATCAGAGCCTTCCCCGACCTTAGGAGCCCCACTGCTTGATCGTTATTAGCGGCCGAGTTGTGTCTAGAAAAATGTTTTGAGTCATTTAGGAATTATATATCGGAGAGTTTAGGAATTCTTTTTACTCCCCAGTCTCCTCATCGCTCTGGTAAGGCATCCTGACGTAGAGTTTTGACTCTTCTCTTCTCAAATTTCACTAAAAAAAATTAGGATCACGCGGGTATCTTGGAATCGTTTTGATGGTTTTGTGACGAGAACATTGTTCTTGGTGCCTCCTGTCTTTAGGGGTTGTGGCAGTGTCCCAGGGAGTTGAGCTCCGAGGTGTTGTCGTCACAATTTTATCTTTGCAGTGCTGGAATACCTGAGTTTAGTACGCCGACATCGAAAATCACTTTTATGCAGTTCGTTGGTGAGATAACCTCGACGCCACCCAGTACTGGGGCGGGAGTTCGGGAGTATTGCCATAACTTGTATAACGGATGCTTTTCGAAGGTTGAGGTAGATGGTTTCCGAAGTTTTTCTCGGTTATGTGTTGAAGGATGGATACAGCTGGATATAGGATTTGCTAGTTTTGGGTGAGATATTATGCTTCCCCTGTATCCCCAACACCTGATTGCATAACCGGAAAGGTTCAGGAGTTTCATAGGTGGGAATTCTTGTAGCTCTAGTTCTTCTTCCACGGATATTTGGTTTGAGATTGGGATTTCTTACCGAGTATTCATTCTTGATCCGTACGTTGTTGATTTATTCCTCTACCTAAATTCTAAGTGGCTTCTCAATTTATGGATATGTGACCATTTCAAGTGGAATGCATTTGTTCATTTTGTTCGGATGTGAAGATTATATGTTGCAATTTCAACCCGTTGGATTCAGCTTCATTTTATCTGTCAACGTGCTAACGCTTGTCACCCTCTTCAGGATGGCTCCCGCTAAGAGCAGCAATCAAAATCAGAATCAGAATCAGGATCCGCCACCACCTCCACCTCCTCCGGAGGCATGGCAAGCTGTGATGGCCGCAACCAATGCAAACACATAGTTGATCTTGCAAATTCTTCAAGAGCGCAATCAAGCGAAACAAGGAAACCAAGGCAACAATCAGAATCACTTTGCTACACTCAACCAGTTCCTTGCTAACGGGCCAAAGACTTTCAGCAATTGTGTTGAGGCAACTGATGCTGACGATTGGCTCGCGGACTTGTGCAAGCATTTCGAGTGCAGTAACGTCAGGCCTGAGGACTTTGTCAAGTTCGCTTCCTTCCAACTCAAATACCAAGCTATAGAATGGTTCCAGCAGTACAAGGATTCCAGAGGAGGCCGTGTGATTACCTGGGATGAATTCCGTCAAGATTTCAAAGCTCATCATATTCCCCATAGCGTGGTTGAAAGCAAGCGTGAGGAATTGCGCAACCTGAAGCAAGGCTCTTTGTCTGTCTATGACTACAACAAGTTGTTTCAGAAGCTCGCCCGCTTTGCTAAGCAGGACGTCCCTGACGAGAAGAGCATGATATACCAGTTCAGGGGTGGTCTCAGAGAAGAAATCCAGCTAGCTCTTGTTCTCTTTGAGCCCTTGAGGTACGATGAGTTCTACAACATGGCATTGAAGCAAGAGGCTGCTCAACTGAGGTGTGATGCTTCCAAGAAGTGAGTTAGAGATGCTACTCCTTCTTCCTCTACTCAAGTGGCCAAGCAGCAGAAGTATTGGCTTTCTCCTCCTCCGTTCCGTCAGCCGTATCAGCAGAAGAGCAAAGGTGGCAGTGGATCTTCCCACCCACCCAACCCTGGCTTTCAGAACAAGACTTCGTCTCAAGCTCCAAGATCGAGTGCTCCGTATCACCGTACACTTTCAGAGGTCACGTGCAACAAGTGGCAACAGAAGGGTCACTATGCCAACAAATGCTTCAATCAGAGGCGTCTCCCTCCTCCTCCTCCTCCTGTGAGATCGGCAAGTACAGCTGTGGTCAAGCATAACCCCAGGTACGCCAAGGTCAACTTGATGAATGCAGCTCAGGCAAGGGACTCGTTAGATGTCATCATGGGTAACCTTCCTATTAACGATATTCCAGTTAAAGTTCTTTTTGACACTGCTGCATCGCATTGTTTCATCTCTAGACCGTTTGCATCTAAGCATGGTTTGGCTTTGCAAGTTTTGCCTAGTCCATTAGCAGTTGTCTCTCTCGGTAGGCGCATGCATGCTAACTCCATTGCTCCGGATGTTACTATCACTTTGGGTAACTACAAATTTCTATCTTCTCCAACAGTTCTTGGTGACTCAGATATTGACCTTATTCTCGGAATGCATTGGCTTTCTAAGCACAAGGCTCAGCTTGACTGTGCAACCAGGCAGATTCAATTGACTCATTCGTCTGAGGATGTAATTGTCTTTGCCGCTCATGATGATACCATCCGTTTGTTTTCTCTCAATAAGAAGGGTGAACTGGATGCTATCTCCCAAATTCCAGTCGTTTGTGAATATCAAGACGTCTTTCCAGAAGAGCTTCCAGGAATGCCTCCGCACTGGCCAGTTGAATTCGTCATCGATCTTGAGCCTGGCATGGAACCAGTCTGCAAGCGTCCTTACAAGCTCGGACCTAAAGAGTTGAAGGAGCTGAAGAAGCAACTCGATATTCAAGAGAGAATGGGTCTCATCCGACCTAGTTCTTCTCCATGGGGTTGTGGTGTTCTTTTTATGAAGAAGAAGGATGGAACGGATCGACTTTGTGTTGATTACCGTCCATTGAACAAGAAGACTATCAAGAACAAATACCCACTTCCCAACATCAACGAGCTGTTCGAACAACTCAAAGCTGCCCAAGTATTCTCGAAACATGATCTCCGTATGGGTTATCACCAGATTCGAATCCGTGAGCAACATATTCCCAAGACGGCTTTCGGGACAAGCTATGGTTCATATGAATACACTGTCATGTCTTTTGTCCTTGTAAATGCTCCTCCTACTTTCTCTCGCATGATGAAGTTTTTCTCGGTTATGTGTTGAAGGATGGATACAGCTGGATGTAGGATTTGCTAGTTTTGGGTGAGATATTATGCTTCCCCTGTATCCCCAACACCTGATTGCATAACTGGAAAGGTTCGGGAGTTTCATAGGTGGGAATTCTTGTAGCTCTAGTTCTTCTTCCACGGATATTTGGTTTGAGATTGGGATTTCTTACCGAGTATTCGTTCTTGATCCATACCTTGTTGATTTATTCCTCTACCTAAATTCTAAGTGGCTTCTCAATTTATGGATATGTGACCATTTCAAGTGGAATGCATTCGTTCATTTTGTTCGGATGTGAAGACTATATGTTGCAATTTCAACCCGTTGGATTCAGCTTCATTTTATCTGTCAACGTGCTAACGGTTGTCACCCTCTTCAGGATGGCTCCCGCTATGAGCAGCAATACAATTCAGAATCAGAATCAGGATCCGCCACCACCTCCACCTCCTCCGGAGGCATGGCAAGCTGTGATGGCCGCAACCAATGCAAACACATAGTTGACCATGCAAATTCTTCAAGAGCGCAATCAAGCGAAACAAGGCAACCAAGGCAACAATCAGAATCACTTTGCTACACTCAACCAGTTCCTTGCTAACGGGCCAAAGACTTTCAGCAATTGTGTTGACGCAACTGATGCTAACGATTGGCTCGTGGACTTGTGCAAGCATTTTGAGTGCAGGAATGTCAGGCCTAAGGACATTGTCAAGTTCGCTTCCTTCCAACTCAAAGACCGAGCTGCAGAATGTCTCCAGTAGTACAAGGATTCCAGAGGAGGCTGTGTGATTACCTGGGATGAATTCCGTCAAGATTTCAAAGCTCATCATATTCCCCATAGCGTGGTTGAAAGCAAGCGTGAGGAATTCCGCATCCTGAAGCAAGGCTCTTTGTCTGTCTTTGACTACAACAAGTTGTTTCAGAAGCTCGCCCGCTTTGCTAAGCAGGACATCCCTGACGAGAAGAGCATGATATACCAGTTCAGGGGTGGTCTCAGAGAAGAAATCCAGCTAGCTCTTGTTCTCTTTGAGCCCTTGAGGTATGATGAGTTCTACAACATGGCATTGAAGCAAGAGGCTGCTCAACTGAGGTGTGATGCTTCCAAGAAGCGAGTCAGAGATGCTACTCCTCCTTCCTCTACTCAAGTGGCCAAGCAGCAGAAGTATTGGCTTCCTCCTCCTCCGTTCTGTCAGCCGTATCAGCAGAAGAGCAAAGGTGGCAGTGGATCTTCCCACCCACCCAACCATGGCTTTCAGAACAAGACTTCGTCTCAAGATCCAAGATCAAGTGCTCCGTATCACCGTCCACTTTCAGAGGTCACATGTAGCAAGTGGCAACAGAAGGGTTACTATGCCAACAAATGCTTCAATCAGAGGCGTCTCCCTCCTCCTCCTCCTGTGAGATCGGCAAGTACAACTGTGGTCAAGCATAACCCCAAGTACGCCAAGGTCAACTTGACGAATGCAGCTCAGGCAGAGGACTCGTCAGATGTCATCATGGGTAACCTTCCTATTAACGATATTCCAGCTAAAGTTCTTTTTGACACTGGTGCATCGCATTGTTTCATCTCTAGACCGTTTGCATCTATGCATGGTTTGGATTTGCAATTTTTGCCTAGTCCATTAGCAGTTGTCTCTCCCGGTAGGCGCATGCATGCTAACTCCATTGCTCCGGATGTTACTATCACTTTGGGTGACTACAAATTTCTATCTTCTCCAACAGTTCTTGGTGACTCGGATATTGATCTTATTCTCGGAATGGATTGGCTTTCTGAGCACAAGGCTCAGCTTGACTGTGCAGCCAGGCTGATTCAATTGACTCATTCGTCTGAGGATGTAATTGTCTTTGCCGCTCGTGATGATACCATCCGTTTGTTTTCTCTCAATGAGAAGGGTGAACTGGATGCTATCTCGCAAATTCCAGTCGTTTGCGAATATCAAGACGTCTTTCCAGAAGAGCTTCCGGGAATGCCTCCGCACCGGCCAGTTGAATTCGTCATCGATCTTGAGCCTGGCACGGAACCAGTGTGCAAGCATCCTTACAAGCTCGGACCTGAAGTGTTGAAGGAGCTGAAGAAGCAACTCGATATTCAAGAGAGAATGGGTCTCATCCGACCTAGTTCTTCTCCGTGGGATTGTGGTGTTCTTTTTGTGAAGAAGAAGGATGGAATGGACTGACTTTGTGTTGATTACCGTCCATTGAACAAGAAGACTATCAAGAACAAATACCCACTTCCCAACATCAACGAGCTGTTCGAACAACTCAAAGGTGCCCAAGTATTCTCCAAACTTGATCTCCGTATGGGTTATCACCAGATTCGAATCCGTGAGCAAGATATTCCCAAGACGGCTTTCAGGACAAGCTATGGTTCATATGAATACACTGTCATGTCTTTTGGCCTTGTAAACGCTCCTCTGACTTTCTCTCGCATGATGAACTTCATCTTCAACGCCTACACCAATGACTTCATTTTGGTCTATCTCGACGACATTCTGGTCTTTTCGAAGAACAAGGAAGATCATGCCAAGCACTTGCGTTTGGAACTTGATAAGCTCAGGGAACACCAGTTCTACGCCAAGTTCTCCAAGTGTGAATTTTGGCTCGATGAGGTTCTTTATCTTGGGCATATCATCTCTGCCAAGGGCATTGCGGTGAATCCTGAGAAGGTGTCTGCAACTGTGAATTGGGAACCACCTCAGAACGTGAAGCAACTTCGTAGCTTCCTCCGTCTCGCAAGCTACTGTCGAAGATTCATTGAAAACTTTTCTAAGATCGTGAAGCCTCTCTCAAAATCTTCTCCAGAAGCATGTCAAGTACGTTTGGTCTCCGGAATGTGACATCGCTTTCAACACTTTGAAAGAGAAATTGGTCATTGCTCCAGTTCTGACTCCTCCTGATGAATCCAAACCATATGAGGTCTTTTGCGATGCCTTTGTCCAAGGTCTTGGCACAGTGTTGATGCAAGAGAAGAAAGTTGTGGCTTATACCTCTCGCCAGTTGAAGCCCAATGAGAAGAACTACCCCACTCATGACCTCGAGTTGGCGGCAGTTGTGCATGCTCTTTTGACTTGGAGACATCTCTTATTGGGATGAAAAGTGGACATTTTCACTGACCACAAGAGTCTCAGGTACATCTTCACTCAGCCTAATCTCAACCTCAGGCAGACTCGATGGGTCGAAATGATTCAAGAGTATAATCCGAGTATCGAGTATACTCCAGGCAAGGCCAATGTGATTGCTGACGCATTGAGCAGGAAGGCTTATTGCAACAATCTTATTCTCAAGCCTTATCAACCCGAGCTTTGTGAAGCTTTCCGCAAACTAAATCTGCAAGTTGTTCCTCAAGGTTTCCTCGCCAACCTTCAAGTCTCTCCTACCTTGGAAGACCAGATTCGCCAAGCTCAGCTTCTTGATGATGTGGTGAAAAAGGTGAAGATTGGTATTTCCAAGAGTCAACCCAAGTACAACTGCTACCGCCTTGACGACAAGGACACTCTCTTCTTCGGGGATCGTATTGTTGTGCCCAAAGGTGACCTTCGTAAAGTGATCATGAACGAGGCTCACAATTCTCTCCTCTCCATCCACCCGGGGAGCACGAAGATGTATCAGGACCTCAAGCAGGCTTATTGGTGGACTCGAATGAAGCGCGAGATTGCTCAGTTCGTGAATGAGCGTGATGTCTACAGAAGAGTGAAGGCAGAACACCAAAGGCCAGCAGGTCTCCTCCAACCTCTTGCCATTCCAGAATGGAAGTTTGACCACATTGAGATGGACTTCGTGACTGGGTTTCCAAAGTCCAAGCGTGGCAATGATGCTATATTCGTTGTCATCGACAAACTCACTAAAGTGGCTCATTTTCTGCCTATCAAAGAGTCTATCATTGCAGCTCAATTGGCGGAGCTGTATACCTCTCGAATTGTCTCACTGCACGGTATTCCTCAAGTGATCTCTTCAGACCGTGGTAGCATCTTTACCTCCAAGTTTTGGGATTCTTTTCAGAAGGCCATGGGCACCAACATCCGCTTCAGCACAGCTTTCCATCCTCAAACTAGCGGTCAAGTCAAGCATGTCAACCAGATTCTTGAAGATATGCTCAGGGCTTGTGTGATCTCCTTCGTCATGAAGTGGGAGGATTGTCTTCCATATGCTGAATTCTCCTACAACAACAGTTTTCAAGCAAGTTCGGGCAAGGCCCCTTTTGAAATTCTGTATGGCAGGAAGTGTCGTACCCCTCTCAACTAGTCTGAAACCGGTGAATGTCAACTTCTGGGAAATGACTTAATCACGGACGCAGAGGAAATGTGCAAAGTCATTCGAGATAACCTCAAAGCAGCCCAATCCCGCCAGAAGAGCTACTATGCTAGTAAGCACCGTGATTTCGCTTTCGAGATCGGAGATCATGTTTACCTCCGCATCTCTCCAATGAAAGGTACTCGTCGCTTCAGTATCAAAGGGAAGCTTGCCCCTAGATACATGAGACCTTTCAAGATCGTCAGCAAGAGAGGCGATCTCGCTTATTAACTCGAGCTTCCTTCAAACTTTGCAAATGTGCATGACATGTTCCATGTCTCTCAGCTCCACAAGTGCTTCAAGACACCTGACCGCACTGTCAACTTCGAAGAAATTGAGCTCCAAGAAGATCTCTCTTACCGTGAGCACCCCGTTGCTATTCTTGAAGGGACTGAACGCAAGACTCGCAACAAGTCAATCAAATTCCTCAAAGTCAAGTGGTCACACCATTCTCACCGTGAAGCCACCTGGGAACGCGAGGATCACCTCCGTTCTGAGTACCCGACGTTCTTTTAGTCCTAGATCTCGGGACGAGATCCTTTCGTAGTGGTGGAGTGTTGTAACACCCCAGATGTAATTTACCTAATATGTAATCCAACTCTTGCCGTTCCTGACGTTAAGTTATTTTATTTTCTCGGGTTCGGGTTTGTGTCTCTGTGTGTTGTTATCGTTGTCATGCATCTCATATCATGTCATCATGTGCATTGCATTTGCATACGTGATCGTCTCATGCATTCGAGCATTTTCCCCGTTGTCTGTTTTGCATTCCGGCGCTCCGTTCTCCTCCGGTGGTCATTTCTACCTTTTCTTTCGTGTGTGGGGAATAAACATTTCTGGATTGGACCGAGACTTGCCAAGCGGCCTTGGTTTACTACCGGTAGACCGCCTGTCAAGTATCGTAGCATTTGGACTTCGTTTGATGCTCCAATGGTTAACTGAGGGACCGTAAAAGAATCGTGTGTGTTGCAGCCCAACACCCTTCCAATTTGGCCCAAAACCTGCCAAAACCCTCTCCATCATCTAGAGCGTTCGATCACGATCACGTGGCCGAAAACCGCACCTCATTTGGACTCCCCTAGCTCCTCCTATGCCTATTTAAAGACCCCTCCTCGAAATTTTCGGATCCCCTCCTTCCAAACCCTAAAAAAACTCATCGCGCCGCCGCCGGACACGTCCGTCCCGGGCGGATGGAATCGCACCGTCGCCGGCCGCCCCCGCATCGAGGCCCGGAGAGCCCACGGCGGGCCCTCCCCGGCACATCTCCTCCCGCCGCCCGCGCCTTCGTCTTCTCCGACCACGGCGTACCAGCGCCGCCTCGCCTCCATCACCGGCGGCCCGCGCCACCCGCGCCGCAGCGCACCCCCGCCGGCGACCGCCTCGTCCTCGGCGGAAGGAGCCGCGCTCCACCCCGACAGCACCGCCCCGCGCCGCCATCGGCCTCCGCCCCGACGTCCTCACTCCAGCGCCGGCCTCCCTCGCTTCGGCCGCCCTTGTCTACTCCGGCGCCGGCCCCCGGCGAACCTCGTTTTTCGCACTTGCTCGATCTGGATCCGGATCCGGGTTGCTATAGTAAACCCTAGATCTGGTTGACTTTCCCCCCTTTTTCCAGTAATTTTGCATACTTTGACCTGTGATATCTCCGCATCCGTAGCTCCGTTTTGGGCATATAGCATATCAAAATGTTCGCCTTAGAGAGCACATCATTTGATCTCATTGCATCATTTTCATTTCAGTTCATCTTGATGCCAGAAATGCTGTTGGAAGAATGCTATTTGAGATAATTGTCAGATCTGCCATGATTATTTGTGCATGATATGCTCCTGAGCTCTGCATGTGTTTTGTTATATGTTTTGCCATCTTTCCAGAGGTGCAACTCATGTATTTTTGTGATCTGTGTGGTGACTAGCACAAGCTTGCAAAGTGGTGCATTCATTAATGCTGATTTCAGGGACTTAGCAATTCCACCAAGTCCTTGATCTGTTTATTTCAATATGCCATATGTTCATGTTATTTCCTAGTGATCCGTGCCTCTTTTGAGGATGATCAGTAAGGATGATTTGTTAATCTTGTAGTGCTCTATCCATCCATGTCTTTGTTTGCAATTATGGAGCACCCTAGCTTGAGTCAATCGAGCTCTACTTTTGCTATTTCGTGAATCTGGGCAGATTGTCTAATTGTTAGCGATTTTGCCGAGGATGTTGTAGTTGATCCGTGCATGCTATGTTATTGTTCTTGCCATTTCTAGCTTGTATAATGTGTATTCTTGATGGGTGTATTCTTAGATTGTCATGACGTGCTCTGTAGTGAGTGCATCGAGCTCGTATACGTGCCTACTTGATATCTGTTTTGCATGCTCCAGTTTTTCACTAAGTCTGTGATCTGATTATGTTTTTGCCATGTTCACATGCTTGCAATTGTATCTTCTGATCCCTTTTGGCTCAAGGTCACTAAGGGACTTTTGTTAATCTCTTTGAGTAGATCCATGCCATGCTTTACTTTGCCATGTTCAGGTCCTGTAGCATATAGTTTTCATGCTCCAAAGTGGGCTACCTGATCTGAAATTCCAGACAAGCGTTAATTTCACTAAATCTGAAATCTGTTTACCAAATGCATTTTTGCCATGCTTGTTTGAACCTGTAAATGGATGAATTGGCCATAGCTCAGTGTTCATATTTTGTTAAGCATCATGAATGGACCCCTGCCATGTATTTTGTTGCCATGTTTGAGTGATGTAGCATGTTTATCTTGTTGCATTTAGATGGCTACTTGCTGTATATCGCAGACCGGTGCCATATTTAAATTGCTTGCCATTTTCCAAACCGTGACTCCGATTCCGGCGATCTTTATATCGTTTTCAAGTGATTTCATCTCACCTTTCTAGTGGCACACTTGGTTTTCCAAGTTGAGGCCAGGTTCATTCATTCCTTGTCAAATCTTGCATATGCATCACATATCGCATCCCGCATAGCATACCATGTTTGCATCATGTCCTTTGAGTTTGCTCGTGGTTGATTGTGTTCCGTTTGCTTGTTTGTCTTGTTTGGGTAGAGCCGGAAGACGAGTTCGCTAACGAGGAGCCTGTTGAGTTTGCTTTCGAGGATCCAGTCAACTCTGACAACTTTGCAGGCAAGATGATCATACCCTCGAAATCACTACTATCTTTGCTTTGCTAGATGCTCGCTCTTTTGCTATGCCTATGCTACGATGCCTACCTCTTGCTTATCATGCCTCCCAAATTTCCATGTCAAACCTCTAACCCACCATGTCCTAGCAAACCGTTGATTGGCTTTGTTACCACTTTGCTCAGCCCCTCTTCTAGCGTTACTAGTTGCAGGTAAAGATTGGAGACTGTTCCTTGTTGGAACATTATTCTACTTGTTGGGATATCATTATATTGCCTTGTTATCTTAATGCATCTATATACTTGGTAAAGGGTGGAAGGCTCGGCCTCTCGCCTAGTGTTTTGTTCCACTCTTGCCGCCCTAGTTTCTGTCATATCAGTGTTATGTTCCCGGATTTTGCGTTCCTTACACGGTTGGGTGATAATGGGAACCCCTTGATAGTTCGCCTTGATCAAAACTTTTCCAGCAATGCCCAACCTTGGTTTTACCATTTGCCACCTAGCCTCTTTTTCCCTTGGGTTTCCGGAGCCTGAGGGTCATCTTATTTTAAACCCCCCCCCCCCGGGCCAGTGCTCCTCTGAGTGTTGGTCCGCCTGTCAGCTACCGGTGGCCACCAGGGGCAACTCTGGGCTGGCCTACCCATACCTAAGACAATCTGAGTGTGCCCTGAGAACGAGATATGTGCAGCTCCTATCGGGATTTGTCGGCACATTCGGGCGGTGTTGCTAGATTTGTTTTGACTTGTCGAAGTGTCTTGTAGAACCGAGATACCGAGCCTGATCGGAATATCTCGGGAGGAGGTCTATTCCTTCGTTGACCGTGAGAGCTTGTCATGGGCTAAGTTGGGACTCCCCTGCAGGGATTTGAACTTTCGAAAGTCGTGCCCGTGGTTATGGGCAGATGGCAATTTGTTAATGTTCAGTTGTAGATAACTTGAACCCTAACTTAATTAAAATGAATCAACTGTGTGAGTTACCGTGATGGTCTCTTCTCGACGGAGTCCGGGAAGTGAACACGGTGTTGGAGTAATGCTTGCTGCAGGTTATTCTCTAGTTATTTGTTCGCTCTTTGCCTTCTCTTCTCGCTCTCTCTTGCGAACAGGTTAGCCACCATATATGCTAGTCGCTTGCTGCAGCTCCACATATTGTACCTTGCCTTACCTATAAGCTTAAATAGTCTTGATCGCGAGGGTGCGAGATTGCTGAGTCCCTATGGCTCATAGATTACTTCCAAACCAGATGCAGGGCCCGATTACTCCGTTCCAGATGACGCGCTTGAGCTCGAGTGGGAGTTCGACGAGGACTCACGCAATTACTATGTGTCTTTCCCTGATGATCAGTAGTGGTGCCCAATTGGGGCGGTCGGGACCATGTCGCATGTTGGGTTTATCTTTTATTTTGGCACCGTAGTCGGGCCATGAGTGATTGGTTGATGTAATGCTATTTATGTACTTTGATTGACGTCGCGAGTGTAAGCCAACTATGTATCTCCCCTTTTTTATCTATATATTACATGGGATGTTGTGAAGATTGCCTAACTTGCGACATTGCTTTCAATGCAGTTATGCCTCTAAGTCGTGCCTCGACACGTAGGAGATATAGCCGCATCGAGGGCGTTACAGTACAGTACTCTTCCGATGGAAGTCAATCGTTGACCACATTGACCACGTCGCGCCAAGAGCACCACGGCGGTGGATGACGGCGAGGCCTAGGAAGGGGACGACACAGAGCCGGGGAAGATGCGGCAGTGTATGCCCACGCGGAGAGGAGTACGAGGGTTCACTTGTTCGGTTGCGGTGTGAGGCTGTCGTTGCCGCAGAATAACAGGGGGAGTGGCTGAGTGGAGGGATGGCCTGGCCAGCGGTGGGAGTAATATGGGGACAGTGAGGCCTCCGCGGCAGCACAGCCGGCCATGGGAGGAAGGAGCATGCGGCACAACCGGTGCTGCTTTGGGCGGCTGGGCCAAGAAGACCAGAGGTTGAAGAAGCACTACGGCCGTTGGATGGACATCATTGACCACGCCGCGCCGAGAGCACCAGGGCGGTGGACGACGGTGAGGCCTACGAAGGGGACGACACGGAGCCAGGGTAGACACGGCAGTGGCTACCCATACGGTGGAAAGTACGAGGGTTGACTAGTTCGGCTGCCGTCGCCGGAAAATAACAGGAGTTGTGGGTGAGTAGAGGGATAGACAGGCCAGGGATGCGAGTATGATGGGGCCGTGAGGCCTGCCCGGCAGCACTGCCGGCCACGGGAGGCGGGAGCAGGCGGTTCCGATGGCACTGGTTTGGGCGGCTGGGGCAGGAAGATCAGAGACTGAAGAAGCACGATTGTCGTTAGATTGACATCTAACTATCTGACGCTGGTAGAGTCAATTGTTGACTAAGTTTATTTTTTGAGAAACCTTGTGTACGCATGAACTTAGTAGGCCCACAAGTCAGCCTCCAAATATATGGCAGACAACATAAAGCCCATTTGCTATTTTTTATAATTTGCAGCCCAATTGCTAATTCTTAAGTAATTTATTACAACCCATTTTCTGCCCAGGACCACGGTCAAAAAGTTCAACCTTATTTTGCATATTTCGGTGGAGTCCGAACTGTTGTAATCCCGAAATGATAAACATTTTTTAAGAACTTATTGATTTGCCAAAAAATCATTTTGTTTTTCTAAGAAAATAAGACGTGGGACAATTGAGTTGGTTTAAGGGAAAACTAGTTGTAAAAAATCAGCGCTGGGTGGGAAAAAACAACAAAACTAAGGATGTAAATATGAAAAGGGAATTTTATGTGTTTTCAATATAATGATACGTGTATATGAACTAGCAAAACTATAGGTGGAGATTAGAAAATGGATGCAGGACATGCGTTTCAAGAGGATAATAGAACTGGGCTGTGTGTTTGATTTAGTAAAAAAACTGCCTGCGGATGTTGTAAGACAAAATATAACTAACGCCAGCGGGCCAGAGGCCAGTAGATACCTGCTGGATCATTGTGCCCCGTTGTCGTCATGGGCTGGGCCTGTTAAAAACAAAACCAAGCCTGGGCAGTCTACAGCCCAGCTGAAACTTGCTCGACCTGAAAAAACAATATGCGTCCTCAATAAATGAGAGAATTCTGCAAGTACATACTGATAACTGGGATGCAGTACGGATATTGTTTTTTTATCGTGATAATAAGTGCATTCACTTGTTTTGAAAAAATTGGAGAACTGTGAATTCGAACGACGGGTGCTTATGCTACCCATCAAATAAAAATCAGGTGCCTGAAAATTCATTTCGAAACAAATGATTCAGCTTTATATCCATGTCGACCCTCGACATGATGGTTGGAAGCAAATGCGAGTTCATACCAAAAGATCCTTAACAACAATACCAACTTGCGGACGATAAGGTAGAACAACTACCAATACCAAACTAACTTATAATCTTTTTACTCCTGGCCCTAGTGTTCGTTTGGTAGAAAATCTTGTAGAGGACCTGCTCCCGCTCCTTCTCTTGCTCCAGGTCCCCGAGGTGGTACTGGTGCATCACCCAGTTGGTCCTCTGCTTGTCGAAGTTCTTGCTGGTGTGCAGCATCAGAACCTTTTTTGATGCCCATCTGCCGGCCATTGACCATCACCGGCAAGGTATTGCCGGTCTTGTGCCACATCGCGTGCATGCCGCACTCCGACTATATCTTGCGACGCATCCACGTGCCCCTTTTGAATGTCCTGGAATTGCGCCGGAAGAAATGCTTCCTTAGGCCACTTAGTGTGATACCTGCAGTATTGTGGAATACAGGATTTAGTGTACCTAGTTGGCATTTTCATAACATCTTTGTCATGTTGCAGTCACTTGTTTCACTTTTTATTAACTGTCAAATTGTAATTGCTTCACCAGGTCTGCGTCTAAAAAGAAAAATAGAGCTATAAACAAAGGAATATGTTTGTGCAAGTAGACGGCCGATCGGTGTCTTACCTGGAAGTTTCTCAGGTTGGGTGTAGCATATGTCGTGCTCGCTGTCGATGGTTGGTATGAACAAATCGATGAGAGACTGAAATCTCGCGCTGTCAGCACTCACTTTGGCCTCAAGGTGCTTGATCAGCTCCTGATCTGTGGGATCGAACTTGACGCCAGCCGGCATCACCGGCCAATCCTTCTTCGACTTGCATCGGTAATTCCAGTTATATGGTACTCAATGTATGATCAATCTACTATTTTAAGTGAATGATGAAAGATTTCGATAGATAAGTGCTACTCCAAATCTTAAGTCTAGAATACCCGAACACGCCATCGGGATTCTTGTGTCACCTCACGCGCAGCGTGTTGTCACGTCAATTCAATGTGTGGACATGATGAATAATTTGACCGACGTATACTAGTACTGCTACTGTACTGGAGTACTTACTAGTCGTATTTAGTGTCACAATTTATACATAGGTTTAACTAACAAGCACGCACTTGAAGCCTAACTGATATATATATATATATATATATATATATATATATATATGGATTCTACACAGCATCTCCATCATCATTATCAGTACATCCTACGCAGGTGAGTTAGGATGCACTTGATCCCAGGAAGGTATCTATCCTTCAAACCAGAGGAGTGCTTCAAACTAACAACAGTACATAATATCCAACAAAAGAGGGTCGTGCTATAGCAGCAGAATACATGGCTTAGTCTAGATATCAGCACGAATCAAGTTGTGCATATTTTCTGTTGGCATGAACCACATTGCCGCTTGTCGGGTTTGCAAAAGCCATCCATCGCATGGAAGCTTGATGCATTCACACACTGAAGATTATCTAGCAACAAGCTGTGTCGACGAATCTCTGGATATGGTGATTCATGAAACCCATGGTATGAAGTGTAAACACAACCCTCCCTCGTGAATGGAAGTTGCATAGCACAGTAATCATCACCGGTGATATGATTGATGATTGGTTGGATGATCGGATAATTGAGCCCGAGGAACAAGGAGTGGTTGCCGAGGTTGAAAACCCGCCTCCAGTTGAATACAGCTAGCCCAACGGAACTGGGATCTTTCTTGAACACGAAGCAGCCATAGCCATTAATGTCACGAATGCCCCACGCATTGTACTGCATGTGGTTTCATGTAATGGTTTGGTCAATTTGGTACGTGCGAATGAGCATCAAATGACCGCCGTCAGCTGAACGATCAATAAACCACCACCCATCGGCTGGTATGATTCCAGGTCCTGGAATCATGAAGGCTAGCGCATTTGCGTCTGCTGCAACAATTCAAATTGGAGACCAGAAGGACAAAAATAAACAATCTTGTTCAGAGTATGTGTGGAATTAAGATCATTATAACAGTGACACATATCATAGACAGAGAATTGCAATGCCGTGGTCATAATCATACCCCAAGTTAAAAAATAAGCCAATGGATTTCATATTCTAGCAATATGTCATGGTTCAAACATCATGTAACAATGAGAGGAAAACAACTATGACAACGCCTACTCATATTCTACCATAGCACTTACTACTACTATTCTCATATCAACTCTAAGAAATAACATGCGTTGTTATAAAAATCTTGTAAACGAGAGTAACATATAGCAATCATGATGGTATGCTCATAATATGTATTATAACAATCATTAGATGCCAATTGTTCTCATATCAACTCTAACAATAACATGTGTGGTTATAAAAATCTAGGAAATGAGAGGAACATATAGCAATGATGTGGTTATAGACATGCTATGCATTCTAAATTTGTAACAAATGAACAAGCAGTCGTATTCATAAGGTAAAGATGAGATGAGATAGAACAATTACACGACGATAGATTCCACCAGTATAGGCAGCCAATCTATGTGTCGACCACGTAAACGATGCTATCGTGCACTATATCATCAGACAAAAATGTTGCCTCAACAGGATTGATGATGAGCCATAACCATGTATGGCGACCGGATTCCAGATAGACTAATCCCATGTTGAACAAGGCAATGAGCTTGTAATCCATGTAGTCTTCTGATGGTGTGGGCACTTCGCAGATTACAACTTTCTGCAAACAGAGGTCGAGCCAAAAGCTTGACGCGTCTCGTGCATAGTAGGCAGGAGTGTCCGGCGGGACGTGAGGCTCGATGGCGGTGTTATCCAACGATGGAAGGGTGATCTCTCGCTGGGTGTAGATATCCACGAGACGCCACGGAGTACCGGTGTGGTGGATGAGGAAGATCCAGTTGGCCTTCATGCCCGCCCAGTAGTGGCCGCGCATGAAGGACAGGTGGACGGGTAGTGGTAGCATGTCGAGGGGTACCACGGCAACCTCCGTAGGATCGTCAAGTCGGTGTCTGGGCCACCTGCGAGGATCGGGCATCAGCAAGCAGGGTGTCTTGAAAAGAGCCGGCCGGTTGCAGATGAGTAGACGGTATAAAGACACCGAGCATGCAGCCAGACGGACGGTGCTGAGTAGGTCCATACGACTAAAGATCTGGTCCAACAGAACATCGGGGAGGGAATTCCAATCACGGCTCTGTGTGTCAGCCGGTCTGCCATTGGGGTTTTCGGTGCCTGCGAGCCAGCGGGGAAGTGGATTCGGGCGGGCAAGCGAAGAAGATTCTCCTCGTGTGGCCGAGCAGTGAGTGAGCAGGGGGATATGGCACGCGCGAGCTACCAAGGAAGATGGCGCGGGCGGGCGAGCAGTGAGCGGGGGTAAATGTTGTGCGGCCGACGATGGGGAAGAGAGGAGGAAGAAGAAGAGAGGAGGAATAAGAAGAGATGGCAATACTGGGTAAGGCTGATTTAGTAACACCAACACGCTGGTTCAACTTATTAATTATGTGTCCCATCTGCTGCAGTGTGTATTGTCACTTCACTGCGAAGACTAGTTGAATAGTTCTCTCTGGCCGAGATGGGGAATAATGGATCGCGAGGACTTCCTTTCTACAGTATCCCTATGCCTCTACGCTCACTTCACTCATTTTGCTCCGTACGTAGTCACTTGTTGAAATCTGTAGAAAGAAAAATACTCCGTATTTGGGAACAGAGGGAGGCTTTTACTCCGTACTATTTCGGAATGGAGGGAGTATCACCATATGGAGGGAACATAGGAAGCTTGAAATATGAACATGTCAATGCGAGGGAGTAAGCCCCATGCACGCATGCATGCAACATGCAACACTCACACGTACACATGGACGCGCGCAACACTCACGCACCCATGCGGCACACAGCACACGACGCAACACATACGCTCACACTCAAGTGCTCAACCTACTCCCTACGTCCGTGAAAGACTGTACATTTAGAGATTTACACATTGACCAGGGCATAATTAACGCCCAAAAGTAGCAGACTTATGTGTGCATGCGACCATTGAGATAAGAAGATTAAATGAAGGCCGTTGCATGCTGTAATTAAGGATAGACATGTAGCCTATACCTACAGCACAAGTTGGTACATTAGTCAATCAATATCGATTTAGATTAAAGGCTAAATGCATTTGAAGTGTAGATGTACATCATGTACTACACTCTTTGTTTTATAGCCGATGTACACTCTTTGTTGGAAGACCGAGTGAGGACACGTGCATGCGCTCACATACACAGCCAGGGCGGTCCGCGCGCAAGGGTTGGACTCGTGCCGCGCCTGCGTAAAGTTTTGTTTAACTGATTTCTTTGCTCTGCCAACTGACAGGTGGGACCCAGAAACCATGTGAAAATTTAACCAGTCAACAAAGTGCCATGTCGACTATGTGGCCGGTCAGTAGGGTGCAATACGGTGCTCTACGATGAGCTAGTGATCGTACAATCGCCGCAAAACTATATATAGTGACCATAAAGAGCGTATTGTTACATACGTTGACAGCTAGTGTATTTTTCTCGTTTCAAATTAAGCCATATTAATATGAAAGGACACAATATGGACTACTACTACTAGTACTAGTACTGCTTTGATGTGTCCCGTCAACTCTCCGAACGAGGAGAAGCTTGCTTATTATGCCTCTCCCTCGCCCACGCGCGTGGTGGTTCATAGGATGAGGAGAGGGTTTTGATTACAGCGCCCTCTCCCTCTCCCTCGCCCTTGCCCTCTCGGTGGACGTGCAACAGTTCAATCAGTGTCAGATTGCGAGAAGCATATTGTACTATAGTATCATCATTGTTGGACCTTCCAAAGAGGCGAAGAGCCAAGTGCAAGGTTCACACGAGTACGAACTGTTGAACCTCCCGAAGAGGCAAATAGCCAAGTGCAAGGTTTTATAGGAGTTGTCGTCCTAGTAGGAGTGTACTACAACTATAGCGAATGATGGTACTGTATGATGCCACCACGTCACGTATATCCAAAGCTGTGCCACCTTTTTTTCTCTAAGAGTGCGTTGGAGCCCGTGCAACAACTACACAAGTTGCACGTACACATAACAAATTTACTAGTAATTAATTCTAAAGGACAAATGCCAGTATGCCACACAAGTTCATCTCCAATTCATGTGATAAATTTGTGCACGACTAGTCTACATATATTCACAGCGCTACCGTTCACAATTACCGTACTCCACTTACACGTTATAGATGGACTACATGTCCTCCTCTAGGTTCCAGTCCCAGGTGTTCTTCATGGATGGCACGATCCATAGCGGTGGGTCACGGGAATCATTGTCGCAGCTTTCTAGTCCGGTTCCACACGATGGAGACTCATCCAAGCTGAAGCGGCATAAATCAGGGATAGAGTGTCCCAGCATGTCATTCATCCGATTGTGCACACTGAAGACACAACCATGCTTCATGAACGGCAGGCCTTCCGTGTCGAGCGAGAAGGTGGCATCCGCTTCACAATGGGGTAGATGTCCTCGATGAAAAGCGAGTACTCTCCAAGAGTGTTCCTCGTCACCCACGTAGCATCACGGGGGTCGAACTCGGCGCCGTTCATCTGGTACACGCGGCATCCCATATCTGGACACATGGTGACGTACATAGTCAAGGTCCATGCATAATAATGTTGTGCTCAAATATGGCAGTCAGTAATACTGTGCAGCAAATAGTACTACTCCGGTATAGAGGAAGTAAAATAACCGGCTTATTATATATAGCCACTCTTGGCTACATGGATGAGATAGTAAGACATGGAAAAACAAAAATGGTGGCAGCTAGTAGGTTGAAGTCTTCAAGGGCCTAGCTAGCTATACGCGTCCTCCAAGGTAAAAAGTACTCCTGCTAGTACTACAAAGGATACTACTAGTACAACAATGAAAGAGAAGGCGAGAGGGATAAAAATGGAACACCTGGGTAGATGGTGACGGTCTAATCATGGTAGATTGTGTGACCATGTTGCACATTAGTGGTACCATGGGTAACGACTGCTACGATAGTTGATCCCAATATGCCAAAGTCAGCTACAAGGTTCCAGGTTAGACCAAATCGCGGATGCAAATGCACATCCAGGATCGGCGATCTTATTTTGATCGGGGGATGACTGGTCCCTGCAAAATAATGGAGTACCGTTAGGGATGCGAATGATGGTTTGTGCATTCCGTTTGTAATCTCATGTACCGTAGGATGGCAACTAGATGAAACAAGTCCCTTGGCTTGTCACCGCGAAGATGCGGCCTAGATGGCGCACGGCGTCTTCGAACGTGTACGGGTACAAATCTGCCGCCGCCAACATGCACCAGCCTCTGCTGTTACTGCCTCTTGCATTGATGGCAATCCTTATGTCGAACACCGTGATAAGATAGTAATCGCCGTAGCCGCATCGCTTTGTCGGCCGGTCCGCAATTGCTATCTTCTTCAATCACATGTAGGAATCATCATACGTATTCAAGCCCAGCCAGTCCGGAAGGCCGATCCCAATGGTGGAGAAGGGGTCTACTGGAACGGTCGCACTGTTGTGGATGTTGTGCAAAATGATGGTGGTATCCGGCCGGAGCTATGCAAGCCAATCTTCGTTGGCACCGACCCATACCTATATATACAGTGGGCAGCAGAGAAATTACCGGATGGAAATGGAATAACTAAGTACTACATGATCAAACTCCATTACGGACCTGCTCATCGGACAAAATCCGACTACCTCTCAACATCGGCAACTCTAGCGGAGTCAACGTGCAACCATGGCCAGGGAGTGGTGGACTGTTTGAAGGATTGTCCCATAGAAGAACCTTCTCCTCGAGGACGCATGGAAGACCAACAAGCATGGCCTGTTTAAGCAGCGTCTTGAAAAAGTTGGTGTAGGAAGCACCGAGTCTTGCGGCGGCGAGGACATCGGAGCGGCATGCGATTTCTCCCACAAGATCGTTGTCCAAGGTCTCCCAGCCCCGACGAGGAGGAGAACCGCCTAGCGAATCCATGGGAGCAGTGACGAACTGCCTTCTCTTCGAGGGGAGGGGAACTGGCGAGGAGATAAGAGCATAGTAACCGCAGGGCCTCGTCCATTCCAACTGTAGATCGTTCCTCGGCGAAGGGGTGAGGGTATTATTTACTACTAGTACTCCCTCCGATTCTTTTTACTCTACGCATAAGAGCAGCCCGGATACCAAGGCAGGGGCTCGCTTCATGCTTTCTGGATGGAAATACCCCTGGCGCATGAAATACCCCTAGCAGCTATAAATGCCCGATGCAGCCCATTGGCTGTCCGCCCGCGTTCTCCTCTCTCTGCATGCTGCATGGATGTCTCCCTCTCTCTCACATGACTGCATGCGGTGGCGCTAGCCTATGAGAAGCTCGCGTGGAGATAGCAATCTTATCTCCAGAAGAGATCTTTTTGAAAGGAAGGGATTATGGAACGTTATGGGATTGCATTATACTGTAAATAATAGCACTAGTAAGAAATTTTTGGCACTAGGTAGTAGTTTTTGGCGTGGATTAAGAAATTTTCGGTATGTTTTTGCCATTTTTTGTACATGCCAACTAGTGTCAAAAAACGTCTTACATTATGTGACGGAGGAGTACGTACTCGTACTTTAGCAGTACTCTGTACTAGCACAGCGCACATATCTTATTGGTTGATATGCCACAAAACAAAAAACGAGAAGGGAGTTAATGTACGATGCCTAATTGTTTCGGGATTATTTGATTTTCGTAAGGTGACTTATACACCTAGACGGAGGGAGTGGAGCACTTTACGTACAGAGCCATATTGCACAAATCACAATGCCCCGCCAGGCTTTTCCTGCTCCTCGGGCTTAATTGGGAGGCGCTAGTTTAAATATGCTACTAGCTGATGAGGAAGCTCCAAGAGAGGTGCGACTAGGGCGAGCACGCGAGCCATGGGATGCTGGGAAGGAAAACCCGTTCATGTGGCTAGGCTGTCCAGTGCACCCAGATTGTGGGGCCGCACGTCCGTTTGACTTCAAAACTCAAACTACCCGTGTAAAATATTGGCTCGCAGCGAAGTGTAGTAGTACTATTCTTTAAAAAAAGTCTGCTATGCGTTCGGCCGGGATCGAACCCACAAAACGAGGTATACACTCCCGCGACCACTAGTAGTACTCGTTGGAGTACAACGCAACCTAGAATCGCCTTTTGTCGCTAGTAGTACATACATTGTTCCTTACAAGAAACCCCTATCATCTGCTGCTGGCTATAAGCCAGTGCCATGTCATCTACAACCCATCTTATAGCCAACTTGTACAATAATAGATCAAAAGAGTGTACTACTTTTTCATTATGTGGCCCACTACTCATTCTCACAAAGTGCCTAGGAGCACGTGCTATAGCTGGCTCTTCACGAAGAGCCCGCTTACCTTCTCTCTCCTCTTCTCTTTCCTCCAACTAAGCAGAAATATACTAGTTTATTTCTTATAGCCCGCTAACTCAGGTCTATTGTACTTGCTCTAATATTGCAAGAAACCACTAAAATGCCAAGAAACTACTACCACTTGCATATGTGGAAGACTTAAGATAAGAGTACTTTATCAACCATTGTACATGCTCTTACCAACAAAAATCCTCGAGTGACCTCATACCTCCGGCCCGTCCACCTAGTTATCCTCGACCATGGGACGCAGCTACTGCCGCCGGCATAAGGTGAGGTCAAAACCGCCGGCGGTGCGGAGCCCATGTTACGGCAGCCCGGATGCCAGCTCCATCTGGCGCTCGTGGACGCTAGCTAGCCAAGATAGCTCCGTCCAGCTGCTTGTCTACAAGGTTTGCTAGATAGATTGGCACGGCAGCGCGGTGGCTTTCTCACGCGCGCTGCGCTAAGGCCATCCATCTGGCTCGAGCGAAGGCCAGCGCGGCGGCTTGCTCGCTCGTGAGTTACGCTCAGGCCAGCCTGCCAACCCGTGCAGAGGCCAACGCGGCGTCTGGCCCTTCCGGCAGAGCGGCGGCCAACTCGCTCATCACCGGCGCCACCGACGAACATTCATCAGTACTGTTTGAAGTAATGTTCAGGAAAAATAATGATTTGTGGGGGAATAACAGGTTAGAAGGTCAGATGTGGGTCCCTCGTGTCAACGGTCAAACAAAATGTGTTGGTTTAAGCTGCCTCGTTAGCACGGACGTGTAGGCCAACCCTGTCATAAATGGGTTTAAACGAACCTAATCGGTAGGAGTACTAGGTAGTTTTTGGCGTGGATTAAGAAATTTTGGGTATGTTTTTGCTATTTTTTGTACAATAGATTCTTCCTAGGGATGGTTGAAAGTGGTAGTTTTTTGTTAAATACTCTACATATTGTAAGTAGGAGTGAAAGTTAAGCTTTGGAAGCCAATAAGCAAGGCTAGTTACATAGTGCATATGTGTACATGATTGAAAGTAAATATCAACCATGAGTGACTAATATCTTGATGGAAAACTCGAAACTATGGAATACTAAGAAAAAAATGCATGGTTGGAAATACTAGCAATGTTCATGTCCATTGCAATGAATCATAATTAGAATAATACTTATTCACAAACTTGGTACAAAACACTCTAATTTTCATATACATATGTCACTAGAGATATATTATGTTTCAATTAGAATATATTCCTTGGGCTGTTTTGGTGAGGTCAGGGAGGGATGTGGTTGGTTTTAAGATACTAAATATGGGTTTTTTTGCAAATTGGTAGACAAGTGGGATGTTGGTGAGAAGAGGCAACAACTTACCTCACAATCGTTAGATGCACATCTAATGGTCAGAAACGACAGATGGCACACACACCAGCATCACCAACTTAGTCTTGTGTAGGAGTACTAGAAAGATCCGTGCATTGCACGGAACATCAAGATGCATTTTTTATAAAACACTTGTTGTGATTGACCCTAGCGGGAGTAATCCCATGTGTAAAAACTAATGATATCTCGAGAAATATGAGATACGGTGAAGAGGAGTGGGGTGTGGTGGTGGTTGGTGGTCGGACTGGGCGGAGGCATGGGGATTGACGATGCCGGTAGCGGCCACCAGGCCAGTTTGTTCGAGAGGCTTCCTTTCTTAATTGCTCAACAATGAGGCTTGTTGGAGATAAGGATGAACGAGGGATGGCCTTGTCTGCAAATGTGCAGAGGGGTGCGGGTATCTTTTATTTTAATTACCATCTCCCAGATATAGATCGGACGGTCTATATTGCAAGATGGCACACGTACCATCATCACCAACTCGGTTTTTTATAAGAGAAGAAATATAAGTATGGAGATACAAACGTATTATCAATACTTGCTTCCGTAAACTAGCATCTACATTCTATTCAACGCCTAGGCATGTGGGGCCTTAGCACAATGACTTCTCGACTGTGTAAAACAAAGATTTTCCCATCGCCGATAAGGAGGGGGTGACGGCGGCGCGCTTTTTGGCTTGCTCTAGTCCTAGTAGTCATACTAGGTGGTCTAAGCACGTGTAGATTTATTCTTTTTCACGTCTCGTGTTCGCCGTACTACCACGATTGTTGATGAATAGACGGTAAGTTATTCACGGGGAAACCCTTGTTGAGCGTGTTTGTGTGTGAGAGAGAGAGAGAGAGAGAGAGAGTGTGTGTGATATGTTAGAGACTGAGGCAATGATAACAAATTCTTTGAGTCTATGTGTGTGGAGGATAGAGAGAGACATGTACGTGGGGCTTTGCATTGTGTAATGTGGAGGCACATATACATAATTGGAGAGTGAGTGTGTGAGATACACATGCAGACATGAGGAGAGATGAGGATCTAGATAAATGTGTGTTTGTGCGTGTCTATGTGTGTTTGTGTACGCGTTTGTGTGTGAGAGGGAAAGAGTGTATGTGGAGTAGGGAGACCACTTATGATGTAAACCTAGTATAAGGGAAGGGGGAATGGTGTGACATGTGTAATAGCGAAGTAGCACGGGTGCGGTCGGGGGGAGCAGACTATTTGGAAGAGACATCGAGTGTGTGTGTGGGAGAGGGGTGTGAGAGCGAGAGAAAGAGAGAGCTAGCGACGGAGAGAGAGAGAGAGAGAGAGAGAGAGAGAGAGAGAGAGAGAGGAAGAGAGGGGGCGAGAGTGGTCGTTTGTGACCATAAATGGCGTATAGATAGGGAGACAATGTTGATGTTGTCCGAAATTGGCCTATGAACGGAGACGCAAGGGAAGCGAGTCATCGTGTGTGTGATAGGGACTTCATGAGAGATCTAGAATAGATGGTGTAGAGAACAATGTGCGAAATCAAGAACGATTATACATTACGGAGCTATGCAAAGAGTCACGACATATATGTATACAGGGAAGGAGCTGGGGTGGGTCCGCATGTGGGAGAGCTAGAAAGAGGAGAGTGGTGCACAAGGAGACAAAGTGTGCTTGTTTGCAGTGGGGGTGGTGTGTGAGGTGAGTGCGCGAGAACCACATAACTAGGGAGATAGACGTTTGGGGGCAACGTTTTGTGTGTATGGCAAATATACACTCTACATAGTGTGTGTGCTTGGGTAAGAGAGATAGCGGGAGACCTAGAGAGTGAGGGCAGAGATGTGTGCAAGACTGAGAGACAAAGTGATACAGACCTATGTTGGGGTCCAGACTTTACAAGAGAGAGGGGTGTTAATGTGCTCGTGTGTTGGTGTTTGGGGAGAGAACAACTTCTCTATGTGTGTGTGTGTGTGGTGTTGGGGGGGGGGTTGACTTCAGATAAAGAGTGAGGTGTCTATATTTGAGGGACTTTAGTGTAATTGAGATATTGTGCACTCATGGTTGATCAATTTGTTTCACAGTTTGTACTATGAGACAATGATACTTTTGAACATGTGTGATATACCTTGATGTACCAGAATTACAAACCTAAGATTGGAATTTTGGAATTCGACTCCATCATTAGCTTTTGTAATTCATTTAAATGGAGGTACATTTTTAAGCCGGGATTTCGTGATTTCAAATTCATATATCAAACCTAGATATATACACATACAGGCATGTTCAAACTTTATAATCATCCACTTTATTCATACACATACACGTTTTTGCTTTTGTCATAATATTTAGGATAAACACATTTGGAATTTCATTTGAATTGGACCGTATGATGGTATTTTCTTGTAGTAGCTCAATGATCCATATTTGAATTGAATGGACAATCTAACTTTTGAGTTGGAGACATTGATTTTCAAAACTTGCACATTTTTTAGCGTGCAAAACAAACAAATTGTCGGCCATGATATCATAGTCGGCCATACGAGAGCAGAATACTTATAATTTTAGGCGCCAAAAGCTTCCAAACTTTCCGCTCACATCGAAATATCACGCGCCCGAAAGTTTAGCCCTGCGATATTCCTGTTTTACCCCTGCCACATGAACGGAAAAGGGATGCTTTGGTAACTCCATTGTTTTCCCCTCTTTGCCCCCAACATTCTTGCCCAGAGCCCCTCCCCTTCTCCTCCCCGACCCCCAACCATGGCAAGCCGCCGAATCTAGTCCTCCGCCGCAGCGGTGGACCTCACACCCCGCCGGATCTACCTTCCACACCTTGGAACCCCCAACTGCCAACTCACCACTTCACCAGAGCCGCTTCAGCGATTGGCTTGTCCACCGCTCCAGATCTCCTTGACCGATATCATGGTCCACCGCACCGGATCTGCTTAACCAGCACCCTCGTCCACCACAACATGGGCCCTTCACTGACTCACTCGTCTGCCCCTTCACTGGCCCTTCATACAACCCCTCGTCCGCCGCAACAGATCCGCCTCACCAAAAGCACTGTACAACGTGCCCGCCGAAGCCTTCATCCACTACACCGGACCCGCTCCACGGACGCCATATTCAACTCCACCGGCCCTGCTTTACCGACGCCACAGCCTCATCAGGTTATTTAGATTTGTACTCCTTTGGTTTTTCTCTTTATCGTGCAACTATTCACTTGCCACAGATGAGCTTTCTTGTATGTCGACAAGCGCCGCAACCGTAGCACCGGAGCCGCTTCAGCAACGGCGACAGCCGGCCTGAACTCAATTGCAACACGAGCACCATCGACGATCCTTAGCTATCAAGTATGAAAACGATACCCATACGCCGCCGAGAATTAGGTACTATTATCCAACGGTTGGTGCCTATGTTCACTTTCCTAGCATAAGCATCGCACCCTTTGAATTTCTTCAGGGCATCATTCAGTTTTTCATGAGACGTGTTATTCTGCTTGCACCTGTAGGGCCATACTTCTGGCAGTGAACATGTTACATGTGCTAAATTACATACCAGTGCACATATAGTTAATATGCTTTACTTTTGTTCTGATGCCACCTATTGGTTCCATCAGACTGCTTAACGTTCTCTATGCTTAATTACACATCAGCAAACTAGCATGTGGTTCTGCTGCTTTTTGTTCTTTTTACCCTACATTTTCTGATGCTAGCTATTACATCACTGCTCCAAGCCTTTGTTCATTACTTGTTTGTGTGTTCTTGATCTTCCCAAGTTGCATGAGTAATTTGATGCTTCTATTAATTATGGAGCTGCCAACCCCATCAAGCAAATTTTTTGTTCTTTTGGGCTGGCACCTCGAAAAAGTATAAAAATAGAGGGAAGCAGATATATTGTCGTGTATGCACACACCCTTCTTTCATTAGTTTAGATGAACCATTGATGATCAATTCGGACCAGTGCATGCGATTAAAATTAATTTTACCTAAATAGATGGTGTAGAATAAACTACAACAACTAGATTTGCCACCACGGGATGCTGACGATATCTTCAAAGAACATTGCAACAGCAGCTAGGATTCACAGGAACATATGGTAAGCCAGTGTGTTTTAGTACATGTGAAATGTAATGCGAGTGGGTTGCTTTCTTGGCTTGTGCCCTCAACGTGTAATCCTACGGAAATACAAATAGTTTAGTTGTCTGCTTTGTTGTATTGCTTGATTCGAATGCTTATTTGTTGATACGCTATACCTGAGTTGGCCAATATGTCAGCAGTTCCTGTTGTACTATCGTAAGAAATGCACGCCTATTTCATTTGAGTCCTTCACTTTTCCTCTCCACTTCATTACAGGACTGTCTTCGTAGTTTATATGAGGCCACACTGTTAAGTGCTTTCTCAAATTATTTCAACTGCTTTGATGCCTTGGCAACTTAAATATAGCGGTTGTACACTCCCTTTCAACTAGTGATGTCAACTGGGTCCCGTTTAATCCTGATTAAAGTCCACTAGTGGTATGATAGTTCTAAAGAGTTTTTGTTTTTTGAGGAAAATGAACTAGGGAGGTAGCAAAAACTAACTAGATGGGACTGGAGGATGTCGTTTATTTGCCACATACATCCCTAGTTTCATCTTACCATTTTAATTTCTTTTCGGCTGATGCTGCTTTGAACCATTTAAATATAGTTTTCCATGCTCGGCAATAATTCGTCTGTCGTTTACCATGTAAGCTTACTGCCTGGATCGTACGATAACTATCTCTTACTGATGTCTAGCGGAAACCTTTCAGGATGCCATTCACACTAGGACACAATGTACAACCCCAGAATCTATTTGTGGAAGTAGTGCGCCATCCATGTTACAAGATGGTAGCAGTTCAGAGGCAACACCGCTGGAGAGCAGTCTGAGCACATATATTATAGTGCTTGACGCTCTACTAAAGGCAGAAAGAGATGGTGTGGCTGCCATGAATGAGGTAATCTTTATCTTAAGGCTGGAAATTACGGAATTAGAAGCACGCATTATGCAAGCAACCCAAGAATTAGAAGAAGTAAGAATGTTGCATTTGAAGACGGAGGAGGTCCTGCTATTTCTGCTATCTGAAGCCCAAGATAATCCTAGTTCTTCTTTAGATACCAGTTGAAATTGGCATTAGATTATAGTACTTGCATGTTGTGTCATGTCTCTGAATGGATTATGTTGCAAGACCCCCTATGTTGTCCATGTGTTGTAATGATATGAATTTTTTAGGTGAGGTAATCCTCATGATTGACATAAGGTGAACTATTTTTCGTGTGAGCATATTGTATTGGATGAAATAATTGTTTGACTCAGAGTGTATCCAACCTACTGAATTCGAAGATCACGACATTTCTAAATCATAATCATATATAAAGGTGGAATAAATCTTTGTTGTGGTTTTGAAGAAATAAATAACAAAACGTATAATTATCTATGGATATTCGTAATCGAATACAAATTGGATTTGAATTTAGTTTGCCAGGTCCCAAGTTTTGAATGAAGCGGCTAAACACCCACTATAATTTGTGGGCTGCCCGAAGCAAGTGTTTGCGAGATGGAAATTACTGTCTACCCCTGACACTTGACATCCTTATCGACCGGATTTACACTCCTGTCGATAGGGGTAGACTAGTAACTTCAATCAGACGTGACATGACGGCCTCTGAGCCCATTCAGACACGGTGGGCACCAAACGTGGGCGGCAAAACACATTTGATTCAAGCTTGTCCGAAAGACATGTGTCTCTTACTCCATTTCCCCATTCATACACGGTGGGCGGCAAAACAAACTCTCCTCGTCCGAAATCGATGTAGGCTAATATTTTAAATAGGGGCAGATGTGTAACTTCCATCAGACGTGACACAACCTCCCTACCTGTCAGCCCTGTTCATACACCATGGGCGCCAACCGTGGGCGGCAAAACACCCTCTCCTCGCCCGAAATAGTTACTGACAAATATTTGGGAGATGCGAGATTACCGTCCTATCCCCAACCGACGCGATGTCCGAAATTTTAAACGGGGGATAAGTCCGTAACTTTCCCCCATTTCATAGAAGCGCGTCCCAAAGTTTGAGATCCCTCCCCTCTCCCCTCCATTTCCCCATTCATACACCGTCGGCGGCATGACAACCTCCGCACTGCGGCCAGCCTCCTCCGTCCGCCACCCCATCCTCCACCTTGCTGGAGCCGCTTCCCCTACCCCGTCGTCCACTGCAAGAGATGGACGTCTCTCATCTATGGCGCTAAACCAAGATCCTTTCATTGCCTCCTCTCGCTTCATCGGCGCCGTCGTCCACCTTGCCGTTGCCGCTCCTACGACCGCCTTGTCCACGGCAACAGGATATATCCCCCGACCCGGCCGTCTACCGTCTAAAGTCTTCATCCCCGCCGCCGATAGCGATCGCACCCGCAGCACCCTCAACGTATCAGCATAGGCCTACACGGCATCACAAGAGAGGTGGTACTCTTCCATATGTGCTTAAGTTATTGATCTCACCCAGAAAATAGATCGTAATTTGTTTACTGTACTTTTCTTGTTCGTACCAAATCGTAGTGGCTAGTTGAAAGCAAACATTGGTTGCGAAGTAGCTTTGTCTGATTTGCACCTTCAGATCCGCCATGGCACGGGCACTATACTGGTAAAGCTTATAGTTTTCCCCCTTTATATTCACTACCATCATCGTAGGTGCTTCGTGTCATGCTAGCACTGCTCCTCAAGACCTCAACCCAAAGCTTACGTGTTGAAATACGAATTTGGTATGATGCTCATATCACTAAAACAGAGAACGTTTAATTGGTCACCTAATGTTCCTATATTCATTTCGAAAATCATGTGTGCCACCCACTCGTCTAGCTAGTTCCACTTTCCTGATTTTTCTCTTGATGCTTAGGGTTTTCCCCTTTTATCTACTCTACTATGATCTGTGTAGGTGCTTTCTGTCGTACTAGCATTACTCCACCCTTCAAGCTAAACAACACAACACTCAGAATTCAAAAGCTTAGTTGTTCAAATATGATTGTGATATGATAGTGATATTAGTTAACCGACACATTTAATTGGTTAGCTAAAGGTCCCACTTGAGTTTCCAAATGCATGTCGCGACATATAGAGAGACAACATAATTGCATTTCTTTGTCACTTGTTGACCGTACTTTCTTGTCCATACCAAATCTTAGTTGTTATTTCAAACCAAACATCAGTTGCTAACTACCCTTTGCATGGTTTGCAGCTTCAGATCTGCCATCCCACTGCCACGGTCAACACTGTACTCATCATGCTTATGTTTTCCCCATTTTATGATGACCACAATCAGCCTACATTGTTCGTGTCATAATAGCACTGCTCCACCCATCGAGCTAAATAAGCTTAGTTGTACAAATTCATATCTGATATTATTGCTGATATTAGTAAAACTGAGAGATGTTTAATTGGTTAGCTAAGTGTTCCTACTTTAGTTTCGAAATGCATGTGAGCCACATATAGAGAGACCGGAAATAATAGTATTTCTCTATGCACTCTGGTTCATCATCGGTGGCCAACCGACATTGTATTGAAATACTTGTAATATCTTCAATCTTCTTGCTCTTCTACTCTTCTTTAAGATGATACTCTTCTCTTGCGGTCGACTGGTCAGGTCAAGTTGTTCTCCCTTAGTATATTTTGAATCGGTCAGGTCAGGTCGACTTGTTCTTCTTTACTATATGTTGAAGCTATCATCTGCGAAGTGTCATCACTTCTGGAGCTCTCATATTTTGAGTAGTAGGCCACATTATATTAATGCACACAACAAATTACAGCATGCATGGCATCTTTTAATAGAATTGCAGAGATAGCACAAAGGGTTTTACAGGGAGGCAGTATTGGATTAGAATCAATTCTGCATTACAAAGAAAATCTCACTTGTTTTTATGTTTTCATGCATGTCACATATTGAACATTATCAAAATGAATATGAGAATGCACACACGAGAGGAATATTGCAGAATGATCCACTGGCTAACAAACTTGGCATGGTGGAGGATGGCCTATCTTATTCACCCATCAAGGTGCTTGCTCTAACTTTCCAAAGTTGTATTGGTCGCACATATTTTGCATCTGACCTCTTGTATTACTTCTACTTAGCTACACCATCTGCTTAGTTTAACCATCATATATGAGTATATGCCATACCTATCCATCTTCTATACCTATTCCATGTGTCGTCACACTATGTTTTTCTAGTCAAATGTTGTTCTTTCATAATAGATGTCCAAAACGAAGAGGGTGAGTGCAGATCCTCAAGGAGTACAAACTAGGTATTTGGAAAAGGTAGTGATACCTGTTAAATCTGATAGATCAGCAGCCACAGAAAACACAAGCCCAACTGTACCACACTTTACCCCTACTCCAGTGGCCAAACTCCTATTAGAACTGCTGGGAGCCCAGCGTCAGGTACTGATGAGGGCCGTACCTCAAGACGAGGGTCGATCCGTTGTTGGCCCGATATTTCACGGCACAAACCTCCATCATAGCAAGAACAAGTCACGGGTTTACGAAGATGTTCGCAAATCCCACGGAAACAACACGCCAACCCCTCAATCCGAAGGAATAACATGGACGAACCGTATAGGCTCAGCTTGTAATCCCCTACGCATTGCGTCGCAAGAACTCACACGCCAGTAGAGATTTTGACAAGAATTCTCTAAACTCAATAATGGCTGGCGGCCGAAAAACACACACATGTCTAATTCATCTCCCAAAATAACCTCTCTTACAAAAACCTTACTACAGCTATTTATATCAATATAGCCGACCCAACACGAGTATGCTACAAGAAAGAAAAATAAACGAAACTCTCCTAAAATTATCAACTGACTAAGATTTGCCAAAAATAATCAGCTATGGGATGCGCTTCTCATGTAATCTGTTGGTGGCCCCCAACCGATGGTCTTTAAGGAAAGGCAGCTCCATGCAACTCTATCTCTAGATAATGGATGGCCGTACTACTCTTTGCATGGCAGGAATATAAATAAGAATCTTGTCTGCACTTCTTTCCTTTTAAACCAGCGAGTTGTACCTCTATCTCTCCAATTAGAGTCCCACATAAAATCATCTATACGTGTCCAAACTGAATCAGGTTTACTTCCAGCGGCCTTGGCAACTCAAACAAATCAATTGTATCTCTTATTTTATTGGAGCTCCGAGCAAGACTTGACCCTGATGTATTTAGAACTGAACCAGCCAATGCTTTGACCTTGTACGTGCATGTACTAGCATATGCATGCATCCCTTGGTCCATATTAAACATATGATAAGCATCATGGGCCGAACCAACATGCATGCATTTAAATCCTTGAACAACTGCAACATCAACACGACCGGAGCTAGGATTGGCCGTATCAGGTACTGTCTATGATATCAATTGAAAATTTGAACTCCTAAATTTCTGCTTCTGCCTTATCTTCTCTCTTGTATGAAAACTAATTTAAGATGAATGTTCTTGCTCAAAGGATCATACGATCTCAAAACAATAATGGGCTCTGCATTGCTCTAGTCAGTACCTCTCTCCCTTTTGCCTTGTAACGATGTACTTAATTAATTGCTATTTGATTATGTATCATCAGTCTGCACCTGAGCTTCATTATCCTCTGTTTCTTCCAATATTATTCGATCTATATTTACTCTTTGCAAAATGTAGAATAATGGCAATGCTTATAAAGAATTTTCTTTGGGGAATTTATTGAATTATCCTTCCATCAACATGGAGAAGGACTTTGTCCAGCCCGTGTTAACATGTAATGTAAGTTCATCCTTCTAGAGGCTTCAAACATTGTTCTAGTATAGATTTGGATAGGCATCATTTCAGCCACTGATGTTTGCTTTGCTGTTTACATCTGATTGGATGTTTGCAACAACTACCAGTTTCAAATTGTAGTTGTAAAAACATGTTCCTTATGCAGAACAAATCCATTTATTTGCTTATATAATTGTGAAACATGTTACGTGTCTCCTTGTTTCTCTTTCAGACTCGTATCTCTTACGCCAAGCAGAACTTTAGGGAAGATAGTGAGCCAAACCATCTTGAGGACAGCGAGATGACCCCAAGGTCCTGTCTTGATGAAGACAGTGAGTTGAAGCTACACACCAGCAGGTGCAAGACAACCTCTGTGGAGTCGCTGCCTCAATTAGTTCGACTTCTTCAGTCTCAACTTAAAGCAGAAAGGCTTGCTTCAGCTCAGCTCCAACTTGAAGTCAAAGATGCAATGAAGATGTCAGAGGACTGCCCTGTGCACCAGCATGCCTTAAATCTAGTGTTGATGCATCTATCGTTGACACAACTGAGGTCTACTCAGCTTCTTCATCTGTTTGCGGGGGGGGGGGGGCAACCTGGCCAGGCCTAGTGCCTTCTGAAGTGCTCTCAATTTTGTATATTCTTTTGTCAGTGCGTTTATTTGCACTGGTGGAGAACTTTGATGCCTAGTGGATGTAATATGTTTGATAGCCGTGATAGCCTAGCATAAGTTGCTTTCTTATTTATTTCCTTGTTGTCTTGTTTATTTGTTTGCTTGTAGTCATTGTAGTTCTTTTTCCGCAGTTTGGTAGTGGCTGCAATAACCAATTTTCTAAAACTAGGCCACAATAACCATGGGCTAATATTTACTGTAGTGACACTGGGCCTCCTACGGGCCGTAGAAACAGTGGGCCTTCTACGGGCCATAGAAACAATGGGCCTTCTACAGGCCATAGAAACAATGGGCCTTCTATGGGTCGTATCATCAATGGGCCTTATACGGGCAGTATGATCGATTGGCCAAACACGGGCCAATAACAGGCCGCATTATGGCCGTAAATGGGCTAGAGTTGGAATCGTCCATTCATGGGCTGACCATAATGGGCCATCGTTAATAGGCCGTATTTGATGACGCTATGAAAACGACCCAACGTATTAACGGACCATAAACGGGCCGTAAGTAAACGAATGCTGGAAATGAGCCCAAGAATAAATGGGATCTGAGAAGGCCGAAAGATAACATGGGCTGGAAATGGCTCAACGAAATAACGGGTCGTTAATGGGTATAAAGTGATACACTGTTCATTACGGGCCAGTTTCACCATGGGTCGTTAATGGGTGTAAAGTGATACATTGTTCATTACGGGCCAGTTTCACCACGGGCTGTTAATAGGCCAAGAGTTACATAGGGCCTCATACGGGCCAAAAGACATCATGGGCCATACATGGGCCAGAAGTGAAAACGGGATGGAATCATATTGAGTGGCCCAGATGATGCTACTAGGCCTAATTCGGATAGGGCGTAACAGGCCTTGGGTTAGCGGGCTGTAAATGGTCTATATGCGAACAGGCCGTTTACAAGCTTTACATGGGCCAGCCCGCCACCTTTTGACCAAGTCAAACGGGCCGGCCTTTTCATAGGAATGGGCTCTGTTGGGCCATGCCACGTGTCGACGTATCGTAGGCGCCTTCTGTCCAATGAGTGGACGACATTTGTCCCAACGATGATCCGACACATGTTTCCTCCAGCCAATGATGACTTTACACGTGGAAAATCCCTATTGGTCGGGGTTGTTAACGGGTTATCGGATCCAAAACCCGACCCGATAGCTTAACAGCGTTCCATTATGGTGGATGCCACGTGTCGGTCACCCTTGACGAAAGCACTTCTGTGATGCGGGATTTATCGTCATGGAAGTGGACACTTCCGTGATAAGAATTCTGGTAATGTCGTGGAACACTTCTACAACAGCACAGGTATGACTATCTTGATTCTGTCATAAAATCGTCATGGATGTACATGCATGACAGAAAATGCAACCTACTGTGACAAACACGTATCATCATGGAAGTGTATTTTTTGTAGTGATTGGGGCCCGCGGCGCTCCGCACTTGACCCTTGGCTTCGTTGCAAAGCCAAGTATGAGCACATCTTGGGCCCGGGGGCTACTGTCGGCGTCCTAGGAACGGGGGTACCCAGACTTGCCTGCCTGCGTACCAGGGCGTGGCTATACTAGCGGCCTAGTATGGCCCATCTTCATCAACAACCACTCAAGACCCTCGCGAGGCGGACGACATAAGACCTCCTCAGGGGCAGCCTCCCTAGGCTGGCTCCCGAGAAGCGGAGAGATATATGCAAGGGGCACCTCGTGAGGTTCGCATGACATGAGCCATGACGACCAAAGCCAGGCGGACGCCACCGTGCAGAGTACCGGTTGCCTCTTTGGTGCTAAAGGGGCAAGTGCAGGCGAGGAGTCCCAAGGCAGCAAGCAAAGGTTTCCATATTGGTGCAACGAGACCAAGACCAACAGGACGGCAGGACGGAGGTCACCATGGAGCCCGCGACGGCGTCACCACCAAATTGTCAGGATAACTTGTACTAGTTGTCCCCCTTCAAATTGGCCGTTGTGGGATCGCTTCCCGCCTAATATTTGGGAAGAGGACCCGGGCCTCTATATATAGGACTGGCCACCACCATAGGAGGGGACGGGTCATTCGGACCATCCACACACACACACACACACACACACAAGCTCGTCGAGCTCAAGAACACCTCTCCTCAGGAGGCTGTTCTTCCCTTGTACTTGTTCATCCTCAGCCTACAAGGCAATCCACCACACAACACTGGAGTAGGGTATTACACCACAAAGGTGGCCCAAACCAGTGTAAACTCTTCTGTCCCTTGTTCCTTGGGTTCGGCGAGCTAGGCTTTGAGATCATGGCGAGAGCATGAGTTAGGGGGAGAGAGATTTTCGTGCACACCCTAGTGTTCGAACCTCGAGGGTTTGCCGGACCCTGTAATCTGACATCTTCTTACTCCTTATTCCTTCATCCATCATGATCTCACCCAAAACATGAAAGCTTCAATCACACAAAACTCAACAAATCCTTCGTGAGATATGTTATTATAACAAAGCAAATCACTACTCTAAGTACTCTTGCAAACCCATTCATATTTTCTTTTTGCATTATATCTACTATATTCCAACTTTTCTATGGCTTATACCCTCCAATACAAACCATAGATTCATCAAAATAAGCACACAACACAAAGAAAACATAAGCTATCAAAAACAGAACAGTCTGTCGCAATCCGAAAACTTCGAAAACTCCAAATTTTTTTGAAAATTAGGACATCATGGGAAATTTATATATCAATCGTGTGTTCAAAGACCAGGATTTTCTCGCACTCCTGTGATTAATTAAAATGGTTTTACGGGGTGTAAAAGTTTCTGTTTTTCAACAAGATCTAATCAACCATCACCCATACATGATCCCAAAGGCTTTGCTTGGCACAAATACTAATTAAAACATAAAAAACACAATCATAACAACAGTAGCATAATTGTGCAAACACTCAAGAACAGAAAGAAGAAGACTAAATTAAATTTTATTCATTGGGTTGCCTCCCAACATGTGCTATCATTTTATGCCCCTAGCTAGGCATAATGCAAAGATCTAAATGTTGTCATCTTTTGTTCTAGATCCAAAAGATTCCCGCATGATTGATTCATATGGTGGCTTAATTCTTGTTCTAGGGAAGTGTTCCATTCCCTTTCTTAGTGGAAATTGAAATTTAATATTGCCTTCCTTCATATCAATCACGACATCAATAGTACGTAAAAATGGTCTACAAAGTATAATAGAACATGACGGATGGCAATCAATATCAAGAACAATAAAATCTATGGGCACATAATTCCTATTTGCAAGGATAAGAAAATCATTAATGCTTCCCATGGTCTTTTTAATAGTAGAATCCGCCAAGTGCAAATTTAAAGAACACTGTTCAATATTGGTAAGACCAAGCACATCACATAAAGGTTTCGGAACTGTAGAAACACTAGCAAAGCCCTCATAATTTTTCATCTTGACTTTAATGGTGGGTTCCCATTCATCATGTAATTTTCTAGGAATTGAGATCTCTAATTCCAAATTTTCTTCCAATGCTTTCATCATGGCATCTATGATATGTTTAGTAAAATATTTGTTTTGTTCATAAGCATGGGGTGAATTAATCATGGATTGCAACAAAGAAATATAATCAATCAAAGAACAATTATCATAATTAAAGTCTTTGTAATCCAAAATACTGGGCACATCACTAGTTAAAGTTTTGACCACTCCAAACCCACTTTTATCAATTTTCTCAACAAGATTTTCACCCTCTGAATTATAGAGGCGCCTTCTAGCTAAAGTTGGATCTTCTTCAGTCCCTTTATCATCAATCTAAATTTCACTAAACAACGAATCAATAGAAGAAACACCAATCATTTTAAGATCTTCATCATTTTTATGAAAGCAATCACTAAAAACGCTTTTTCAAAAAATTCACTTTTAGCTCTAAGCATAGCGGTTCTTTTCTTACTTTCATCCATAGAAATATGTAAAGCTTCAACTGATTCCTCAACCTTAGGCACAAAAATTTTCAACTTGGGATTTTCTACATCATGAGAAATTCTATCAATGCTTCTAGACATATCATCAGTTTTATTAAACTTTTCTTCTATCGTATTATAAAAATTCTTTTGAGCATTGATAAATTATTTAATATTATTCTCAGGATCGAAGGTTTTCCTATTACTATTATAAGAAAGATTACCATAGGAATTAGCATAATTATTAGAGGAATTTCTCGGAAAAGGCCTAGGATTAAAATTACCTCTATAAGCATTGCTATTGAAATTCTTTCGCAAGACAAACTTCACATCTACAGAATCACTATTTTGCTCAATCAAAGTAGACAAAGGCACATCATGAAGATCAATAGGAGCACTTTTATTAGAAACCAACTTCATAAGAGCATCAACTTTTCCACCCAAAGAATTTATTTCTTCAACCGAATTGACCTTTTTACTAGTAGTAGGTCTTTCGGTATACCATTATGAATAATTTGCCATAATATTATCAAGCAATTTAGTAGCTTCACCCAAAGTAATTTCCATAAAAGTACCACCCGCAGCGGAATCTAAAAGATTTCTAGAGACAAAATTCAATCATGCATAAAAAATTTGTATGATCATCCAAGGATTTAAACAATGAGTAGGACAATTTCTTAGCATCAATTTCATTTTTCCCAAGATTGCACAACATGTTCATGCTGCGCTTAAAATTCATGATTTGTGTCCTAAGGGAAATAATTTTTGCGGGCAGAAAATACTTAGTAATAAAAGCATCTTTGCACTTATCCCAAGAACGATACTATTGCTAGGCAAAGAAGAAAACCAAATTTTTGCACGATCTCGCAAAGAAAACGGGAATAATTTACACTCCACAATATCATTTTTCACATCTTTTTTCTTTTTCATATGGCATAATTCTACGATTGTTTTTAGATGGGACACCACATCCTCATTAGGAGTACTGGAAAATTGATCTTTCATAACAAGGTTCAATAAAGTGGCATTGATATCATAATATTCTGAACTAGTGGCGGGAGGAGCAATTGGAGTGCTAATAAAATCTTTATTATTGGTATTGGAAAAGTCACACAACTTGGTGTTCTCTTGAGTCATCATGACTACGCAAATAAGATTGCACACAAAAACAGATCCGACGAGAAAACGACAAACAAAAAAGAGGGCGAACATGAAGTGGGGGAGATGAAAGCGAGAGGGAAATGGAAAATAATGTAAATTGCAAGGATATGAGATTTTTGATTAGGAACCTGAAAGATGTTGATGATGTCTTCCCGGCAACGGCGCAAGAAATTACTTTTGTCGCAGCTTGAACTACGTCGGTATTTCCCCAAAGAGGAAGAGATGATGTAGCATAGCTACGGTAGGTTTTTCCCTTAGTGATGAGACCAAGGTTGTCGAACCAGTAGGAGAACCGCGCAGCAATATGTAAATGGTACCTGCACACAAAGAACAAATACTTGCAACCCTATGTGTAAGCTTAATGGGTATGGAATGGTTAAGTGGTGTGGTTGGAACAAGCACTAACCATTGTACGGTGGCTAACTTATGAGTACAAGAATAAGAATAGTAACTACGCATAATAGTCACAAACTAGTAATGATCAAGAAGTGATACTGAACTACTTACGAGTTAATCATAACCCCACCTTGTTATCTTCTCGAACTCTCTTGATCAGAGATAGCACAAGTTATGCACACGGTTGGTGTATTTTAATTAGGATTTAGTATCAAGTTCTCTACAACCGGAGGTTATAAATATCCAAGTGCCACATAACCGTGGGGCATTGCTTCACGTAAGATTTAACCCTGCAGGGGTGTCCCAACCTGGTCCATCACAAACCCACACAAGCTGCGGTGGAAATACCTCAACCTTAAGAAAACCCGATCAACCTCGAGTCAGCCTGAAGTATCCTCGGAATCCCGGTGCACAAGATATATCGACAATGGTAACACAAGTCCAGCAAGACCTCCCGACATGTCGACACACTGATAGGAGCCACGCGTATCTCGTTCTCAGGACACTTCCGGATGAGCATTACGTACAGTTACCGAAGACCCCATTTGCCCTGGGAGGTACCGCAAGTGGCTCTAGTTTGGGCCAACACGATCAGCACTTCCCCCCTATATTATGTGAAATAAAGAATCATCAGGCTCATGATGCCCTATGAGTTGATTAATTCAATCAGTATTATTATGTTGGCAAATGGTAAAACTAAAGTTGGGCCTTGCTGGAAGCGGATAGTCAAAGAAATCTATCAAGAGGGTCCAATTGCCCTGAGCATGTTAGGAACGATAATCAAGGATCATAACACTAGCATTAGGGAAACTGGGGGGGCATGAGTGGAACAAAAGACTAGGCAAAAGGCTGAGCCTTCCACCCAAAACCAAGTATATAGATGCATTAATTAAATAATAGATATTGTGATATCCCATGAAATCAATGTCCCGACATGGAACAACATGAAACTGCACCTGCAACTAGAAACGCTATAAGAAAGGAGCTGAGCAAAGCAGTACCATAGCCAAACAACGGTTTGCTGGGTAAGGGTGGTTAGAGGTTGTATCATGGCATGTGGGATGGTGACATATATGTGGTAGGAAGCACGACATAGCGATAGCAACGAGACAATGAGCAAGCAAAGATAGTAGAGATATCCATGGTTATGGTCATCTTGCCTGAAATCCCGCCCCAAAGAAGAATAAGTCCATGAAGTAAAAGAACCAACATAGTTGAACAAATCCTCACAATCACAATGAAACTGGAACTATTGATAAGAAGCACATCCGGAAAGAAGCAAACAACATATGAACAAGGCACGATCCACAACCAAGTATCATACATGACAATATTAAATGTTGTTACTCATGGCAAGATAGGATGCATGAGAGAACCACACATCAAAGCAAGTTTAAACGAGGCTCGAAACAACACATAACAATTCCGGAAGGTCCCTAGATACAAATTTCGAATTTGGTACTGTTCTGAACAAAACATTATGTCAAAGTTGTTAAACAACAAGTTAAAGTTCATTACAATGATCCTCATGTTTTTCTAAACAAGTTAAATATGTAGATCATGTAATTCGGTGCTACGGTCTAAAAGATATGAGCTAAACAAGCTTAGCATGGCAATGATGCAATATGCATACAAGGATCAACCACAACACTTAAATAAAGGATGGAACCAGATATTATGAAACTACATGCAAATCTAACCAAGTTTCATATCGGACATGATCGAAATGGAGCAACGGTTCAACACATACAGACAAGTCAAGTTTAAATAACAATCTACACAAAACATCATCTAGGCATATTGCAAGCATCAAATCAACTTGCTACATTAACTATATATGCACAAACTTGATATGCATTTAACATAGAGATAACATACTCCAATTTATCTTTACGGTTAAGGTTCATAAGCACCATGGCTAATTTACTATGATCCATACAAAATGCAATGTTTTGCTACAGATTTACGACTTACTGAAAAACCGGAGTTGCAAAACAGTAACATTATGCTGCTGCATTGGGATGCACATAACAGCAAGCATAGCAAGTTTAATATTTATGTGGATGACATGGGCATGTATTAGACATGGCAAACACCAACTTACTCCATTGGCACAAACTCATATGATGGATAGATTAATTACTATGAATTTTCCAAAATGAAACATTCTGTTAACAGACTGGCAGTTTTATCATGATGGCAACTTGAGATACAAAAGCGATATGCTACAGCAACTTTACATGGAAACCAAGGGCATGGCAGAAAATTACACATCACATAGAGCAAGTCACATCAAGGAATCATATGCATATGAGCAATGGATTAGTGGCAACCATCAAGATAAGTTGATAAGTTTTAACAGTGTTTTGGACTTAATATGAAGATGCACTTTTGCAACAAAGACTAAGACACGTAGATGCAACCTATCGTGCATGAAAATGGCAGCATCATGTAGAGGACAGATAGTAGATCAATTCACATATATATATCATCTCCATATCATGATGATGTTTAAAACTCAGGGACTTGGTGGAATGTCAACCTTGGGAAAACGGGATCGAGCGGTGCGGGACGAGTTGGTGCAGCATGGCCATTTGGATCGTGGGATGACGTGGTGCAGATCTGGGGCTCCGACAAGGCGAGGCCATGGCGGGGTCGGCAGTGTGGCGAGGCCGGCCAGTGTGGGGCTGCGCGAGGCGGGTCTCGGCGGTGGGGTGCCGGATCTGGTGTAGGAGAAGGCCAGGATGGTCGCTCGGCGAGGCGTCGAAGCGATGCTAAGGGAGCCTCCGGGCGGTGCCAACGATGAAGGTGCTCCGGCAACTAGTTGATCCGGCGCGGTGCTCTCCGACGGGGGGTTGGGTTGAGGCCGGGCAATGGATGCACGGGCGGCAGAGATCTGGGCCCAGGAGGGCCCACGATGTTCTTGGGCGTGCCGCGGTAGCTGGGGCTGGTTGTGGGAGACAGGGTGAGGTTGCGGGGATAGTTGGCGGCACGGGGATGGCTGCAGGCGGTGGGTCAAGGTGGCGGCTGGCCTGTGGGGCGGCAGGGCTGTGGCTAGGTGTGAAAATCGAGGAATATGTGGCCAATGGAGCTAGGAGGATGGGTAGGGCTATGTTTGGACTAAAATGGAAGGGCAAGACCTGCTATATATAGCAAGGGGGCTTGGGTCAGGGGTTTTGAGGCCTTGTTCGAATCCTTTAATCGTAATTGGACGATCTCCGGTCGCAAGGGGCTAGACTTCATCAGCAGCCTCCCCGATGATATGTTGACAGTCATCATCTCTCTCCTTCCAATCAAATATGGGGCGCGGACAACCATTCTTTCCCGGTGGTGGCGCCCCCTATGGAACTCCACCGCTCTCGACCTCATCGACACCCACGAGCTCTCGCATGGCTATCGCAAAAGCTTGGATGCGTTATCCAAGATCCTTGGCAGTCACCCTGGCGCAACCAGAGGCCTTAGAATGGGAAAGTTCCGTTCCAACAGCAAGGACCCCGCCCGCCCAAGATCAGCTCGAGGAGCTCACTTTTGATGATGGGCATCTGCGCTCGTTGCCAACATTCGCGCTCCGCCTCGCACCCATGCTGCGTGGTGCCAAGTTCAGGAACTACCATCCCCCCTTAATGACGCGCCCGCTCTTATTCTACCATGACTGAAGCACCTTGAGCTCGTCGCCGTCTGCCTCCCAAACGGTCACATGGAGCGCCTGCTCCGTGGCTATACTGCACTCGAGTACCTTCGTCTTCAGGCGATCAATGGGTTGAGTAGCTTCCACATCACCTCAATGACTCTCCGGACTATTTATGTGTGTTGCTGGTGTAGCAAGAAGACATCAAAAGATGTGTACCACTATATAGTCATTGAGGACACACCTTCACTTCAGAGATTACTTGTAGTTGATCAAGAAGGTCCAACAAGAATCAATGTCATTTCTACGCTGAAATTGATAGTGGTGGGCTACTCGTTTGGCAAATACTCAGAACTTGTTATTGGATCCACACCCATTTAGGTACAATAGCTGCCTTCTACCTCTCCTTATAGAAATTAACACTATTTCTAATTTTGAAGATGTATGTTCGTCTGTCATCTAGAAAATGATTTCGACAAGCTTGACCCTGAAACTACGCACAGTGAATGTCTTGGCACTACAATCTATCCGCCCAACCTGGAGCAAGTTGTTAGCTTCCTGAGATGCTTTCCGTGCCTGGAGAAGCTATATATCGAGGTGATGTTCCTTTCCTGTTAAATGTTAACCATAAGGGAGTTTAATTTGTGATACCTTTTTCCAAGTTTATAATGACAATGTACTACGATTTATGAAGGATTTTTTTTGACCATAGAACAGTAGGGCAAAAACCCTACTGTGTGTCTTTTTTGTTAATTTAATAGAGTGGCATAATAGGTAAACATTACAATGGTTGTTGGGAAAGCAACCAGAGAAAAGATGTACAAAATATAAAGGAAAAAAGAGGAAGAAATAAATCTGTAGGTCTAAATGTTATCAATCCAGGATGACATGCCATCCTTCAGAGATGGTTTAGCTCTCATCATGGTAATCCTGAGAGATCTGATAAAATCATACTTGAATTCATTTATTGAGCAAGGTATCCCATCAAATAGCATCCCATTTCTTTGATTCCAAATGCTCCAGCATGCCAATATCATAATTTCCATGAAATATCTAATTTTGTATCTGTGATTAGCATCCATGACCATGTTGTGGATGTCCAGGTCAGAATTCCATTCAAAACCAATAGTCCACCAAAAACCTTGACTGAAAGCGTAAGTGAAAAGAAGGTGAGTTCTGTCTTCCATATCTTCAGCATTACGTAAGACACATGTAGTGGAATCAAGATGCATGCTCTTTCGAGTCAAGAGATCACATGTGTTTATTCTATCATTTAGCATTAGCCAATAGAAAAATTTATGCGTTGCCAGGCAACATGATTTCCATATCCACTTGAAAGTGTCAGCAACATGATTTTTTGAAGGATTTCAGTACATACATATTTCCCCGCCCCATATTTGTTACTTGATCCATATGGTTACAATCCATAAGCATTTCTCCTTTGGATTCATATGTACTAGTTTTCTTAAGGAACTTTTCATCCACTCCAACCTCTTGTGAAGAAGGCTACATTTTTCTAGATTGCAATCAAATGCCCATGTTAATCATGTCGGATCGAAGATGACATGTTAGTGCATTTTACAAATCCTACAAACCGAATAGGCATGTAGTAGTGTTCAAAACTGAATGTAGGCACTAACACACTTTATTCTTTTGCAGATAAGATTAGGCCCGGTGGTGGATAATGCGATATAATATAACAATCACATTGAATGCCTAGATTTGCATCTCTTAGAAATTACTTTGAAATACTACTGAGGGAGCTTACCACAGATTATATTCGCCAGGAAAATGGCTGCGGCAGAATGGAATAGGCTCCGAAAATGCTGAATATCATTTTGGAACTTCAGATGACGGAGTAATCAGAAGTCATCGTGTCAACCCCATACATGACTTCTCAATGGCTGACCCCTTTGCAGAAGTTATGAGGTTTCGAACCCAGACTTACAAGTGGTCATATTAGTTTGAACCACTCTGATATCCATGTTCAGCGGCTCAACACGAGCGTTTGCAGCTGATGAGTTGAATTTCATTTCTAATATTAGTTTGAACCGTGTAATCTTCGAATTTGAGCCATATAACTCTGGAATTTGAACCTTGTAATATTTCAAGCTTTTGTGGTACAATCGTTGAAATGGCATCGTATGAGATTCGTATATTTGTAGCACTATTTTGACCTTAATATGCAAAGGACTTAGATTTTATTAACCATTCTTGAATCTATTTACCTCGTCGATCCCATAGCACATGATCTACATAGCTAACTCGACTGCGATCTTCGACATTATTGCACACAGTTGGTTTCTTCAACCGTGTGCCCTGTAGAGAGCAAAATTAATTATCGCACTCAAGTGTCCATCATCACCCATCTGTGTAACTTTGACTTCATCAACCACGGATAAACTTATGACAGAAGTCATTCCACACACTTCATTTTTACAAAGCTTTTTGCCAATAAACGCCCACGATTTGTCCCTCTTCTAGCCGACACGTGTCCAAAGTAGCCGGGCGGTAAGCTTGTGCGGTAAAATGTGCGGTAGCGCGGGAACAGGCTTACCGACAATACATTTGGCACCTCTTCGAGCCCACGTGTGGTCAAATGAAACGCGTGCGGTGTGGTGTTTTCAAGCGTGCACTGGAATCCTTTGCTATGAACGCCGTGACAAGACGTGATGATTACAGGCCGGCTCGCCCCCATTTATTATAGCGGCCATTTAACACTTGTGTCTCTTCAACCTTTGATCGCGCCCCACCATTGCAAGAAGCACACCCACCACGACAAATTCTTAGAGGGTATCCTGTGTGGCTCTAATGGTGCTCCCAGCGGCTGCCGACGACGAGCAGCAGTTCACCATGCATGTCGTGGTGGACACCCATAGAAGGTTCACGGAGCTCTCGGTGGTGTACACCAACAACCCGGTCTTGGTGGAGCACTCCATCCACATCATGGAGTTTTTTCTTGTGGAGGAGAAGTACAAGGTGGTCGGCTTCGACCTCGAGTACACCCGCGCTCATGCTGGGTCTCGTCTCAAGGTCATCCTCGCCCAGATGTACGTGCGCAACCATGTCCTTGTCTATCACTACTTCCTGGCCACAAGGCCTTGTGAGTGTTTCGCTAGGTTTGTCAACAGCCCCCACTACATGTTCGCTACCGTGGACATCACCAACGATGTAAAGGTGCTCAAGAATTTGGGCATCACCTGCCATAATCTTGTCGACATCTAGGGCCAATACAAGATCTGAGGCAGAAAGGAGCATGAGAAGGACTAACTGGTTCACCTCGCCAAGGCCATCATCGACCCCTACTACAGAGACATGAAGGCTTCCTGCAACAAGGACAAGCATGCCTGGCACTCGGCCTAGATGGAGAAACTCGACAAAGCTCATGTCATGTACGTGGCCAAGGAGGCATACACGAGCTACGACATGTATAGGCGGATCGTTGACATGAGAAAGTGCCTCCTTCCACAAAATGGCCAAGGATCTAGCAGAAGCAGAGCAATGGCAAGCGTCATCGCAACAATAAGTAGATGATTAGATCCTCGTTTCTCCTAGTTTAGTATGCATGTAATTGCTTACTTTGGTGTGTGGAAATGGTATTTGTGTAGTCACTTGTGTAATTGTATGCTTAAAATTGTTTTGCAATGCTGTCTTTTTAAGTATATATGTTGATGCTCTGTAGATTGACCAAATCACATTGCACACAGACTAAACAGTGGAACCATTGGTGATGATTTCATCAATCACTGACAATTGTATACCAGCAATCGTTTGCTCACAACACACACGACTTGCTAACATGAATCGTCTGTTTTTTTACCCACATGTTTCCGATTACAGACATGTTTGCCGCGTATCACACACATCTTGTTAAGTTGAACCATTTTTGTTCTCTTGGCTCAACGCAAACAGTTCATCCGAGTGAACTGTATGCCGTATATCGCACACACCTTCATCTGGCTGCCCGTTTATGTTGTTCCACCTCATCACAAACAGTTTATCCGAGTGAACTGTATGTCGTATATCACACACGCCTTCATCTGGATGCCTGTTTCTTTTGTTGTGCCTCATCGCAAACAGTTCATTGAACTGAACCGTATGCCCCTCATCGCACATGCAACTAAAATCTGAACCGTGTTTGATGTATCCTTCATCGCAAATATCGTGCATATTTTTTGAAGGTTATTTTACATCACTGTTTGTGATTAATGCATCATACACAGTTTCAGCAAAGGGTCTCTGAAACGTAGTGTCGCGTTAGCAGCATGCTGCAGTAGTGCGCCCATCTATAGTTTCAACCACTTTATAGTGAAAGAGGTTGCAACCCTGTAGGTGTGCAAATCCTTTCCGTAACCAAGCATAAAACCTTCATGTGCTTTACATGCAAATTTGGAAGTGTGATGTGGATTCCTTATCCAACACCTAGCATCGAAGACTTTGAAATAACTTACATTTGTCTTGTTACCAGTGAGTAGTTCATAAGATGTCTTCTTGAAGAATTTATGAAGATATACTCTATTGATGATGTGGCATGAAGTATTAATGGCATCAGGCCAGAACTTTCGCGGAGTCTTGTATTCATCAAGCATCGTACGGACCATCTCAATAAGAGTCCGGTTCTTGCACTCCGCGACACCATTTTGCTAAGGAGTGTACGGAGCAGATAGCTCATGAGTAATGCCTAGGGTATCATGATAAGTGTCAAGGCCAGTGTTCTTGAATTTAGTGCCATTATCACTCCTAATGTGCTTGATCTTGATGCCATAGTTGGTCATGGCACGATTAGAGAATCGTCTGAAGGCATCCTGCACTTCAGTCTTATAGAGAATTATGTGCACCCAAGTATATCTAGAACAATCATCAACAATCACGAAGCCATAGAGATATGCAGTAGTAGTAAGGGTAGAGTAGTGAGTAGGTCCCAATAAGTCCATGTGTAGTAGCTCGAAGGGACTACAAGAAGCAGTTGTTTTGCCGTCTGGCGATTATAGACGCCAAAGAGTGAAATACATACGACAAAGATTTTGCCGTCAGCTGGTTGACGATAAAGTTAGACGGCGAAGCATAAATCGGCAAAGGCAGACTTTGCAGTCAGCTCTTCATCGGGTAGACAGCAAAGAATTTGCCGTCAGTGAAAACAGTTTGCCGACAACCATAGTGGGTAGACGGCAAAGAAAAGTCGCATAACGGAGTAGGACGAAGTTACAGGTTTGCCACCAGGATTTTAGTTTGACGGACGACAAAGACAACAGGTTTGCCGTCAGGTGTGCAACAAGGCAGACGGCAAAGTTGCCAGGTTTGCCGTTTGGCGACCATGAAAGAAAATGGCAAAGTTGTCGCATTTGCCATCCGGCATCCCAACGGGCAGATGTCAAAGGTGTTGTGTTTGCCGTCAGGAGGCCCATGAGCAGACGGCAAACCCCTAGGCTGGGCTGCGGGCAGGAAGCATAGGCTTCCGCCATGTGGCTGCTTTGCCGTCTGGAATCCCATTTGAATGACAATAAAGTTTGTGCCCTTTTTGGTTTTAAAACCTTAAATTCAATAGTTTGTATACAGAATATATATCAAAATTTGGCAACATAATTTAGCAGAGATGACACAATTCATATCACTGTTCCATAGCACATCCATATCAAATACCACACAGAGTATACCAGATGCCCATAGCGAGCTAGTCCATAGCAAATATAATAGTACAAAGTGTTCCATAGAAGAGTACAAAGTGTTTCATAGCAAATGAACAAATCATGCCTCACTACATAATATTTGGTACTACAACAAATGTCTTCATGTCCATATCATAGTCCAAAGAACATATGTGTGGCAACCTACAAGGTGAAATCATCAACATGTCAAATTTTGGCACGACAAAAGAAGGGCTTTAAATCATCAAGATGTCGAATAGACAAAAGAAAGTTCTTGAAGACCTTCTCCAATTTTGAACATGCAATAAATCAAGAAGATCTTCAAGAATGGTCTCTAAATCATGAAAACAAATAGATACTTGTGTCTACTTACAAGATTGATTCAATTTAACACTGTAATGATGAAAATAAATATCTTCAAGAATACATATAGCTAATTAAGATCATGGTTGAAATGGTTCAAATGTATCATGGTTTCAAATGGTCTCTACTTGTCTCTATTAAAAGTTTATTCTTCCGATGGTTCAAACGGTCTCTACTTACAAGTTTCTAAATCATGGAGACCTTCAAATGGTCTCTAAATCATGAAAATTAATAGCTACGTGTCTCTAATTGTCAAATCGATTCAACTTAACACTCTAAATCATGAATATCTTTGTGTGCTCTCTAAATCATGAATAAAAATAGATTCAAGTGGTCTCCAAATCATGAAAATAAATAGCTTCAAGATTGCAATATCATGGTTCAAATGGTTCAAATGGTCTCTACTTATTTCTACTTAAAAGTTTGATCTTTACATTATTCAAATGGTCTCTACTTACAAGATTATAAATCATGGAGATCTTCAAATGGTGTCTAAATCAGGAAAATAAATAGTACTTGTCTCTAAATCATGAATATCTTCAAGTGGTCTCTAAATCATGAAACTCATACAGATGTGTTGGCATGAACCATACTCGATATCAATGATTCAGAGAACCACCATGGTCATTGTAGTTTGGGCTTGGTGCATGTGAAGATCCATCATTATTTGATCCATGGCCTGATTGATGCTGCATGAAGCATTACATGGTTAGCACGACACTCGGACTAAGAAATGCAATAATGGTGCATGCAAGTATTTCAGATAATGGACGGTAGCGTGCAAAGAAAAGGCAGGCATATGCATAGCGGGCATACCATTCTGGGTAAAATAAGCCTGCAAATTATGTTTGAGGAGTGAAGGTTAATTACTTGTAGTAAAAGAGTAGGTGTATGTGCTTGGCTATTAAGAAACTAACCACAAACATTGCTAAGTATTGACTATTTTGTGCCAACAACGCCTCTCATGCGCCCTCTCCTCCGCCCTCTTCTCATTCACCAGCCACCTCTCCTCCGCCAACCTCACCTCCAACCTTCATCCAGCAGTCGCCTCTGCTCCTCAAGTCGGGACTACTAAATATGGCATTGCAATTGCATCTTCAAATCCAACACTAACTAAGAATTAAAATAAGCATACATAGAAGGAGTTGGATAGAACAAATCCATCGCAACCATTACCAGAGTCAAGCATTGACATATAGAAGATGTTGAGATACCTGACCGAGCTTTGTTCTCAGGAAGAGTACGATGGGAGGACCTAGGAAACATGCCTCCTCCAATCGCTTCCTTGCCATGTTTCCTGCCACCTCCAGAGATCATAACCACCTCATGGTCAAGGGGCTCGGATGTAACATCCTACTCGGGCCCTCTCATCTCTTTTGCCTTCCTTTTAAATTTGTCCATTCGATCGTAGGCGGTCTTGCTGGTATAGGCAGACGATGTGTCATTCTCATCGTAAGGTGTGGCAGACCGGAATGGTCCCTTATGGGCCAAACATATACCACAAAAAGGTCGGGCTCCGGAGCCTTATTGTGAGATGCCTCCAACCAAAGCAACATGATTAAGACTTCATCACAAGGATTGGCAACATGTATGACAAAAAAGCTTATGAAGAACAAATCGATGGGAGGAAAGACATAGCCAACGTTTCCCGTACCCCTTAAGGATCAAGTTGACTTGATGTTCTGGTGGATCCTCCATGGCGGCTCGCCGATTTTTATAATCTAGTTTTTTCTCCATATAATCTTCAGAACACTAGTAGTCCACGATCCGCTCCCAGCGCTCCCTCATAACAACGCACCATCTTGGAGTAACCTAATTTATCAATTACATCTCATATACGTCAAAAAGAAATTGAGTGTCATCTTTTTAAGGAAATAACAAGCATGAAGATGCTTTACCTGCATGTACTCGTCCTTCTTAAGATGGAGGTTCCTACAGGGTTTCTTATCAACACTCCTATAGCCTTGATATGCCTTATAAGTGTGGATGGCTAAAGGGCGCGCCTCATGCATCAAATTGTGCACAACCTTCTTGCAATGTTGGTTGACGATTGCTCGTTCCTCCTCTAACTTTCCATCCTCGCATCTATAGAAATATTGCAAATACACGCTATACCAATCGAGATTAGCCAATTGACTAGCTATGAATTATAGATATGCAGTGTGTGAAGGAAACTTAATGATTACCAAAGTTCAGCAAACACCTGCTCTGCTCTATTGTGAAACTCGATGTTGTTGGCTACACCAAGATCCTCATAGGCTTTGTAGTGGGCCCAAGTTTGTGCTGGCTCCAGAACTTTGCCCTCCCCAAGCAAAGTTACCAAGCCAGGGTATTGCTCCCTCAAGAGGATCCAAAGGACGTCATTCATGAGCTAGTGCTTCTTACCCTGCGAATGTCCAACTATCGTCCAACTGCTACATAATGAGAAGCCAAAGTTATTAGCAATTGTGGCAAACATTGAAGGTAGAAAATGGAAAGCCAAAGTTAGTTTACCTTTCTCCATATGGAGCAATACATGGCCTCTACTCGATAGGAACCCTTGTTCTAGGAGCCTTGATGAACCACGCATGCACACGGATCGACCCTCCTCGACTTGGATAAAACCATCATTCTCCTCGTCCGCGGTCGGGGCCCCTGAATGATCCTCATCCTCCTCCGGTGACAACCGCTCATCCAACCTCTCATCCTCAGACATGGGGGAGTGAGACACCAGCACTCGGTACAGCGAACATTCACATATGTTGCTCCGACTATACAAAGGCATGATGGCATCACACAACTACACCAAACATCCAAATCAAGACCAAGCCAGAGAAGAAGCTCTTCGAGAGGTCAAGGAGCAGATCAAGAAGACCAAGACAAACCAAGACAACAAGATATCACTTTGGGAAACCCTCCCTTGCCGGGCAGGTGAGCCTGGTCGGGTCGAGGCCGCCCCAAGGGTAAGTCCAAGATTTCCCAGGCAGGCTTGCCGGGTCGGCCGAGGGCAAATCTCCCCGCCAAGGCACCGTCGCTCCACCGCTCCATCGCACTACAATGCAAATCACCTATCAATAGATTAAGTGGCTTCCACTGAGCACGTGGCAGCCATTCAGAAGGTAGATTACCTCTATATGACACCCGTCCAGATGCGTGTCAAGTAGATAAGTAGAAGATGACTAAGCAGCTTGGCAGGCTTGCCGGGCTGCATCCTCATCATGACACCTAGCAATACATTTAATGCACTTTGTCCTAACTGCCAGAGTTAGGTATGATAGCATTGTTAGCTATCTAATCACTAGATAAAGACTACTTTGCCACTATGGTCAACCCTTACGCTACAAAAGGAGGTGCAAGGCAACAGAGCAAAGGATTGGGACCCCTGCATACTTCTACATGCGTAGCTGCTCCCCCCATGGCCACCTTGTCGGGCTCGAGTGCTGCACACTCTTTGGATACCTCCATCAAATCCAACAAAGTAGGATTAGTGTTTTACGCCACACGGCAGCCTGAACCTGGGTAAAAATCACCAGGGTCACCGTCGTCGTGCTGTCTCATGGCCTTCGCTCTTTGTGCAACGTGACCTTCCCCCTTGATGAACCACAAAGCATCTCATGGCCCCATAGGTGATCATGTCGAGTAACGAAATCTTTGGCGCGCCAGATAGGGGGCAGGCGCTCGCGCAAATCCGAGATTGTGAGTAGTGCGTCAATCTTCATCATCGTCTTCTTCATCATTAGTTTCATCATCCATGGCGCCCAAAAAGAAGCCCGGCACAACAGCTCACCCTTCCACTTTGAAGGCCCCCTCTCACGTAGCTGCTGACGCCGTATGCGCTAAGGTGGTTTTGGGAGACGCGGGTGTCATAGGTGACACGACCTGCGCAGGTTGTGCTGTCGTTATGTCCCCTATGGTCGAAGCTGGAGCGGAAGATGCCGGGGAGAGCAACATTAACAACATCCCGGTGACCATAACCCATAGGATGCAGGCGGGAAGAATGTTTAGTCTCTACCTCCCCGCTGTGCTAGTGGGTGCAGCCATAGCGACAATGCCCACTTTGGTGCAAGCCATGACCCCCTAGCTGTCCCCGTTACGGGCGTGGCTACGGGGGACATGCCTTGCCCAGTGCAGGACCCCCTAGCTGTCCTCAACCCTCAGGCGCACCCTACTCGTCACCAAACTACTATGGCAATCGGCTCATAGTGGCGAGAACGTGGCATCGCCCCTGCTAGTACTACCAGGAGTCCAGTGACGTCGCGATCTGCCTCGTCATCTATGCCAAGCACTGCTTCGGAAGCCATGGCGCAATCACAAATCTTGCTGAGATTCCCACCAGCAGATGACCAAATGGAGGAGTGGGGGGCCACCATCCAAAGTTTGATCGGCTTTGCTGAGGCGGAAGGATCACAGCAAGTGGGGACATCGCGACGCCCACAAGCAACTACAACAACCCGAGCTGCTGACCATACTGAGGCGGCCACTCCGACAGTACAATCCCCTCCGCGAAAGCAAGCGCAGAGGCTACAACCAGAACCATGTGACCAGGAGCCCAAGGAAGCATCAATTGCTTCGTCTGATCCACGAGCCCGTCGAGATCAGCGGCAAGTCCTGAAAGATCGGCTCAGGGGAAGATGCTTGCATCACCATAGAGCGGTGCTGGGAGACCCGCCTCAATCTGATAGGCACAACGGCCCAGACATTGACGAACCCGCTCCCAATGATGGCGGGTACCTACCTTTTGAGGTTGGGTGCCCTGCCTTCAGTCGCAAGCTACAGAAAGTTCGCTAGCCCTTTTCCCGCGTCTTCAAACCTGAGTTACCGGAAGATTGAAAGCTGAACCCAGTAGAGTTCTTGAGCATTTAGACAATTGTTGTTTTGGTGGTCGGAGGGAGAGATGAGAAGGTGTTCGCCAACTACTTCCCTTTGGCACTCAAGCCAAATGTGAGGTCATGGATGATGCACCAGCCAGAGAATTCCATTTTATTGTGGGCTAACCTATGCAATGAATTTGTCGATGCCTTGCCGGGTGGCCAGTAAGAACTAGGATGGCCCAATGACTTACAAACCCTTCCGTAGAAGGATGGGCAAAATTTGCAGAAGTATATGCAGAGCTTTAGACTGGTACATAGGAACATTCCAGAGATCCACTCGGCAGGTGTAATTGTTGCGTTCTAGTCAAACATGCGCAGTAGAAGGATATGTTCCAAAATAAATGTCCAGTTTCCCAAGATTGTGATTGAGTATACACCTTGGCGGATAAATGTACCATATGGAGGAAGGGAGGCGACTCCACAGGGAAGAGGACATCATCGAGGTTGATTCAGAGGATGACGGCGAGGCCTCTAACCCGGAGAGGAAGAAATTAAAGCGCAACAAGAAGCATAAAGAGAAGTTAGCACTGGCTGCTGAGGGTTCTGGCACACCTAGTACCGGCAAGAAGGCCAAAACTGAAGCCCCCAGCAAGGAAGCTGCCGCGTGCACTGAATGCCTGGGGGCTGTCGCGGTAGAAAAAGGCGGGAAGCCTGATGGGTCATACTAAAAAATTCACTAAACCAAGGGTCATGATCTCCAAGAGTGTCATCAAATTGAGCAACTTGTCAAGAAGCAGAAAGCTAAGTATGAGAAGCGTGACAAGGAGAGAGACCAAGAAGGTGCTTGCGGGAAGGGCCGTGGCAGTAGATGAGGCCGCCACGACAAGACTCCTCAGCAAAAAGGGAAACTTGGTAGTGGCCGTAAGAAGAAGGAAGGTGATGATGCGAGTGAGGAAGGGGATGAAGAGGAAATTAGTGAGCAAGAATTCCAGAAAGAAACTAAGGCCCTGTGCATTGACGGGGCGCATCATTGCACTCCTCCCACTGCTAGCTCAAGCAGTGGGCATGTGAGGTCAATGCCGTGGAGCCAGTTGTAGATTCACGGAAGCCACTCAACTGGTCCCGCATGCCTATCATCTTTGATGAAGAGGATCACACTAACCGTACCACCACGGTAGGGTGCTTGCCGTTGTTGGTATGACCAACAATCCACAACCTCAAAGTCACAAACATGCTAGTTGACGGCGGGGTTGGGTTGAATCTGATCTCCCCCAAGGTAGTCATCAAACTACAGATGTTAGATGAAGAGCTCAAGATTACTAGCATGTTCCAAGGAATCAACCCCGTCAGGAGCCGACCTAAGGGAAAGATTACGCTACCGGTAACATTTGGTGGAGAGCTGAATTACCGGACTGAGAGGGTTGTGTTTGATGTTGTCGGTCTTTATTTGCTTTACAATGGGATCCATGGCCACCCAGGTTTGGCAAAGTTCATGGCAGCATCCCACTATGCTTACAATACTGTGAAGATGACAGGGCCAATGGGCGTCATCCACTCCGTCAGACAAGAAAGATGGAATCATATGTTTTGATAAGATGTACTGAGACGCAGTAGCTGCTGAGGCCGCTGAAGTTGCGGCTCCCGCCAAAGGTACAAAGAAAGGATAGAAGGCTAGCAGAAATGCCGACAAGGAGTATGGGAAGCGCTCCTCTCTGGAGTGCGCTGCTCCGGTTGATGATATGCCGGAGAGTTCCCCTAGTAAGAGGTACAAAGTTGCTTCACCTGCTGTAAAGAAGGTACCGCCAAGGCAAGATGGCACTGACGGTACGTTCACCTTCAGTGCAACCCTTGATGACAAATAGGAAGCGCGCTCGTTTCCTTCCTACGGGGGAATGCCGATGTGTTTGCTTGGCAACCATCTGACATCCCCAGCTTTACCAGGGAGGTAATCAAGCACCACCTGTCTGTCCTCATGCCCGGCCCATCAAGCAGAAGGTCAGAAAGCAAGCTTTGGAACAACAACAGTTTATTGCCGAGGAGATCAAGAAACTTGAGGCACCTGGTTTGGTTAGAGGAGTTTTGCATCCAACATGGTTAGTGAACCAAGTGTTAGTGCGCAAGGCAAATGGGAAGTGGAGGCTTTGCATAGATTTTACGGATCTGAACAAGGCATGCCGAAAGGGCCCTTTTCCCGTGCAGCGCATCGATCAGATTGTAGATTCCACTTCTGGGTGTGATTTGCTTTCCTTTTTGGATGCATACTCTGGGTACCATCAGATATTCATGTCAAAGGAAGATGAAGAGAAGACCGCGTTCATAAATCCATGTGGCACGTACTGCTTCATACGAATGCCCTTTGGGTTAAAGAGCGCTAGATCCACTTTCGCAAGAGCAATACAAATTGGTTTTGAGACTCAGTTGCACAGGAATGTAGAAGCTTACATGGATGACATAGTGGTCAAAACCAAGGACAGATAAACACTCATTCAAGATTTGGAAGAGGCCTTTGCAACTTTGCGCAAAATCAACCTGAAGTAAAACCCTGACAAGTGTGTGTTTGATGTACCCTCCGGCAAGCTACTTGGTTTCTTTGTATCTCACTGAAGGATTGAAGCCAACCCTGACAAGATCAGGGCATTTGAGCAGATTCAAGCTCCCAGAACTGTCAAGGATGTAAGGCGCCTGACTGGATTTGTTGCCGCGTTGAGTAGGTTCATCTCCAAGTCTGACGAGCGTGCCATTCCGTTCTTCAAAATTCTAAAGAAAGCAGGACCAATGAAGTGGACCCCAGAGGCAGAAACAACACTGCGAGACCTGAAGGCACACATTTCCTCTGCTCCCACTTTAGTCGCTCCCAGGCCAGAAGAGTTGTTGTTGATATATTTAGTGGCAACAAATCAAGTGGTTAGTGCAACACTTGTGGCACAACGAGAAATGGATGAAGAGGCAGCTACAACAACTATCCATTCCGGGGGTGAAACTGAACCAGCCGCAGCAAGATCGAGCACAGATCAGGAGAAAGAAGAGCAAGTTAGCAAAGGAAATTCCAAGGCCGCGGCAAGGAAGAAAGTGGTGCAACATCTAGTTTACTTTATCAGCTCCCTATTGCAGGGGGATAGATCAAGGTACTCTAGGGTGCAAAAGTTGACCTTTGGCCTCATCATGGCCTCGAGGAAACTACGTCACTACTTCCAAGCCCATGAGATCATTGTTGTCACTCATTTTCCACTACAGCGTATACTTAGGAACCCCAAAGCCACTGGCTGGATACTTGAGTGGGCACTAGAGTTATCAAGCTTCGGCCTGAAGTACGGAAGTACCTCAACCATTCAAAGTAGAGCATTGGCAGAGTTCATTGCAGAATGGGCGCCTACTCCTCACGAGGAAGTACCAGAGACAAATATCCCCAGCAAGGAAGTGCCCCAAGAATGGATCATGTATTTTGACGGTGCTTTCTCATTGCACCGAGCTGGAGCTCGCGTGCTTCTTGTCGCACCAACTGGAGAACACCTCAAATATGTGGTTTAGATTCATTTTCCCCGGGAGAAGGGTACCAGAAACAGTACAGAGTAAGAGTGTGGAAGTGCAAGAAACCCAGCGTCTATTGCCTAGACTACGCACAGGCACGGGAACAAGACTGGAGCACCAACCCAAGTCAGAGTCCAAGAGACTAAGAATTTTGAAGGACCAACATGCAGATCACGAGGACCTGAATTAAGCCAGAGAAGCAAGATACCACCAAGAGAAAGGCCTCATTTCTCGGGTAGGCGAGCCAGGCAAAGGGCGAGGCCACGCCCATGAGAAGACAACCAAGGCATCCCGGCAGGGCCTGCCGGGACTCACGGAGACAAGCCCGCCTCACCAACCACTCCGCCATGACCCACATCGTCGATCAACGCGGTGTCAAGCCGCAAAGTGACTAAGTGGCAGCCATTCGCCACATGGCAGCCTCTCTCTACAATAAAAACCCATAGATGACACATGTCCTGCGACGTGTCAAGTGAGGAGGCGAGGAGCTGCCAAGATGGCCTGGCAAGCCTTGCTGGGCAACCAATGATGTGACATTGAGCGGTGCATTCAATGCGCAGCCCACAGAGTTAGGTATGATAGCACTGTTTTCTATCTTATCAGTGCATAATGACTACTTTGCCATTGTGGTACCCCCTTGATCTATAAAAGGAGGCCCATGGCAAATGTAGACAGGGTTAGATGGTTGGATAACTCACCCCTTCATACGCGCGTAGCCAATATCACCCTGAGGCAACCGCTGCCGGGCATGTGTACTGCGCTCCACCACCACCTTTCCACCATCAATCCACCAAAGCAGGAGTAGGGTTTTACGCCTCGCGGCGGCCAGAACGTGGGTAAAATTGCTTGCATGAACTCTGCCGTGCTGCCCCAACCTCGTCTGCTCTTTGTGCAACACGACGTCCCCCTGCTGTACCAGCAAGGGGCCCTCTAGTCGCCTAGGTGGCTATGGTTTCCCGCAACATCTTTGGCGCGGCAGGTACGGGACTCGCTTCCGTGAACCTGAAGGCATGTGCAGTGCGTCATCTTCTTCACCATCTTCATCTTTGACGGCGCCATCGACCATGGCGCCCAAGAAAAAACCTGGACCCTCGGCTCACCCATCCACCTTGAAGGCTCCGCCGCCCATGGCCTCTAACGCTGCGGGAGGTGCGGAGACACGTGAGGACGCAGGTGCTACTGGAGAAGTGATCGGAGCAGGTGGCACCGTCAGCACTTCCCCCATGGCCGACGAAGGAGCCAGAGGCATCGGAGGAGACCAGCATCAGCAACATCCTGACGGTTATGCTCCACAAGTTACAGGTGATGGGGTTACTCCATTTGTGCCCCTGTCTCCCACCAACAGGCATAGCTGCAGCAACGTCACATGGACCGGGGTGAATCACCGCCCTCCAGCCACTCCCACCAAGGGTGCGTCCGTAGCGCGTGCGCCTCCCCCGGAACTTGTCGACCAAGCCGCTCCTCACGACGGAGCCACTAGCCCTCAAGCGTCTTCGCCACACCTGCTCCAGGTGGCCGCCCCGCAATGGCTTCAGAGGCCATGGTGCGGGCTCAACTGCTACTGAGGTTTCCACCCGCGGCCGAGCAGATGGACGAATGGCGTGCCACCATCCAAAGTCTGCTCGGTTTCATCGAAGCTGGGGGCTCACGGCGAGCTGGCCCGCCGCGATCTCCCCAAGCGACAGCAACAGCTCACGCTGCTGACCGTATGGAAGGGGCCATCCCCATGGTGTGGTCCCCACCACGGCAGCCAACGCGAGCGCAACAGAATGAAGACCCTGACGACGTCTCGATGGCCTCTTGTGACCCTTGAATACGTCCAGGCTGACGACAAGCCCCGGAGAATAGGCCGAGAGGAGACACACGCGCCGTTGTCGAGCAAAGCCGTGACGACCTCGGCCGGATCGACGGATACAACGGCCCCTACATCGACGAGCCCGCGCTCGGTGTTGGCGGGTGCCTACCTTTCGAGATTGGTTGCCCTAACTTCACTCGTGAGCTGCGGCAAGTCCGTTGGCCGTCCATTCGCATGTTCAAGCCAGAGATACGTGAGAAGTACCATGGGAGGCTGAACCCGGCAGAGTTCCTGAGCATCTACACCATCATTGTTCAGGCTGCCGGAGGAAGAGATGAGAAGGTGTTTTCAACTACTTCCATTTGGCCCTCAAGTCCAATGTGAGGTCTTGGCTGACGCACCTGCCGGAGAATTCCATTTCATCATGGGCTGACTTGTGCCACGAGTTCATTGGCGCCTTCACTGGCGGCCATCAAGAGCCAGGCCGACCTAGCGACTTGCAGCTTCTCCAGTAGAAGGAAGGAGAAACCCTCCGTAAGTATTTACATAGATTCAGCAAAGTTCATAGAAACATCCCAATATCGACCAGGCAGTTGTGATAGCTACCTTCCACTCCAATGTGCATAACCGCCGGATTCATTCCAAGATGAACGTGCAGTTTACCAAGACTGTGAAGGAGCTCTACACACTAGTGCATAAGTGTGCCCGGATGGAGGAGGGAAGCAAGTTTCCTGGAGAGGAATATTTTACCAATGTTGATTCAGAGGATGATGACAAATCAACCAGCCAGAAGAAGAGCAAGAAGCGCAGTCAGAAGTGGAGAGATAAAGTAGTGATGACTGTTGAAGGATCGGGTACGCCTAGTAACGACAAGAAGGCCCAAGCTGAGGCCCCGGCAAGGAAGCTGCCGCATACGCTGACTGCCAGGAACCCGCTGCAGCCAAGAAAGCAGGGAAAGGTGATGGTCCATATTGCAAGATTCATCGGACAAAGTGCCATGACCTTCAAGAGTCTTATAAGGTTGATTAGCTTATCAAGAGATAGAGAGCAGAGTATGAGAAGCATGACAAGGAAAAAGGTCAGAATGTTACTGGCGGTAAGGGCCGAGGTGGTGAAGTAAATTGCCCCGGTAAACCCTTTTGGAAACAAGGAAAATCCGATAGAGGCTAAGAGAAGGAAGCTTGTGATGATGAGAGTGACGGAGGGGATGAAGAGGAAACCAGTGAGCAAGAGTTTCAGAAGGCCACCGACGCCCTGTGCATTGACGGAGGTGCATCCCTGCACACCTCTCACTGCCAACTCAAGCGGTCGGCGCGAGAGGTCAATGCCATGGAACCAGCACCAGAGGCCCCGAAGCTGCTCAAGTGGTCTCATACGCTCACCATCTTTGACGAGGAGGACCACCCTAGCCGAACCTCTGTGGTAGGATGTTTTCCATTGTTGGTCTCTCCAACAATTTGCAACCTCAACGTCACGAAGATGTTGTTGGACGGCGCGACCGGATTGAATCTGATTTCCCCAGTAGTTACCAGCAAGCTTCAGATAGTAGATGAAGAGCTAGAGGTTACCGGCATGTTTCAAGGAGTTAATCCTAGCAGGAGCCATCCTAAGGGAAAGATCACATCGCCGTTAACGTTTGGGGGAGAACTAAACTACCAACTGGGAGGATTGTGTTTGATGTGGTCGATCTCCCCCTGCCATACAATGGGATTCTTGGACGCCCGACCTTGGCTAAATTCATGGCGGCATCCCACTATGCCTACAACACTTTGAAGATGCATGGGCCACATGGGGTCATCACCGTCCCATCAGATGAGAAGGATGCAATCATTTATGTGGACAAGATGTACCGAGACGCGGTTGCAGTAGAAGCAGCGGCAGAAGCAGCAGCAGTTCCCGCCAAGGAAAGCAAAGGAAAAAAGAGAGATTGTAGGAACTCTGGCAAAGAATCCAGGAAGTGTGCCCCGTATTAGTGCACGACACCCGTTGATGACATGGCAAAGAGTTCCAAAAGCAAGAGATCCAAGGTTGCTGCACCCCAAGCGCGCTCGTTTCCTTCCTGCGGACGAATATTGATGTGTTTTCTTGGCAACCATCTGATATCCGCGGTGTTCCTAGGGAGGTAATCGAGCACCACCTTGTTGTCTACCCACACGCCCGACCTATCAAGCAGAAAGTTCAGAAGAAGGCCTTGGAGAGGCAGAAGTTCCATTGCGGAAGAGATCAAGAAACTTGAGGCAGCTGTTTCGGTCAGAGGAGTGCTGCATCCCACGTGGTTGGCAAATCCAGTGGCAGTCCGGAAGGCTAATGGGAAGTGGACGCTTTGCATAGATGTCACAAATCTCCACAAAGCTTGCTCAAAGGACCCATTTCCCTTGCCGCGTATCGATCAGATTGTGGATTCCACTTCAGGTTGTGATTTGCTCTCCTTTCTGGATGCATATTCTGGGTATCACCAAATCTTCATGTCCAAGGAAGATGAGGAGAAGACGTCATTCATTACTCCATGTGGTACTTACTATTTTGTCCGCATGCCATTCGGATTAAAGAGTGTCGGGTCCACTTTTGCAAGGGTAATCCTGATTGGGTTTGAACCACAGGTGCACAGAAACATAGAAGCTTATATGGATGACATTGTGGTCAAGACCAAGGATAGAGCCACCGTTATCCAGGATCTAGAGGAGACATTTGCTAATCTATACAAGATTAATTTGAAGCTCAACCCAGAGAAGTGTGTATTTGGTGTTCCCTCTGGCAAGTTGCTTAGGTTCTTTGTGTCGCATCACGGGATCGAGCCGAACCCCGACAAGATCAAAGCTATCGAGAAAATCCAAGCGCTAAGGACAGTTAAGGATGTGAGGCGTCTGACAGGATGTGTTGCCGCGCTAAGCAGATTCATCTCCAAGTCTGCCGAGTGCGCCCTACCGTTCTTCAAAATTTTGAAGAAGGCAGGGCCTGTGGAGCGGAACCCGGAATTAGATACAACTTTGCAAGAGTTGAAGGCCTACTTATCCTCTGTGCCTACCTTGGTTTCTCCCAAACCCAGGAGTTGTTGCTGCTGTACTTAGCGGCAAGCAACTAGGTGGTCAGTGCAGCCTTTGTACCGCTGAGGGAGTCCTGGATTAAGGGGTCCTCGGGCGTCTGTCCTGTGTAGCGTAGGCCGGACAATTGGGCCATGAAGATACAAGATGGAAGACTTCCTCCCGTGTCCGGATGGGACTCTCCTTTGCATGGAAGGCAAGCTAGGCGGCCAGATGTATTATTTCCTTTCTATGTAACCGACTTTGTACAACCCTAGGCCCCTTAGGTGTCGATATAAACCGGAGGGTTTGGTCCGTAGAGGCAATCATAATCATACAGGTTAGACATCTAGGGTTTTAGCCATTATGATCTCGTGGTAGATCAACTCTTGTAACCCCCATACTCATCAATATCAATCAAGCAGGACGTAGGGTATTACCTCCATCAAGATGGCCCGAACCTGGGTAAAACTTCGTGTCCCTGTTTCCTGTTACCATCAACCTTAGACGCACAGTTTGGGACTCCCTACCCAAGATCCGCCGGTTTTGACACCGACATTGGTGCTTTCATTGAGAGTTCCTCTATGACATAGAAGACATGATTGATGGCTCGCCTTGTTATCAAGGACAGTATCACCTCCGGAGGAGCCCTGGCCTCAGGCCAAACCCTCCGGCTGGACAGCTTTACCACGACTGCCCATCCGGTCGTTAAGCTGATGATGACTTCTCGGGTCATTGAAAATCGACTTCGTGTTGACCCCAAATACTCCAAACGGATGGATCCAACAGAGTGGTCATCTTTAAACGAGCTCCTGGATCGCATTGCCGCCATGGGGATCGCTACAGACTACGATCGGATTGGGCTTAAACCTGATTAGAGAAAAATCAAATCTCCACCGATCACCCATCAGATAGCGATAGTAGAAGAGAAAATCAACAACTCTTCCTCTATATTGAGGATGAACTATGTTTTGATTTCTGATCTCGAAGAGCAGGATACCATCCTCCGAACCTAGAATCGGACGGCGGACCTGAAAAATCGGTTGATATCCCGGAGCCCGAACTATTAAGCTCGGATGTTCCTCAAACTCCGGATCCCAAATTGGGTCAGGGTTTGGATCTAAAGCCACCCACCCACCCAGATATGCACAATGTCACGTGCATACGACAGCAGTCTCAGGAAACAGTCCATCACTTTTGGGACAGATTCCTCCTTGTCAAAGATAAGATAAAATATTGCCGCGACGAAGACACGATCTCATTATTCTGCAATAATTGCATAGATGACAGAATCCTCAACGTCATCAACTGCCATCACGTATTACACTTCGTTGACTTGGCAACCATAGTATAGAAGTACTACGCAATGGAAAGCGCCTGGAAAGCTCAGGCAGCACACTGGGAACCACCGGTTTCCACTCAACCCCTCATCCGGGCAAAAAGGATGCACCCTCGCGGGGCGCCCAACCCAATATTAAAGAAATCTAAGCCCATCACGGGGCGCAGAACCGTTCTGGAGGGATGGATCGATAGGCCATGCAAACTACACACAACACCGGATACCATACCAACCCACAGCCTTAGAGCATGTTAGATACTCTAGCAAGTGGCCAAGAGCGGCGAGGATATCCTCACAAAAAACACCATGAAGCAACTCCCCCCGGAACACGACGACCACAGAGTATTGACAGTCATCGAGACTTTTGCTTCAAACAATCTACACAAGAGGGCACTCCGCGACCTCGCTGAAGTCTGCCAAGTCACAACAATAAATGCTTGGAATGACATGGCCATAACTTTCAATGCCAGTGATGAACCAAAAATCCAGTCAGCCCGGGCACCAGCCGCCTTGGTCCTCAACCGAATTGTGGATGGTTTTCGGCTCACTAAAGTGCTCATGGATGGTGGCAACGGACTAAACCTCATCTCTGAGGACACACTGAACAAAATGGAAATAGACAGGAGCCGCGTCGAGCATAGTAATACAACCTTCTGAGGGATCATTCCTAGCCGGGAAGCATGATGTGCGGGGAAAATTACACTCAGTGTGGTATTCCGCAAGCCGGAAAACTATCGGTCCGAAGAGATAACCTTCCCAGTGGCCCCTTTCAACAATGCATATCATTACGGGTATATGAAGCTCAAGATGCCCGGGCCCAATGGTATTATCACTCTTGCTAGTGATCCGGACAGAGCCCTCTGCGCCGAAAAAAAAATAGCATCCCTAGCCCTCGAGGCACTGTCTGAGGCCCTCACTGCCGAAGAGTTAACCGCACTACGCTCTACGGTGGATAGGGACGACGTAATCCTTGATAAGCATCCCAAATCCACCTCCTTCAAACCAGTAGATGAAATAGTCAAATTTCAAGCCCACCCGACGGACCCCAAGATGACCGCTACCATCGGGACACAACTGGACCCAACGGTTGACACTGCACTATGAACGTTCCTGCATGGGAATTGGGATATATTCGCCTGGCACCCTTCTGATATGCCAGGAATCCCACGTAGGCTGGCCGAACATAGCCTCAATGTATTAAAGGGATATAAGCCGGTCAAGCAAATGCTGGGGCGCTTTTCCAAACTTAAACGACAAGCCATGGGGGAGGAGCTAGCCATGTTAATTGAGGCCGGATTCATCAGGGAAATAAAACACCCGGACTAGCGAGCAAACCTGGTGTTGGTACCAAAGAAGGACAAATCCTGGCGCTTGTGCGTCGACTTCAATGACCTCAATAAGACTTGCCCTAAGGATCCCTTCCCCTACCCCGCATCGATCATATCATTGATGCTACTACAAAACATGACTCACTGTGTTTTCTCGACGCATACTCTAGATACCATCAAATTAAAATGAAGGAATCCGATCAAGCCGCAACGGCATTCATCACCCCATATGGGCCTTTCTGCTTCAACACTATGTAACACCCACGATGCGGCTATATCTACAACGTGTCGGAGCACAACTTAGAGGCATAATGCATTGTAGGCATGTCGCAAGAGGGGTAATCTTTACACATCCCATGTACTGAATAAGAAAGAGATAAGGAATTGGCTTACAATCGCCCTTCACATAATAAATAAATATAGCATTACATCATCCAGAATACAATTAAGGTCCGACTACAGAACCAAAATAAAGACGACCCCAAAATGCATAAGATCCCCGATCGCCCCAACTGGGCTCCACTACTGATCGTCTGGAAACAAAACATAGTAACGCCTGAAACCTCGTCGAACTCCCACTTGAGTTTGGTCGCATCCCCTGGACTGACATCATCGGCACCTGCATCTATTTTTCGAAGTAATCTATGAGTCACGGGGACTCAGCAATCTCACACCCTCGCTATCAAGACTATTTAAGCTTATGGGTAGGAAAAGGTAGTGAGGTGGAGCTGCAGCAAGCACTATCATATATGGTGGCTAACTTACGCAAATGAGAGCGAGAAGAGAAGGAAAAGCATGATCGAGAAGCTACAAAGATCAAGAAGTGATCCTGCAAACTACTTACATTCAACCATAACACGAGACCGTGTTCTCTTCCCGGACTCCGCCGAAAAGAGACCATCACGGCTACACACGCGGTTGATTCATTTTAATTAAGTTAAGTGTCAAGTTCTCTACAACCGGATATTAACAAATTCCCATCTGCCCATAACCGCGGGCACGACTTTCGAAAGTTTAAAACCCTGCAGGGGTGTCCCAACTTAGCCCATCACAAGCTCTCACGGTCAGCGAAGGATATGCCTTCTCCCAGGACGACCCGATCAGACTCAGAATCCCGGTTACAAGACATTTCGACAATGGTAAAACAAGACCATCAAAGTTGCCCGATGTGCCGACAAATCCTGATAGGAGTCGCACATATCTCGTTCTCAGGGCACACCGGATGAGCAAGAAGTCGGGTTGGCATAGACCCTAGTTTCCCAGGGGGCGCCGGACATCACTCAGGTTGGACCAACACTTAGAGAAGCACTAGCCCGGTAGGGTTAAAATAAAGATGACCCTTGAGTGTGCAAAACCCAAGGGAAAAAGGCTTAGGTGGCAAATGGTAAAACCAAGGTTGGGCCTTGCTGGAGGAGTTTTATTCAAGGCGAACTGTCAAGGGGTTCCCATTATAACCCAACCGCGTATGGAACGCAAAATCAAGGAACATAACACCGGTATGACGGAAACTAAGGCGGCAAGGGTGGAACAAAACACCAGGCATAAGGCCGAGCCTTCCACCCTTTACCAAGTATATATATGCATTAAAGTAAACAAGATATAATATTGATATCCCAAATATAAACATGTTCCAACAAGGAACAAACTCCAATCTTCACCTGCAACTGGCAACGCTATAAGAGGGGCTAAGCAAAGCGGTAACATAGCCAAACAACGGTTTGCTAGGACAAGGTGGGTTAGAGGTTTGACATGGCAATATGGGAGGCATGATAAAGCATGTGGTAGGTATCATGGCATAGCAATAGAGCGAGCATCTAGCAAGCAAAGATAGAAGTGATTTCAAGGGTATGGTCATCTTGCCTGCAAAGTTCTCCGAGTTGACGTAAGCTTGATCCTCGTAAGCATACTCAACGGGTTCCTCGATCACGTACTAGTCTCCCGGCTCTACCCAAGGCCAGAATAAAGCAAAGGAAACCACAATCAACCACGGTGCAATGGGCAAGCAACATGATGCAAAATATGGCATGATATGTGGGATGTGATATGCACTGCATATGCGTGCTCCGGAAGGAAAAGATTCAACCAGGCCTCAACTTGGCAAACCAAGAGTGACGCTGGAAAGATGAGTTGATTTCGGTTGAAATCGATATAAAGATCGCCGGAAACGGATGCACGGTTTGCAAATGGCAAGCAAAACAATAATGGCACAATTCTGCGATTAACAACACGATGCCATCTAGAATGCAACAAGAAACTAAGATACTGCACTCCAACATAGCAACAAAGCACATGGCAATGATCTACTCAAGATGCTTGAAAAAAGATGAACACTGAGCTACGGCTAAATCACACAAGAGCAGGTTCAAACAAGCATGGCAAAAGTGCAAAATATAACGGCATCACAGACTTAGTGAAAATACTAACATGTCAAGAATTAACATCAGGAAGCAATGTTTAGAGCAAGATAACAACATGCTACAGGAACAGCACATAGCAAAGCAAGGAATGGCATGAATCTACTCAAAGCATATAACAGAAGTCCCTTACTGACCATAAGCCAAAAGGGCACAGAAAACATGATGGCACCCATGTGAACATAGCAAGTTTCATTAACAGATTCAGACTTAGCAGAAAACTGGACATGGAAAAAACAGAATTATGAAGGTACATTTGCGAGGTCGATGCACTCAACACGAGGCATTGCATGACAAACTACGCATACTACCAGCAAGAAGACATGATCAAGAAGCTATCCATGGCCAGAACAATCTCATAGCATGCATGGATCAACTACAACAACCTTGGCAAAATTGATTAACACGTAAACAATCTGCCAGGAACATTTTATAGCAAAAGTAGAGCAAGATTGAGTCATACTAGGGTACTCCATAAATGAAAAAAGGGACATTTATGGATAGTGCATAACCATATGCTCAAATCATGCTTACTGAACATACTAAAAAGAAGCATGGATCACTCTGTAGCAACATGAATACATGGCATTAAAATAATAGCAGGGTAATGACTTAGTGAAATTCCAAGTCCCTGAAATCAGCAACATCACGAGAGCTACTTTGCATGCTTGTGCTAGTCACCACATTGATCACAAAAATACATGGCATACACCCCTGTAAAGATGGCATGGCATATCCCAAAACACATGTAGGGCTCAAGTTCATATGCAGCACACAATAACCATGGCAAAAATGACAAATGCTCAAGATCTGCTAAGAATCAGGAACTAACATTATGAAGCACTCTTGCAACAGCCATATGGGCATCAATATGGACCCAAACAAGCATGGTGAAATGGAACAAAATGATGAGCACAACCTAACGAATATTTTGATATATCACACGCCCAAAACGGAGCTACGATGACAGAGATATGGCATAATGAAAAATGCTTCAGAATGTAAAAATAAAATACTTAGGGGTATTTCGTGGTCAACCTAGGGTTTGAACCGACCCAGATGTGGCGCGCACGGAAGCCGAGGATGGCCGGAGAAGGAGGTTCGCCGGAGTTCCCACGCGGTGGCCGGAGCTAGGGCTCTCCGGAGAGCTCGGGGAGGAGGCCGGAGTCGGAGGGAGTTGCGGCAGTGCGGGCAGCGAGGTCGGCACCGGCGGAGGAGGCAGGCCGCCGCGGCACGGATCTCTGGCGGCGGGCGAGAGGCGGCGGCCGGCGAAGCAGGGGCGGCGGTTGAGGAGGCGCGGGGCAGCGCGCTCGGGCGGCTGGCGGCGGCGAATCCCAAATGCTAAATCCCGATCGTCCCAACTGGGCACCACTACTGATCATTCGGAAACGAAAGATAGTAACGCCCAAGGTCTTCGTCGAACTCCCACTTGATTTTGGTGGCATCACCTTGTCAGGACCCCGATTCCATGTCACATCGATCTAGCCGGTAACACCTCATATCACTTTGCGGCCTCACGCACGGTATTCCCACGGGTGTTGCCTTACCATGGCCCGAGACCATTTGCGCCTTTTGGCTCACGTATATGATAGTGTCGCTAGCATCCATATGACAGAGAACACGGGCCGACATGGCTAGTCGTGAACCCAAAGCGGCACTAACCTATGGGGACAGGAATACATGAATCACATCGAGCATGTCGGTCAGCAGCCTGTGAATCTGGGCTGTAGCACTGGGCTAACAGGACTCCGGGAACCCGGGCTCTAGTAGGCTAGGCAGGACTCCGGATGTCACCGCGTGACATTTCCCCGAAGGGATAGACAAAGGAACGAAGTGAAACACATGCCGGCCACTCAAGTGTCCTGAGCAGTAGTGTTGGGCTAGCAGGACTCCGGTGAACCGGGCTGTAGCGGACTACTATGGCTCATGGAAGCACTAGACTACATTTTCCCATAAGAGAGGCTGCCAAGGATAAACAACTAGATTGTCGGATCCCACACATACCAAGCATTTCAATCATACACACAATATGCTCGATATGTGTAAATACAACATGGCATCACAACAAAACACTACAACTCAAAGTACTTTATTTTAAGGCTCCGGAGAGCCATACATAACATGTTCATACAGGTAGGGGTCACATGACCCAACACTCAAATCATAGAAGCATACAAGCACGTGCGGAAACAAACTAGTCTGAGTATAGACACTAGAAACAAAGAAGGCTTGACGAAGCCTGTCTATCTACATAGGGCCCTCCATGGCTCGGAATCACCACCTGGGTGGCAAGTCACTCATCGATGTTGAGGTCTACGTAAAACCCATTGGAAGGGGCGGTGTTGTCATCTGAAAACAGTAATTAAATCAACATGAGTACAAATGTACTCAGCAAGACTTACAACAGATCCTACTATACATGCTCATTTATCAAGAAGGTGGTGGAGTTATTGCAGCAAGCCAGCTTTGAATCTTGGCTAAGATATCCTACAAGACACCACTTGTAAAATAGGTCTCGCACACGAGTCCACTAATCACCAACACAATACTCCACCGTGGATCCTCCCTCGTCATCCTACGAGAGGGCCATCGATGGTACTCACACTTATCTTGAGTCTTTTAGTAGTAACCAATAACTTGTCTATGAACTGTATAGGCAACCAAGTAGTCCTTTATCGCGGACGCAGCTATTCGAATAGATGATGTTAACCCTGCAGGGGTGTACTTCTTCACACACGCTCTCACCACTTACCGTCGTTTACACGACATGTACTCAGCAACCTTCAAGCGGAAGCCCAACGAGGGTGTCGGCCACGGCCTACCTAAACACTCAAGTCTCTAGTCCAGGTCTATCTCCTATCCAGGTTCCATCCGTAGGGAGTCCGGCCGAGGTTTCCACATACAGCCCCGAACAATGTGCACAGGGTTCCCAAGGCACCAAACGGGCGACTCGGTACACCGTGCCACGGTGTATCTACCGCATCATAGCCCACCCCTAGGGTCAGCACTACACACGGCCACCAACACATAACCTATAAACACCAGAAACTAGTTGCAAGTCCTGGACAGAGAACTAGGCTGGTTAAGAATCCGAGAGGGTCCATTCGTTTCGTGCCCAATGTATGGTAGTAACTGATTCTTGAGGACGGCGTCAATGAAACAACCCACCATGTACTCCTACATGGCCTCTCATCGATACCTTTACCAAATCATGTTCAACACATCCCTCACATTACCGACGTAATCATTTCACTCTAGCCATCACCCGATGACCAGACCTACACAACTCTAAGCATAGCAGGCATAGCAAGGTAGGAAACACATACATGGCTCAATCAACTCGTACACATGCTAGTGGGTTTCATCTAGTTACTGTGGCAATGACAGGTCATGCAGAGGATAAGGGTTCAACTACCGCATCACACAGCAGTTTGAAACATTGTTGTCTTAATGCAGTAAATGAGAGCAGGAGCGAGAACATGGGGTTGTATTGATATGATCAATGGGGCTGCTTGCCTGATGGAGTAGTAGTGGGGTACTGCCCTTAAGTTGGATACTCGTGAATATCCTCGAGGCCAGAACCTACCACGAAAGGCACCACAGAACAGAATCATCACATGGGCAATATCAACAATATGATGCATGCTATGACATGGCAATATGAGGTGTCCTGGCTAATGCATTGTGAAGCAAGTTGGTTTGAGTCTATTTGAATCAAAGGTTCAAATGGAAGCTTATGTTATTAAGTCATATAAGTGCATTAGCTTGTTTCACCTAAACAGAAAGGTTAAAGTGTTCAGTCATGCATGAAACCATTACAGATGGAAATATTGAATTTTTCTGATCAAATTTCATATATAAATCTTTGCATTTGGAGTTACAGATTAAAAGTTAAGAATTTTTGAAGTTTGTAGCATTTTCTGGAATTTCCTATGTAAATGTAATTTGAGAAAATAGTTATTGCGTCAGCAGTGCGTCATGGTGACGTCAGTGGTCAACGGAGCCGGTCCAGGTCAAACCTGACCAGTGGGACCCCCGTGTCGGTGTAATTAGCCTAGCTAATTTGTAGTTAGCACTAAACCTAACTTAATTAGTAGTCGGGCCCCACCTGTCGTGGACTCAGGGATGAGTCAACCTGGGCTCACACGGAGTCAAACAGGGTCGAACTCGCCGGCATTTAGCCGCCGACGAGGCCAGACGCGGAGGGGCGATGCGGGTTTCGTGCTCCGGCGACCAAATGGACGGCAGAGACCATCTACGCGTAGCTGGGAACGACCTGCGTCGTTTGGTGGCAGTGGTGGAGCTCGGGGTGGCCGGAAACGTCGCCGGCGATGAGCTGTGCGGCTGCCGGAGCTCGGGTGAGGTCGAACCCGAGGCTACGGGACACGGCGAGGCGCGTGTTGTGGTGCTACGGGTTCCTGCGAGTGCGATGAGTGTGATGGACACGGTGGTGTGGCCGGAGTCACGTCGGCGACGAGCTCAGTGGCGGCGCATGGGGTGATGCTTCGTGCAGTCCCTAAAGTGCTCGAGAGAGAGAATGGACAGGATGGGGAGGTGCAGGAGCTCACGACGATCACGTAGGAGCAGACGGCTCGGCCGGGGACGAACAGTGGCGGTGGTGACGGCGAAGGGGATCTGCAGCGGTGCTCGGTGAAGTCGAGCTCGAAGAGGATGAAGCAGGCGCGCGAGCGCTCGGGGCTCGAGCTACTCGACGGAGATGATGACGGCGAAGCTATTGGACACGGCAGCACGACACGGGGACGACGGCGGACGCGAGTTTCACGGTGGCGTGGGCGCGGCAGCGTCGGCCATGGTGCGGGAGAGCGAGGCAGAGAGGCAGGGAAGTGCGTGAGGTGTCCACGAGGTCGGGGCGGCGACGTGGGTCTCGCCCAGGTGTCGAGGGGCGCAGCGGCAAGCAGGTGGCGCCATGGCGAGCTCGTGCTCGCCGGCGTCACCTCTGTGCCTGCCTGGCGGGGACGAAGTAGCGGGCTGGCATGGGCCAGCACAACACTGGGCCGCCAAGTGGGCTGCGGCCAGATAAGTTGCCTCCCTCTCTTTTAATTTTTGTTTTCTATTTTTTGTAACAGTGTGGCTTTATTAAAAATACTTAGGCATCTTCAAAAATCTTGAAAATAATCAGGGGCTCTATTTAGATTATTTCCAACAGCCCACACTTATTTCCAGAATTATTTGGGCATTTAAAATATTTTATATCATTTAAATGCCCAAATGCAAATAGACAAAGATTTAATCCAATGACCTTAGGTGTCCTAGGAAAATGTGAACCCATTTTGTCAGAGGTTCTAACCCAAAACAAAACGGGGTGGACTTTTTAGAAGGGCATTTCAGGTTCATTGAAAATAATTTTATTAAACCCTAGTTGTTTCCAGGGGGTGCTGGGGGTTCTGTCATCCCCATTTCAATTTTCTGGAAAGTAGACATGATGCAACACTCTAATGCATGAACTAGCTAGGGTGTGACAACTCACCCCCACTCAAAAGAATCTCGTCCCGAGATTTAGGATCCGTTGGGAAGAAGGTGGGGTACTCAAGTCAAAGACGATCCTCCCTTTCCCAAGTGGCTTCTTTTTCAGAGTGGTGTGACCATTGAACTTTGAGAAACTTGATGTTATGGCGTCGAGTGGTACGCTTGGCTTGATCAAGGATACAAACGGGATATTCCCGTTATGTGAGATTATCTTGGAGATCAAGCGTTTGGTGGTCCACTCCACGGATGGAATCCGTGAAGCAACGCCTGAGTTGAGAAACGTGGAAGACATCGTGAACTCTAGAGAGATGCAGAGGTAGTTCCAATTGGTAGGCAACTTCTCCTCGTTTGGCAAGAATGCGAAAGGGTCCAATGTAACCAGGAGCCAATTTGCCTTTTATACCAGAATGATGGGTTCCCTTTAAAGGAGTAACCCGAAGTTAAGCCTTCTCGCCGACTTCATAAGTCATGAGCTTATGTTTGCGGTCATATTGGCTCTTTTGACGAGATTGGGCTGTTTTCAATTTCTCACGAATAACGCGAACCTGCTCTTCTGCTTCCTGAATCATATCCGGGCCAAAGAGTTGTCTTTCCCCGGTTTCTAACCAGTTAAGAGGCGTTCGACATTTTCATCCATACAGAACTTCGAAAGGAGCTTTGCCCAAGCTAGCTTGATAACTATTGTTATAAGCAAACTCCGCGAATGGAAGGCATTTCTCCCAATCCATTCCAAATGAGATGACAGAAGCTCGGAGAATATCCTCTAGAATTTGATTGACTCGCTCTACTTGACCACTTGATTGGGGGTGGAAGGCGGTGCTAAAAGAGAGACGAGTCCCCATAGCATTTTGGAAACTTTCCTAAAATGGAGAAGTGAAGAGACTTCCTTGGTCTGAGTTAATTTCCAATGGGACACCATGAAAAGACACTATTTGGGAGATGTACAAGTCAGCTAGCTGGCTAGCGGTTATACTCTCACGAACAGGTAGGAAGTGGGCTACTTTGGAAAGACGATCGACAACGACAAATATAGCATTGTTCCCTTTCTTGGTCCTGGGAAACCCAGTAATGAAATCCATACTGACTTTATCCCATTTCCATTCAGGAATAGCCAAAGGTTGAAGGGTGCCAGCAGGCCGTTGATGCTCTGCTTTAACACAACGACAGACATCGCAACTAGCAATGTATTGAGCAATTTCCCTCTTCATCCTAGTCCACCAAAACCTCTGGCGTAGGTCTTGATACATATTTGTACTACCGGGATGAATGGTGAGAGGGGATTCATGAGCTTCCTAAAGAATCAACCGCCTCAATTTTCGTGCCTTGGGAACCACTAAGCGGTTTCCAAAGAATACGACACCTTGATCATCAACGGAGAAACAATTTGCGACACCTTTCTTAATGTTTCTCTTAATACGGGAGATTCCCGGATCTACCTTCTGTGCTTTGATGATCTGATCCGTAAGGGTAGGTTTCACCACCAGGGTGGATAGGAATCCTTGAGGAACAATTTGAAGGTTAAGGTTTCGAAATTCCTCATGGAGAAGTGGTTGACCTAGTTGTAACATCATATTGTTACAATAGGATTTACGACTTAGTGCATCAGCCATGACATTGGCTTTTCCCGGGGTGTAAGTTATCCCTAAGTCATAATCTGTGATCAACTCGACCCAATGTCTTTGCCTGAGATTCAAATCCGGTTGGGTGAAGATATATTTCAGACTTTGGTGATCAGTGAAGATCTCACAATGATTACCGAGAAGGTAATGTCGCCAAGTTTTAAGTGCATGGACTACAGCTGCAAGCTCTAGATCATGTGTGGGATAGTTTTCCTGATGTGGGTGTAATTTTCGTGAAGCATAGGCAATTACTTGACGATATTGCATGAGTATGCAACCTAGTCCTTGTCGCGAGGCGTCGCAATAGATAATAAAGTCCTTGGAGAAATCTGGTGGTACCAGTACGGGAGCAGATGTCAGGCGTCTTTTCAGTTCCTAAAAGCTGAGCTTGCACTGTGGGGTCCACTCAAACTTTTTATCTTTCTTGAGGAGTTCAGTTAGAGTTTTAGCAACCTTGGAGAAATTCTCGATGAAGCGGCGACAATAGTGCGTTAAGCCAAGGAAGCTCCGAACTTGCTTGACCGTTTCATGTGGAGTCCAATCAAGGACGGCTTGAACTCGCTCAGGATTGATAGCAATACCGTTATTGGAGATTACATGGTCTAGGTAGGTCACTTCTGGCAACCAAAATTCACACTTGGAGAATTTGGCATAAAGGCGATGCTCTCGAAGTTTCGTCAATACCAGCCTTAGATGTTCAGCATGTTCTTCCTCATTCTTGGAGTAGATGAGTATGTCGTCAAGGTATACCTCGACGAATTTATCCAAATACTCCATGAAGATCGAGTTCATTAACCGAGAGAAGGTGGATGGGGCATTGGTTAAACCGAAGGACATGACGGTGTACTCGTATTGGCTATAACGAGTAACAAAGGCCGTTTTGGGAATGTCCTCGTTTTTTATTTTGATTTGATGGTAGCCCAACCTCAAATCCATTTTGGAGAAGACTGAGGATCCAGGGAGCTGATCATACAGATCATTGATCCTGGGGAGCGGATACTTGTTCTTGATAGTGACCAAGTTGACAGGTCGGTAAGCTACCACCATCCGATCCGTTACATCCTTCTTCTTGACGAAGAGGATGGGGCAAGCCCAAGGAGAAGAACTAGGACGGATGAAACCCTTTTTCAAGGACTCATCGAGTTGTTTCTTAAGCTCGGCTAGTTCTAAGGGTGCAATCTTATAGGGTCTTCTAGAAATTGGGATGGTTCCTGGAACAAGGTCTATCACGAACTCGACATCCCTGTCAGGTGGAACACCTGGCAGTTCTTCTGGAAAGACATCCGAGAAGTCTCAGACTACCGGAATATCTTCAAGGTCTGGAAGGGGGTTGGCATTTAGGGAGTAAAGCTGGTGCTTGGCCACTCGAGTTAAAACGTTGACTGTCTTGCCCGATGGGTGAGTAAGTTGAACAGTTCTAGTAGAACAATCAATCTTAGCATAATGGGCTGACATCCAGTCCATACCCAAGATGATGTTTATGTCCGAGGACTTGAGAGCTATTAAGGATGCAAGGAAGACAAGTCTATCTACAAGAATCTCATTCCCATGGCTTACTCTAGAAGTTTGCCATTTGGAACCCGGAGTTTGAATTACCATGGAAGTGGCCATGTCATAGAATGTCGTGTTATGCAATCGAGCATAGCTCTCAGATATGAATAAATGAGATGCTCCAGTATCAAAAAGAACAGATGCCGGATGGCAATTAACAAGGAGCGTACCAAGGACGACGTTAGGATCATCACGAGTCTCCTCAACCGAGACATAGTTGACATGGCCACGTGTAATGGTGGCTGGCTTGGCGTAGAATGTCTTTCCTGCTGGCTTACCACGGCCAACGGACTTTCCAGACTGGTTGGGGTTGTTGTTCTGGGGACACTCTCGACTATAGTGACCCGGCTCTCCAGACTTGAAACATGTCACAACATTGGGGCATGGAGCAGGATTAGCAGCGGGGCCACCTTAGGTCTTAGGTGGTGCAAACTACTGGTTGGGGCAAGGCGCCTCAAAGGATGGCCTCGGAGTGAACCTGGGTGGCAGCGCTGTGTTTGGAATCCACACCCGGCGCTTCTGAGATCCAGAGCCGGATGAAGAACCAAAATCATGGAAGTGCTTGCGTGAAGTGTCATAGTCAGTCTGACCTGTCTTAGCACTGATGGCCTTATTGACCAGCTTCTGGAAGGAGGTGCACTCGTGTAGACGAAGATCGCGGCGAAGCTCGTGGCTAAGTCCCTTGCGGAACCATGCCTGCTTCTTGGCGTCGGTGGATACCTCTTCAGGAGCATAGCGTGCCAGATTTCCAAACTCACGACTGTATGCATCCACAGTCAGTTTGCCTTGGGTGAAATTATAGAATTCTTCCCGCTTACGATCCATGAGACCCTCGGGAATGTGATGCTCACGGAAAGCCTCACTGAATTCAGCCCAAGTAGTGATTTGGCCAGCCGGGCGCATAGCCTCAAAGTTTTCCCACCAAAGGCTAGCAGGGCCTTCGAGGTGATAGGCAGCGTAGGTAACCTTATCAGCTTCGGCTATGTTAGCAGAACGTAGCTTATGGGTGATGCTGCGAAGCCAATCATCCGCATCGAGGGGCTCGACGGAATGATTAAGCTTTGGTTGGTACAACTTGATAAAGTCATTGATTGACACCAAGTCGTTCCTCTGATGACATGCAGTGTTCTGCTCAATCCTCTCCAGCAAGCGGTTGGTCTCACGCTTGTTTCTTTCTGCCTCCAACATAACTTCGGCCAAAGAAGGCGGGTGAGGCAGATTCTCATCCCTAGCTGCACTGGCTTCCCCCTGCTCCGGGGCAGCAAGGTTGCTGCGAGTGTTGACCATCCTAGGGAAAACAAGACAATGGTTTAGACAAGGATGGCACAATCTTGGCAAGGAAGTGCGGAATGTAATGGATAACATGGAATGTTGAGACGTTCATTGCACAACATGGTAATATAGAAACTGCCATATATATACCATCGGTCATACACATCCTACATAGTTTAGTACAAGCCTGGCTAGAGTGCAACTACGGTGAAAGACGTTACATCTCATCAGAGGCATTCCAAGCTCCTATACATTATTTTTCTACACCTCCAGAACGTGATACACGCAAAGTCGTATCCCACGAGTCACGCAGGACTGTGGAGAATACAACTATTACAATATTGATGAAGCTACTACCAACTCAGACGTTTCCGTAGTAATCTTCATAAAAGTCACCACAAAAACCTGGAAGTGGAACATGATCATCTAGGAACAGACGGTCCTGTGGAGCTTGCGGTCCATAGGGACTCGGATGTGGCCTTGGTCCAACAAACAGTGGCAGACGGGGACCACAAGGAGGAGTGATGCCTCCTACATTGCGCCAGTCCATACAATCTGGCAACCCAGACCGCACGGGGTACAGGTCCCTCATGTCCATGTATCCAGCTTGCACAACAAGTGCAAACCGGGTCAAAGTGGCCCAGTGGTCAGAAAGAGAGTTGAAGAGCTCCATTCGCAAGGCACGATTTTCGCGGTCCTTGTCCTCGAGCATCTCGGCAGTGGTGCGGAGTAGTGAATCCTCATGTGTAGAGTCATAGTACAAAGCCTGATAGTACCCCTATGCCCTAGGGAGTGAGGCTGGCATGTAGCGGAAATCGGTGTTCCGAAGCAAGGCAGTTCTGGCTCGAATGATAGTCATCATTGAGTAAGCTGCGTCCTGCACGGACATCTCGATAGTAACCCCAAGTCCATAAGAGCAGTGGAGGGGTTCAGTGGCTCCAGGATAAGAGGGGTATATCCTGATGGTACAAAGGTATTGGATCTGATTGAAGTCTCGGAACTACTCCTCGATGGTAAACTCAGGATACCATCGATAGCCTGTCTCGACCATCACTCGGACCAGCATGGCCGTGTGACCAGGTACATCGAGGCACCGAGTTAGACAAACCACTTGATTCTGCGAATGGGTGGCCATCAGAAAGCATGAAAATAATGCAAAGGAATTAGTATTTTCTAGGAGGAATCGGACAGCATAACGGCTGTAAATGCTCAGAAAAAGATTTGTGACATTCACAACAGTTGGAAAAACCACTCAACAAGGTTCTGGTTCAATTGACAACATACTAGAAGTAGTAGAAACTGAACTGAGGCTTGGACCCACAATCCTATAAGTTACTACGGATTAGTAACACGTGAACCTGATAGAGAGAAAAGAGCCTAGTCCTTAAACCATGTAGAATGAGAAGAGAATGACTCGGATCAGAGGGCATAAGGTAAAGGAGTAAAAGAGCCTCACGTTCCCTCCCACAATCAATTCCCCTACATATAACTAAAGCATTTCTAGACTCGACATCGACCAGTTTGGCTCAACGAACCTACAGGCAGTCCGGCTCTGATGCCAACGCTGTCAGGACCCCAATTCCAAGTCACATCGATCTAGCCGATAACACCTCATATCACTTTGTAGCCTCACACACGGTATTCCCATGGGTGTCGCCTTACCATGGTCCGGGCCCGTTTGCGCCTTCTGGATCACGTATATGATAGTGTCGCTAGCATCCATATGACCGAGAACCCGGGCCGACGTGGCTAGTCGTGAACCCAAAGCGGCACTAACCTATGGGACATCCATACATGAATCACATCGAGCATGTCGGTCAGCAGCGTGTGAATCCGGGCTGTAGCACTGGGCTAACAGGACTCCGGGAACCCTAGCTGTAGCAGGCTAGGCAGGACACCAGATGTCGCCGCGTGACATTTAACCGAAGGGATAGACACATGAATGAAGTGAAACACATGCCGGCCAGTCAAGTGTCCTGAGCAGTAGTGCTGGGCTAGCAGGACTCCGGTGAACCAGGCTGTAGCGGACTACTATGGCTCATGGAAGCACTAGACTACATTTCCCCATAACAGAGGCTGCCAAGGATAAACAACTAGATTGTCGGATCCCACACATACCAAGCATTTCAATCATACACACAATATGCTCGATATGTGTATATACAACATGGCATCACAACAAAACTCTACAACTCAAAGTACTTTATTTTAAGGCTCCGGAGAGCCATACATAACATGTTCATACAGGTAGGGGTCACATGACCCGACACTCAAATCATACAAGCATACAACCACATGCGGAAGCAAACTAGTCTGAGTACAGACACTAGAAAGAAAGAAAGCTTGAGGAAGCCTGTCTATCTACATAGGGCCCTCCATGGCTCGGAATCACCACCTGGGAGGCAAGTCACTCATCGACGTCGAGGTCTACGTAAAACCCGTCGGAAGGGGCGGTGTTGTCGTTTGAAAACAGTAATTAAAGCAACATGAGTACAAAGGTACTCAGCAAGACTTACAACAGATCCTACTATACATGCTCATTATCAAGAAGGTGGTGGAGTTATTGCAGCAAGCCAGCTTTGACTCTTGGCTAAGCTATCCTACGAGACACCACTTGTAAAATAGTTCTCGCACACGAGTCCACTCATTACCAACACAATACTCCACCGTGGATCCTCCCTCGTCATCCTACGAGAGGGCCATCCACGGTACTCATACTTATCTTGAGTCTTTTAGTAGTAACCATTAACTTTACCATGGACGCGGCTATTCGAATAGATGATGTTAACCCTGCAGGGGTGTACTTCTTCACACACGCTCTCACCAATTACCGTTGTTTACACGACATATACTCGGCAACCTTCAAGCGGAAGCCCAACGAGGGTGTCGGCCACGGCCTACCTAAACACTCAAGTCTCTAGTCCAGGTCTATCGCCTATCCAGGTTCTATCCGCAGGGAGTCCGGCCGAGGTTTCCACATATGACCCCGAACGATGTGTACAGTGTTCCTGAGACACCAAACAGGCGACTCGGTACACCGTGCCACGGTGTATCTACCGCATCATAGCCCACCCCTAGGGTCAGCGCTACACACGGCCGCCAACACATAACCTATAAACACCAGAAACTAGTTGCAACTCCTAGACAGAGAACTAGGGTGGTTTAGAAGCCGAGAGGGTCCATCGGTTTCGGGCCCAATGTATGGTAGTAACTGATTCTTGGATCACACATACAGATCTCAGTTCTTAAGGACGGCCTCAATGAAACAACCCACCATGTACTCCTACATGGCCTCTCATCGATACCTTTACCAAATCATGTTCAACACATCCCTCACATTACCGACGTAATCATTTCACTCTAGCCATCACCCAGATGAAACAGACCTGACACAACTCTAAGCATAGCAGGCATAGCAAGGTAGGAAACACATACATGGCTCAATCAACTTCTACATATGCTAGTGGGTTTTATCTAGTTACTGTGGCAATGACAGGTCATGCAGAGGAGAAGGGTTCAACTACCGCAACACACAGAAGTTTGAAACGTTGTTGTCTTAATGCAGTAAATGAGAGCAGGAGCGAGAACATGGGATTGTATCGATATGATCAATGCGGCTGCTTACTTGATGGAGTAGTAGTAAGGTACTGCCCTTCCATTGGATACTCGTGAATATCCTCGGAGGCAGAACCTACCACGAAAGACACCATAGAACACAATCATCACATGGCAATATGCAACAATATGATGCATGCTATGACAGGGCAATATGAGGTGTCCTGGCTAATGCATTGTGAAACAAGTTTGTTTGAGTCTATTTGAATCAAAGGTTCAAATGGAAGCTTATGTTATTAAGTCATATAAGTGCATTAGCTTGTTTCACCTAAATAGCAAGGTTAAAGTGTTCTGTCATGCATCAAACCATTATAGACGGAAAGATTGAATTTTTTGATCAAATTTCATATATAAATCTTTGCATTTGGAGTGACAGATTAAATGTTATGAATTTTTGAAGTTTGTAGCATTTTCTGGAATTTCCTATTTAAAAGTAATTCTAGAAAATAGTTATTCCGTCAGCAGTGTGTCATGGTGACGTCAGCGATCAAGGGAGCCGGTCCAGGTCAAACCTGACCAGTGGGACCCCCGTGTCAGTGTAATTAGCCTAGCTAATTTCTAGTTAGCACTAAACCTAAATTAATTAGCAGTCGGGCCCCACCTATCATGGACTCAGGGAGGAGTCAACCTGGGCCCACACGGAGTCAAACAGGGTCAAACGGGGTCAAACTCGTCGGTGTTTAGCCGCCGGCGAGGCCAGACGTGGCGGGGCAGTGCGTGTTTCATGCTCCGGCGACCAAATGGACGGCGGAGACCATCAACGCGTAGCTGGGAACGAGCCGCGTCGTTTGGTGGTAGTGGTGGAGCTCGGGGGGGCGGAAACGTCGCCGGCGACGAGCTGTGCGGATGCGGAGCTCAGGTGAGGTCGAACCTGAGGCTACGGGACACGGCAAGGCGCGTGGAGTGGTGCTATGGGTTCCAGCGAGTGCGGTGAGTGTGATGGACACGGTGGTGTGGCCGGAGTCACGTCGGCGACGAGCTCGACGATGGCGCGTGTGGTGATGCTTCGTGCAGTCCCTACGGTGCTCGAGAGAGAGAGAGAACGAAGAGGATGGGGAGGTGTTGGAGCTCACGGCGATCACCTAGGAGCAGACGGCGCGGCCGGGGACGAACGGTGGCGGCGGTGACAACGAAGGGGATCTACGGTGGTGCTTGGTAAAGTCGAGCTCGAAGAGGATGAAGCAGGGCGCGCGAGCGCTCGAGGCTCGAGCTGCTCGACGGAGATGATGACGGCAAAGCTATTGGACACGGCAGCGCGGCACAGGGACGACGGCGGACGCGAGTTTTACGGTGGCATGGGCGCGGCAGCGTAGGCCATGGTGCGGGGGAGCGAGGGAGAGAGGCAGGGGAGCGAGTGAGGTGTCCACGGGGTCAGAGCGGTGACGTGGGGCTCACCCATGTGTCGAGGGGCGCGGGCGGCAAGCAGGTGGCGCCATGGAGAGCTCGCCCTCGCCGACGTAACCTCTGTGCCTTCCTGGCAGAGACGAAGCAGCTGGCTCGTATGGGCCAGCACAGCGCTGGGCCGCCAGGTGGGCCAGCTGGTGGGCTGTGGCCAGGTAAGTTCCCTCCCTCTCTTTTAATTTCTGTTTTCTTTTTTTTTGTAACTGTGTGGCTTTATTAAAAATACTTAGGCATCTTCAAAAATCCTGAAAATAATCAGGGGCTCTGTTTAGATTATTTCCAACAGCCCACACTTATTTCCAGAATTATTTGGTTATTTAAAATATTTTATATCATTTAAATGCCCAAATGCAAATAGATAAAGATTTAATCCAATGACCTTAGGTGTCCTAGGAAAATGTGAACCCATTTTGTCAGAGGTTCTAACCCAAAACAAAAAGGGGTGGACTTTTTAGAAGGGCATTTCAGGTTCATTGGAAATAATTTTAGTAAACCCTAGTTGTTTCCAGGGGTGCTGGGGGTTCTGTCATCCCCATTTCAATTTTCTGGAAAGTAGACATGATGCAACACTCTAATGCATGAACTAGCTAGGGTGTGACACACCTGCACTGGTATCATCGGCGCCCCCAACTATTTTGGTAGTATCTATGAGTCACAAGGACTCAACAATCTCCAAACCCACGAGATCAAGAGTATTTGAGCTTATGGGTAGGATGTGGTTATGAGGTGGAGCTGCATCAAGCGCTAAGGATATATGGTGGCTAACATACGAGTACAAGAGTAAGATGAGAAACTACGCAACGGTTGTAAACTAGAAGTAATCCTGAACTACTTACGTTCAAACATAACCCCACAATGTTCTCTTCCTGAACCTCTTCGAAAAGAGACCATCACGGTTACACACGTGGTTGGTGTCTTTTAATTAAGTCAAGTGTCAAGTTCTCTACAACCGGATATTAACAAATTCCCATCTGCCACATAACTGTGGGCACGGCTCTCGAAAGTCTAAACACTGCAGGGGTGTCCCAACTTATCCCATGACAAGCTCACGGTCCATAGAGACAATCCTCCATCGCGGGACCCTCCGATCAGACTCAGAATCCCAGGATATTTCAGCAATGGTAAAACAAGTCCAGCAAGACCTCCTAATGCACCGACCTAGCCCAATAGAAGTACAGCGATCTCGTTCTCAGGGTACACCGGATGAGCTACGCGTACAGGTGCCAAGTTACCTTTGGGCGGCCCCACACAGTGCTCTAGTTTGTTCCAACACTCATGAGGAGCACTGGCCCGGGGGGGTTGATTAAGTCTACGGGGTCCGGAATGTCCCTATGCAAGTTTTAGTTGTTAATAGGAAAATGGTAAACCAATGTTGGGCCTTACTGGAGGATTTTTATTCAAAGCAAACTATCAAGAGGGGCCCATAAACCCTCACCATGTTAGGGACGCAAAAATCAAGGAACATAACACCGGTATGATGGAAACTATGGCGGCAGGAGTGGAACAAAACATCGAGCAAAAGTCCAGGCCTTCCACCCATTACCAAGTATATAGATGCATTAATTAAATAAGATACATTGTGATATCCCAACATATCCATGTTCCAACATGGAACAACCTGCAAGGCACCTGCAACTAGCAACGCTACAAGAGGGGCTGAGAAAAAGTGGTAACATAGCCAAACAACGGTTTGCTAGGAAGGTGGGTCAGAGGCTTGACATGGCAATATGGGAGGCATGATAAACAAGTGGTAGATAGCGCGACATAGCGATACAGCGAAGAACTAGAAAGCAAAGATATAAGTGATATCGGGGGTAATGATCATCTTGCCTGCAAAGTTCTCAAGGTTGTCGAAAGCTTGCTCCTCATAAACGTACTCAACAGGATCCTCATTCACGAACTCGTCTCCCGACTCTACCAAAATCAAGAACACAAGCAATGGAACAATAATCAATCACGGTGCAATGCACAAGCAACATGATGCAAGACATGGCCTGGAATGCAAGATATGATGTGCAATGCATCTGAGTACTCCCGAAGGAAAAGGATGATCTTGGCATCAACTTGGCAAACCAAGCATGCCACTTGAAAGGTTGAGTGACTTCAGTCAAAATCAATATAAGGATCACCGAAAATGGATGCACAGTTTGCAAATGACGAGGAAAACAAGAACAATGCAACACTGCGCTTAACAACATCATAGCACTTAAAATGCATCATGAAACTATGCTACATCACTCCAACATAGAAACAAAACACATGGAATTAAAGTACAAGTGAAGCCCTATGAATCATGAACACTGAGCTCCTGCTAAAACTCACTAGAACAAGTCCAAAATAGCAAGGCAAAAATGCAAATGACAATCAGGTTACAGACTTGGTGAAAATACTAAACATGGCATAGACAGCATCAAGTAGCAATGTTTAGAGCTAGAAAACAACATGCTACTGGAAAATATCATGGCAAAAAAGGCATAGCATGCTATTACTAAAGGCAAAGAACAAAACTCCCTTACTGTTGGGGATATGATTACGAGATATGACCCGCCTAGGAGGGGCCGGGTCAACCACAATGGCGGGTTACTTAATTAAAATGTCGAAGAGTATACAAGGTGACGGTTTACAATAAGGCTTATAATAGGCCCAAGCCCAGAGGTGGCTTAAGGCCCGTAAGTATAAACCACCATGTATGAATAAGACTTGTAAAGTAAGGCATGTAAGAGATGTCACCGAGCCGGACATGTTGTATGAGTCGGTCGGGACTCTGTAGGCCGCAAGGCGTCAACCCGTGTATATAAGGGGACGACCCGGCGGCGGCTTAGGAAAAAGAAACAACGGATCTATAGCCAAGCTAGCGTATTCGCTCCTTGGTCATCGAAACCTAACAATACCACATCAACTAGACTAGGCTTCACCTTCACCGCAAGGGGCCGAACCAGTATAAACCTCTCGTTTCCTTTGTCCTGATTAACCCCTTTAAGCTTCCTAGTTGTGATGGCTCCACGACTAAGTCCTTTCACTAGGACATCTGCCTGACAATTCCATGACAGTTGGCGCCCACCGTGGGGCCAGCGCACGATGGATTTGAGTTCTTGAAGGGTAGATTCGAAGGGCTCAAAGGATACGTTGCGGGCCGGATGGCTAAGAGTCCTTGCGACAAGCTCTACATCGACGACGCAGGCTGGGGCCCCGATGCCGTCTCAATCGAGTACGGGTACCGGGTCCCCTTCGGCGGAATCCACGTCTTCATCGGCCGGATCGGAGAGCCGGGCCCTGAGCCGGACATCTGCACCAACCTCGTCGAGACGCTCAGCGTGGGAGACCCGCCCGGACTCAGCCCGCCATGAGGCGTGCCTTCGTGGGTTGCATCCATGGAGGGGAGCTTTCTGAAGGATCTGTGGATGGCGGTGAGACCACCATCCACTCAGATGGTGAGTCGTCCACAGGTGAGACGGATTCTTTGTATCGACTACAAGATGGTGGGCTTAGGGGCTGTTCCAACGGCAGCAGTATTCCGGACCCCTTTGAGCCGCCGAACAGAGCGGAGATCTTCATGACTGGTATGCAGCCTGCTCAAAACTCTACGGCTGTGGCAGCAATAACCACTGGGTCAGCAACGGCTGGGGCAGGAGGCCCCGCGTGCCCACCGGCTCGGGTGCTGATGGATCTCATGGATAGGATGACGGCCCTGTTGACTACCATGATCGAACCGGCGGATCAGGCTCAGCATGATGCAGAGGTGGCACGGTTGCCTGAGGAGGTAGCACAAGCCAAGGAAAACTTGGTGGCGGAGGACGTCAGGATGACTGCAGACCGGGTGGCTTTGGATGCTCGTGCTCAGCAGCTTCAATCAGAGGCCTTTCGGCTCACGGTGGATCTAAACGCATGAAACGAGGTCATGAGAAGAAGGCATCAGAAGACTCAATCACGTCTGCCTCTGACTTACGATCCTAGGAACCTCTTCCACACACCCGGTGCAGGTCCCAGTAACCCGCTGGAGGCAAACTGGATTGCAACACCCAAGGCTGGGGTGTCAGTTCAGCCACGGACTATGGAACCCCCTCATGTGAATACTGCTCCGCCTCATTATACACCGACACCACCGGGTATTTTTTCTAACCCTTTGGAGAATCTGATCGCTGCATCGACACTTTTGGCGGCTCTCCCGATGGAAGGCGACTCTCCGACGGCGATCGAAACGCGAAGGGTCAGAGAACTTCTTCAGACGCCTCTGGCACAGCAGGAGGCATACTCTTATAGTCGAGACAGGATTCATTAGACCCCTCACCCAAGCAGGAGCCTGAGTTATAGCAGGCATATTGATTCAGCAGCCATATCAAGAGACGCCCAGTGCCGTAACCAGCCGCGCAGGCATGACCCGGTGCATGATGGAGCTCTTAACTTGGTTGACTAGGATAGGATCCGCCAAGAGGCTGAGCGGGCGGTTCAACAGGCAGCTGAGCAGGTGGCTCACCAAGCTTTTCCGATTTATCTGACGACCTCTGTTGAAGCAGGTGTGGCCACAAGGACAAGAGGTGTACCTTGTTTGGTGCTAGCTCTGTGTAATGAGCGCTTTCCAAAGGATTTCAAGGGGCCTCGGGAGGTGCCTAATTACACAACCGACTTACAGCCCGGGGTATGGATTGAAAGTTATGAGATGGCCATGGAATTGCTGGAGGTTAGTGACGCAGCAACGACAAAGTACTTCACTATGATGCTGGATGGAACTGCCCGCACTTGGTTAAAGAAACTGCCCCCTAATTCCATTGGTTCCTGGGCCGAGTTAAAGGCCCGGTTTATTCAGAACTTCAAAGATACATGCAAGCAGCCCATGTCGATTGTGGACTTGACTAATTGCAAGCAAGATGAAGGTGAGTCCACGACCCATTGGGTGCGCCGAGTGAAGGAAATAATACATTTGTCTGATAAAATGGATACCGACTCCGCGGTCTTAATGTTGGAGAAAATATGCCGTTCTGAACCTCTGAAACTGAAGCTAGGGCGGCTCAAGCGCGATTGTAATGACATGGGCCACCTAATGGCGGCTCTAGTCAAATATGTCGATTCAGACAATACGAAGGATCCTGCGTCTGATGAAGAGAAGATAGGGAAGGGAAAGAAGAACGGAAACTCTAAGGGTCTTCAGCATAACCCGACAAATCAAGGAGGTAATAATAAACGTAAGGCTGACGACTACTCGGAGTTTGTGGCGAATGCGCAAGGCAACAATCAACACGTAAGGGGAGTCCAGCCCCACGATCAGGCGGGTCAGGTCCCACCCTCGAGCAGTTGCTAAATGAGCCCTGTACAAGACACGGCACCCGGGAGAAGCCGGCCACCCATCTATGGAAAGACTGTACGATCATGAAGGCTTTCAAGAATTCTAACATGTTCGAGGGTAGTCATGGACCTGGCGGCGGCTCAGGCGATGCTGGTTTTCATGGCCCGGACGGCAATTCAGGTGGTGGCGGCTTTCATGGCCAGGGCCTTCAAGGTAATCAAGGTGGTTATAATCAGCAATCTGGCCAAGGAGGTCAGCAGCAGCAGCAATCCGGGTTTTAGAGTAACCCCAAGCAGCTAAGTAGTGGGCAGTATGATGTGTTCATGACCAGTTTATGCAAAAGGGACCAGAAACTTCATAAGAGAGCAGTCAATGCTGTTGAGCCGGTGGTTCATCGTAATTTGAGATGGTCTGAGCAGCCTATTTTTTGGAGTAGGGAGGATCACCCTCCCCGGGTTGACAATCCGGGTCATCTGGCTTTGGTGGTGGCACCTTAGGTTGGTGGATATAAATTCACTAAAGTACTCATGGACGGAGGCAGTAGCATCAACATCCTCTATTATGAGACGTTCCGTCGCATGGGGTTGACTGACAAAAGTCTTAAGACATCCAACACTATTTTTCATGGAGTGGTGCCTGGTAAGTCGGCATACCCAGTGTGTAAGATTGAGGTGGAGGTAGCTTTTGGAGATAAGCATGATTCCAGGGCTGAGAAATTAACCTTTGAGGTGATCAAAATCAAGAGCCCGTATCACGCCCTGTTTGGACGACCGGCTTATGCAAAATTCATGGCACGATCATGTTATGTTTATCTGCAGCTAAAGATGCTGGGTTATAAAGGTACTATCACAGTACATGGAACTCAGAAGATGGCCTTAGAGTGTGAGGAAGGCGATGCTACTTATGCGGAGTCTGTTTGCGCGACGGAGGAGTTAAAGTTCTACAAAGACAACGTTGACCCAGCAGACATGACATCTTTGAAGAAGCCAACTATGGAACATGAGCTGGTGCTGAAGTTTAAGTTAGCTTACGATACTAAGATGATTGATTTTGTTCCTGGTGACTCATCCAAACAATTCATTATTAGTGCTAATTTGGATCCCAAATAGGAAGGCACGCTCGTCGAGTTCATCCGTGAGAACCGGGACATCTTTGCATGGAAGCCTTCTGACATGCCGGGTGTACCGAGAGAACTCGCTGAGCGCACTCTCAATATTGATCCAAAGTTTAAGTCGGTCAGGCAGTTTCTTTGGCAGTTCAACGAGGAAAGGCGCAAGGCTATTGGAGAAGAGGTGGCCTGGCTTTTGGCAGCTGGGTTCATTATTGTAGTCTATCATCCAGAATGGTGGCTAACCCGGTGCTTGTGCTTAAAAAGAACGGCACCTGGCGTATGTGTGTGGATTACACAGACTTAAGCAAAGCTTATCCGGTTGATCCTTTTCCTCTCCCTCGTATTGATCAAATCATTGATGCTACGACAGGTTGTGAGCGTTTGAGCTTTTTGGAGGCCTATTCTGGTTACCATCAGATCAAGATGGCGATTAAGGACCAGGAGAAGAAAACTTTCATTACTCCATTTGGAGCCTTTTGCTATGTGTCCATGCCTTTTGGGCTTAAGAGTGCCCGGGCGACTTATCAACCGTGTGTGCAGAACTGTCTTCACAATCAGATTGGGCGTAATGTTCATGCTTATGTGGACGATATTGTGGTGAAATCTAGAGAGAAGGAAACCTTGATAGATGATTTGAAGGAAACTCTGATAACCTCCGGGTCTACAAGATGATGCTTAACCCGGCCAAGTGCGTTTTTGGAGTTCCGGTGGGCAAGCTTTTGGGTTTTTTGGTGTCTAACAGAGGCATTGAGGCTAACCCAGAGAAAATCAAGGCAATTACATCTTTGGCTAAGCCGGCGTGCATCAATGACGTTCAGCAGCTGGCGGGTCGTGTTGCAACTTTAAGCTGGTTAGGTCCGAAGGCTATGCCATCATATCAAATGATGATGAAGACGGATGATTTTGTTTGGAGTGTTGCTGCTAACTTTGCCTTTGAAGACCTGACAGCTCGCTGAGCCGCCGGTTCTTACTACTCCCGTTGATAAGGAGCCATTGTTGTTATATGTGGCTGCTAACACACATGATGTCAGTGTGGCCATCGTTGTCGAGCGCAAATAGGCTGGCAAGGAATATCCTGTTCAACGACCGGTTTACTACGTTAGTGAGGTGCTCATTGAGTCCAAACAGAGATATCCACATTGGCAGAAACTTCTTTATGGGGTGTTCATGGCGAGCCAGAAGCTTAAGCATTACTTTCAGGGTCATCCTATCACTGTGGTTAGCTCTGCTCCTTTAGGAGATATTATTCAAAATAGAGAAGCCACGGGACGAGTCGCGAAGTGGGCGATTGAACTTGGGTCTCATGGTTTAAAGTATGTGCCATGTACTGCCATCAAATCTCAAGCACTAGTTGACTTCATTAATGATTGGACGGAGTTGCAGATACCCGAAGAGAAGCCAGACAACACATATTGGACGATTCATTTTGATGGGTCCAGGCAATTGGATGGCTCGGGGGTTGGAGTTGTTTTAACTTCCCCTCGAGGTGACAAAATTTGTTATTTGTTGAGGTTGATGTTTCCTTGTACTAACAACACAGCTGAGTACGAGGCCTTACCCCATGGTCTTCGAATGGCTAAAGTAATGAGTTTAAGCCGGGTAAGATGCGTTGGCGACTCAGATTTGGTGGCGCAGCAAGTATCAGGCATGTGGGACTCCAAGGATCCTCTCATGGCGGCTTATCGCCGTGAGGTTGACGCTATTGCTGGACACTTCAAGGGTTATCAAGTGGAGCACATTGACCGCAGAAAGAACGAAGCAGTTGATGCTTTATGCCGGTTGGGATCTCAGCGTAAGCCGGTGCCGCCAAGCACTTTTTTTAGATGTTCTGCATAACCCTTCTGTCAAATTGCCTACAAAGGAAGACTTGGCTGTTCCAGACCCGGAAGCACAATTGGTGGCGCCTCTTCATGTCATTCCAGATTGGACAGTGTCGTATTTGGCTTATATGAGCCGGGGCGAGTTGCCGGAGGATGAGACCTTGGCTAGACAGATAACCCAGCGGTCTAAGTCAATAACAATTTCAAATGGTGAGTTGTATCATTACAGTGTTACCGGAGCGTTTCAACAATGTGTCTCACCTAAAGAAGGTCAAGGAATTCTCCGTCAGATCCATGAAGGAGATTGTGGCCATCATGCTGGTTCAAAGTCTCCTGTGGCCAAAGCTTTCCGTCATGGTTTTTACTGGCTAACGGCTCACGCCAATGCGGAGGATCTGGTCAGTAGGTGCGATGGGTGCCAAAAATTCGCACGACAGGCGCACGTGCCGGCTCAGGAATTACGGATGATTCCAATTACTTGGCTGTTTGCAGTCTGGGGGCTTGATATGGTTGGACCTTTAAAAAGATCTAAAGATAAAAAGATGCACCTTTTGGTGGCAGTGGAAAAATTCACAAAGTGGGTTGAGGCAGAGCCGGTTAGTAAGTGTGATGCGGCCATGGCGGTTCAATTCATGAAGAAAGTGATCTTTTGTTTTCGCTTTCCACACAGCATTATCACTAACAATGGCACTAACCTGTCCCAAGGAGCTATGGAAAATTCTGTCAACTGGAACATATCCGGCTTGATGTTTCATCTGAAGCTCACCCCAATCCAATGGTCAAGCTGAAAGAGCCAATCAGGAAATCCTGAAAGGTTTAAAACCCCGGCTTATGGTCCCTTTACAATGGACGCCGGGTTGTTGGGTGGAAGAGTTACCCTCTGTGATATGGAGCATCAATACTACCCCTAACAGATCTACGGGTTATACGCCTTTCTTCATGGTTTATGGAGAAGAGGCAGTCCTACCCAGTGACATCCGTCATGACTCGCCCCGAGTGGCGGCTTACGTTGAAGCTGATAATGAACAAGCCCATCAGGATGCGCTCGACCTATTGGATGAAGAGCGTGACTTAGCAGCAGCCCGCTCAGCGATTTACCAACAGGACATGTGCCGTTATGACAGTCGCCGGGTTAAGTCAAGAACCTTCCAGGAAGGTGACCAGGTGCTTCGGCTCATCCAGGATCAGTCTGATGCTCACAAGCTATCCCCACCTTGGGAAGGACCCTTTATGGTCAGCAAAAACTTGAATAATGGGTTATACTATCTTATCGATGTTCGAGAGCACAAAGACTCAGGCAAGTCGGAGGAGCAGACCCGCCGGCCGTGGAATATTGCTCATCTTCGGCCTTACTACACTTGAGCCACCGGCTCTCATAATGTACATACTTTGACATTGTTTATATTATGATAAGTAATAAAGCAGGACCTCTGTCCTTTTCATCTTTAATGATCACATGTCTTTATTATTTTAATTATAAAATGACCAATTGGGGGCTGATCGTATTTGAATTTAGCCTAACCCTCTTGGTCCGGCTCATGGTCATATCTGAATCTAGTCGTTAAACCTCGAGGTCATTTGGGGGCTTCCTGTTCAAACATAGGTCGTATTCGAACCAATGAGAATATAGTTGTCGTTACCCTCTTGATCGGCGCAAAGACAAACTCATTAGGGGGCTTCTTGATCGTATCTGAATCATAGTTTAACCCTTTTTGAGTCTAACTTGGATCGTATTCGAATCAGGGTCGTTAAAAACCTCTCAAGGTCATTTGGGGGCTTCCTCTTCAAACATGGGTCGTATTCGAACCAAAGAGAACATAGTTGTCGGTACCCTCTTGATCGGCGCAACGCCACAACCACTGGGGGCTACATGATCGTATTTAAATCCTAGCTTAACCCCTTTGGTCCGGTTTACTGATCGTATTCGAATCAGAAGCCTCCAAAATTTTTCTTGGTATTTTACTTACATTGTTTGAAAGATAATCTTTTGTTTTACTGGTTTTTGTTGTCTAGAATCTAACTGTAAGTATGCTTTCAATTTAAATCGGCTTGGTTCTTTGACAATGAGTTGCTAGTATATAACAGTCATCATACATATGGAAGTATTGGCTTCTAAAAAGATTGGGTTGTCACCCTTATTGTTCGGGTCACATAAGCCGGCAGTCTAGATTCAAGAACACATGTATGATATCGTCGTTTAAAGTTCATAAACAGACTTACCTGTGTTTTCTTTAATCAAAGACTATCTAGCTTTATTTATCCTTACATCTCTCCTTGATTATACCATTATGATTTCATAGTTATGTATTGGGTGTTTTGACCCGTCCAGCGACAAACCACTAGGACAGTTTCTAATCTTTTACATACAGGAATAGATTCCAACGCTATAGATATGATAAAGGACATAAAGCATATATTGACATGACAGATTAAAATGTCATACGTAGTATGATATGCATAATGGCATAGGCAGAACATGAAGTTTTAAGCTAGCCTATTACAAGGCGTTGGGAGCCCAAAAGGTTAAAATTGTTTTTCTCCTAAGCAAATGTTAAGCTAAAGTTGGTTCATTAAATCTTAGCTGGATTATTTGGGTGGTTACGACTCCTCCCTTGCCGGTTCATCTTCCTCCACTGTTTGGAAACTGGGCTTGGACCAATCAAAGCCATGAAGAGCAACGAACTCAGCTTCATCATCAATTAGACCAGACGGGTCACTTTCTGGGGCAAAGGTGTGTTGGCGAACCGTCGGGATTAGATCTGTCACTTTATACGAAGGAGTTGCCATCTTTTTATTCTCAGCGTCAAAACCTGGCTGATACTTATCAACATTCGTCTCGTCGCCAAGGATGGTAGCATGAGGACGAATTCCCTCACACAAGCAGCAAAATCTTCTTGATCAAACTAAGTCCCGTGTTCCTTAAAGCTGGGATACCCCTTGGCTACATCTGCCAGCTCTAGCTACGGCACCCTGGCTTTGGAGCGGCTTAGAGCAGTTAGGGCTCCAGCTCTCACACAAGACCGCTTGACTTCTTGCAATCTGGCGGGTAAGATAGATAACTTCTTCAAGACATCACTCAAAAAATTTGGTCCTTGGTTGGCTGGGGAGATAATCGCAAGAGCCCGTTGAGCTCTTGTATAAAGTTGCTCCACAAGGGTGTAAACCGCCTTGAGCTTTATCAGGCTGTTTTGGCTCAGATTGCTGCTCCATGGACCTATGAGGTATTCCAAAAGGTTAAGCAGGAGGCTTACATTATGATGGCACATGTAGGGTTTAAGTAAATAATATGAGAACTCACCAAAGATTGCAGAGACCATCTGAGACACACGGATTTTTAAACCGGTGATTTCAGCGGTAAACTCTTTGAGAGACGCCTCGTCCATTTCAGCACGCTGTGATTAGCAAGGTTTTTTCATCGGCCCAAGATTTTTTTCTCTACATCAAAACTAGTCTTCAGTTTTTCTGCATCAGACAGGCTCAACTGGAGTTTGGATTCGGTATTCTTTATCTCAGTCTCTTGAGCCGCCAACCGGGTTTTTGCATCATCCAGTTGAGAATCCAAGCCAGTTATGGCGGTCTGCAGACATGTACATGTGTGTCAAAGTTTATTCCAATAAAAGCCATTATGATTAAAGTCCCAAGAGCTTTGCAAAGCAAGACAACTCGGCACTTGGGGGCTAATGTCTGCCAAAGCAATTTTCAAATGCAGAAATGACTCTTCTAAAAAGTCCCAAGTGTTCTACAGGTAACAACGCTTGGCACTTGGGGGCTATTGCATGATATTCAGGAAGTTTTTCTTATTAAGCCAGATAACAATATTAGTTTGGACTAGGTCAAGAAAGTTATGAAGTTAAGTACCGGCTCATTCATAATGGATTAAGTCGGCCCTTGGGGACTACAGGTGATATTATGCTCATCAACCTATATCACAAGTCTACAGATCATTCAAGTTTGTCATAATCAAGAGACTTGGGGGGCTGGCAGAGCAGATAAACTAATGAAATCCGGAGAACATACCTCATATTTTAGTTGCAGCTGTTTGACCAACTCAATTTCAGAGTCACGGCCGGAATGCACATGACTAAGGAAGCCAGATAGTATATCACTAATACTCAGGTGAGCATAGTGAGACATGTCAACTCGCACGTTTTGCTTTTCCAAAGCCTCTTGCTTGGCGGAGTGTCTGGCTAGCACAGTTGGATTGCCCGTTTTAACAAATCTACTACCAGTGATTAAAATGTCACTGTCGTAAGTCGCCGGCGGGTTAGCTAAGCTTGACGGTTCAAAAGTAGATGGGTTGAGAACAGTTTCTTTAACAGACGGCTCAGGAGGATCTATTCGAACGTTGACAGGAGGGTCTTCTGGTGCTTCAGGTTGTCTTGGGGCAGGAGTTGGCAGTGCCGGTTCCGCGGCGTCCAGGTTTTCAGTCGGCTTAACCACTCTGGCCTTCTTGGGTTCTGCTTGACCACTAAGAGGAATTTGATGAGTCAGTATAATGATACAAACATAAAGATGCAGAAGAAGGATAATTATCTTTACCTAGGGGCAGTCTTGAAAGCCAGAAGTTGAGTTTGTGAAGAATCACCAGAGGTATGAGAGACCTCCTGCAAAAGTGAAATCACAATTAAAAAGAGCAAGGAAGTAGATTCATTGATAAAGGCAAAAGTCAAAGGTGAAAGAAACCTAATTCTGGCGTTTCCGAGGAGTTTTTGGTAAGCCGGAGGGCGGTTCATTGTCGTCACTGGTCCGGGTCTGACGACAGCTCTCATGTTGTTGTTTTTTTCAAAAGAAAATGAGGATCCAAATAAGCCAAAGGGTGTGAAAACCTTACTTTCTGGGTTACCAGTCGAGGTTTCTGTCTTGGCAAAGGTTCTGAGTCGGAGGAAATAGTTACCTCTTCTTCTACTGCCTGGCTGGCCCCTATGTCATGCTGGCAATAGTCAGTGTCAAGATGGTTGTTAAATAGCAGGCCAAGAGAATCAAGGGCTACCTCCGACTCAGGGGCATCATCCAGCTTGAGGAGATCAGAAGCGGTTGTTTTCTTTTTGGATTTTCTGGTGGTCTTCTCTGTGGCTATTGCGGCGGCTCTAGCTTTCTTGGCGGCTTCATGATCATATTTGACTTTCCAAAAGTCAGATTTAGCTTGTAGGCAAATAACAGGTTGAAACATCATGCAAGTGCTTAACTATTAAAGAAAAAAGGAATCAAGGGGATTTGCCTCTGGTGCCAAGTTAAGTTTGCTGAAAGGGTTCAATCCTACTTTACTGCAGTCTTCATATTTGTTGTTTACAAGGGTAGTTGACATTTCAACAATGGCTTCTTCAGTCAGACGTAGAGAGCTATAACGCATCGGATCGTCTGCTCCTCCGGTGTAATTGTGCATTAAGTCAGACCGGCGGCTCAGAGGGATGATCCGCCATGCGATCGAACAGCGGATCAAGTCAACACCATTTAAGCTGTTTCCCAGCAAAGCTTGAACCCTTTTTGATGGTTGGGATGAGCTTCTTACGTTGAGCGGCATAAAGCTTGTCAGGGAGTGAAAACCTAGCGTCAAGACGCTCTGCGCGATAACCCGGCATTGGTTTTTCATCAGCTGGCGACGTGTCTTTGCAGTAAAACCAAGTTTGGTTCCAATCCTTGGGATGGCTTGGCAAGACTACTAAAGGAAAGACAGCACCCCGTCTGCGTTGAATCGAAATTCCACCAAGTTCCAAGCTGGGGCCATTGGTGTATTCATTCTGGCGGTTTAAATAGAAGTACTCTCTAAAGAGTTCAAAAGTAGGTACTTCTTGAAGATAAACTTTGCAGAGAACTTGGAAATTGTAGATATTTGATATGGAATTGGGTCCAAGATCTTGTGGATGAAGCTTGAAAAAGTGCAGTACTTCTCTGAAGAATTTTGAGCAGGGTGGTGAAAAACCCGGTAAAGACGATGACTTAACCATCCTTGGGTTGAGGTTTTTCTTCAGCCGGGTTAGGGGTGCAAGAGAACATAATGCTCTTTTCTGGTAAATATCCAATGTTGACAAAGTCCTTCAGAGTGTCATCAGTAACTGTGGATGGGACCTAGTTGCAAATTGTCGTCATTTTGGCAGCATGGTGAGAGGGCAAGCTAAAAAGGAAGTAATTTGTCGTTTTAAGTTAAATGGTGAAATCACAGGTTAATGTTTGCAATACAGATGTGTAATGGTGGCTTAAGTAAGGGCTAATGATATATGAAGGAAAAATGAGCCGACATGATAAGCCGCCATGACTAAAGGTATTAAAAATTGCCAGCGACAAAAAATTGGCTAAGTACTGAGATAAACAAGTTTCACCCGATGTTGCTATTATTTTAGATCAAGATTGTTCAAAAAAGGAAAATAAATATAGACCTAAAAACCAGTACAGAGGAGTTCATCAGTTCTAAGCAGGCCTTTGTACAAGAAAAGGGGATCTACTAGCATCTAAAATGGATGTGAAATAGCTACCGCATGAGTTCTATACTTCTTTTAGATCAAAAGAGGATGCGGTGGAGAAACTACGAAGAATCAGTGCTGAACAGCGAAGAACACAGAAGAACTTGCAAACCCTAATGCGGATCTAAGGTGCAGAAAGGAAAAAACTTATGAACGTAGTTCTACTACGGAGGGTCGACGCCATTCTCGGGACAAGCTCAGGTTGATGCAGCGGCCAAGGTTGAGGACGACGGTGAGCGCTGTGGCGGCGGCGGAGCTCGAGCGACGGAGGGGTTGTGAGAGAAGGAAGAAGAGGAATGAGGAATAACAGCCGTGCCTATTTAAAAGGAGATAGGTGAACATGCAGGCACGAAAAATGAGGAAGGTTAAAATAATGATTATCCAGCTAATTAGACGCCTCGATTTTTGGAAGACATTTAAGATAAGGTTCTGTTAAGATGACGTCGTGGCAGGTTTCCAAATTTTCTAAAGGTGACATCATGGCGGTTTATAAATCTTTTTACAAGCAATGGAAGATGGATTTCTTCTAAGTGTTGAAGACTGACATGAACAAAGTTCAAATCAACCTAGGGCCTAATGTTGGGGATATGATTACCAGATATGACACGCCCAGGAGGGGCCGGGTCAACCACAATAGCGTGTTACTTAAATAAAAGCCCAAAGAGTATACAAGGTGACAGTTTACAATAAGGCTTATAATAGGCCCAAGCCTAGAGGTGTCTTAAGGCCCGTAAGTATAAACTGCCATGTATGAATAATACTTGTAAAGTAAGGCATGTAAGAGATGTCACTAAGCCGGACACGTTGTATGAGCCGGCCGGGACTTTGTAGGCCGCAGGGCGTCAACCCGTGTATATAAGGGGACGACCCGGTGGCGGCTTAGGAAAAAGAAACAACAGATCGACAGCCAAGCTAGTGTATTCGCTCCTTGGTCATCAAAACCTAGCAATACCACATCAACTAGACTAGGTTTTACCTTCACCGCAAGGGACCGAACCTGTATAAACCCCTCGTGTCCTTTGTCACGATTAACCCCTTTAAGCTTCCTAGTTGCGATGGCTCCACGACTAAGACCTTTCACTAGGACATCTGCCGTGACAATTCCACGACACTTACTGAACTTTAGCCAAGGATGCATAGAAAAGATGGTAGCATCAATTTAAACATGGCAAATGATATGAACAGTTTCAGACAGTAGAAAACATAGCATGGCAGAAACAGATTCATGATAGCAACTTTGCAAGCTCATGCCACTCACCACAAAGCATTTCATGGCATCACAAGGTAACCAACAGTAAGAAGACACATTTATGAAGCTAAGCATGGCAAAAGAAAGTTCATATGGTGCATGGATCACTATCAAACACATGGCAAAAATGAACTTCATCTTACCAATCTGCCAGCAACAATATTTAGCAAACGTAGAGCATGGTAATGACAAGCTGCACTACCCCATAATTACAACCAGAGGCATGAATGGATAAAGCATAACCATATCTTCAAAACACTCGTACTGAACTTCATCAAAAAAGTGCATGGGTCTATTTGTGGCAACAAGTCAACATAGCAACATACTGTAACAGCAAAAGACTTAGCAGAAATACTAAGTGTCTGAAATCAGCAACATCATGTGGCCTACTTTGCATGCTTGTGCTATTTACCACAGAGCTCATAAAAATACAAGGCTTGCACCACTGTTAATATGGCATGAAGATGCTCCTAAAACATGTAGACATGATGCTCAAAGGATGCACACACAAAATACTATCAAAATGACAAATCAACAAGTCATGATGGATTTCAGCAGACAACATCATTTAGCACTTTTGCAACGAATATTAAGGCATCAATATATATAGTAACATGCATGCAAATTACACTAAGATGAAGAGCATCACGAGGCGAACATTTTGATATATCATATGCGCAAATCGGAGCAATATGCATGGAGATATGACATGGCAAAGATGGGCACATGAGATAGAAATCTGGGAACTTGGAGGAACTTTACGCCACGAGATCTAGGGTTTGCCCTGGGCGCGGAAATTGAGGATAGCCGGAAATGGGCGGCGTGACGGTCGGAGTCAATCGTAGAAGGCCGGCGAGGGTCAGGGGCGCCGGATCCGGTCCAGGCCGACCGGATCCGCGGTGAGGCGGTGGTGGTCGCGGGCAGTGGCGGCGGCGCTCGGCGGTGAGGCACGCGGGCAGGTAGCGGCAGTCGGTGATGAGGCGTGCGCTAGCGGCGACGGTCGGCGATGGCGGGGCGGTGGCCGGAGGTGAGGTAGGCGGTGGCGCGGCTCGCGGGCGTGGGGAGGCGATGCGGGCTGGGGGGCACAACCCGGGCCGCGGAGGGCCGGCGGCCGGGCGCGGTGGAGAGGCGGAGGCGCTGACACGTCGCGGCTCCTGATTCGCCTAGGCATGGCGGCCGACGCGGCCGGCGCCATCCGGACGTGTCCGACGCAGAGGAGGGTGGAGATAGGGTTTGACTACGAATTTCGGGGGGAGAGGCATATTTATAGGTAAGGGGAGCTAGGAGAGTCCAAATAAGGTGTGGTTTTCGCACACACGATCGTGATTCAAGGACGTATAGCATGGATGGGGTTTAGATGGGCTAGTGGGCTGTTTTGCAGGGGTGCTGGACTGCAATGAGAGAGGGGTTTTTGTGGTTACCTGGTTAACCGTTGGGGCATCAAACGACCTCCAAATGGAACAAAATTTGAAAGGTGGCCTACCGGTGATGTACCAAGGCCACTCAACAAATCTCAGCCCACTCCAAGAATGTTTTTCTCCTACTCACGAAACGAGATCTGAGGGGTGCAACGGGTGCATGTGTGAGTGTAGCATTCCAGAGCGGACAACGGGGAAAATGACCGGATGCATGAGACGACCACGAATGCAGATGAGATGCAACATGATGACATGAGATGAAATGGATGACATGGACAAAATAAAAAACTAGGACGAAACCCAACCACGGAGGATATAACATATCACATAGCCAGAAATGGCAAGAGTTGGAGTTACAATTATGGAATGTTACACCTGGGGCGTTACACCATCATACGCGCATAGCCAATGTCGCCCTGAGGCAACCCCTGCCGAGCAAGTGTACTGCGCTCCACCACCACCTTTCCACCATCAATCCAACAAAGCAGGAGTCGGGTTTTACATGTCACGGCGGCCCGAACCTGGGTAAAATTTCTTGCATGATCTCCGTCGTGCTGCCCCACGCTCATTTGCTCTTTGTGCACCATGATGTCCCCCTGCCGAACCATCAAGGGGCCCTCAGGTCCCATAGGTGGCCTTGGTTTCCCGTGATAGAGGGGCTCCTTGCAGGACTCAGAATTGCAGTAGATTTGGGAATCAAGAAGTTGATCATCCGTGGAGACTCACAACTCATGGTGAGACAAGTAAATAAGGATTATCGGAGCCTATTGATGGAGGCATATGTAGAGGATGTAAGGAAGTTGGAGGAGCATTTCGATGGATTACAAACAAAGCACGTGCCGCGTGCGGAAAACAGCATTGCTGATCATCTGTCAAAGTGCGCTACACAAAAGCTCCCTGTGGAACCAAGGACTTTTGTTCTCCACCTGACTCAACCCTCAGTATCCCCGACAATGATGGCCACAAAAAGGAGGAAATTGGAGACCAGCAAGCATCTCCTAGCAAGGCTACCCAAAATCCCTAGTTGAAAAGCTGCTGAGAACGACTCTACTTTGCATGGTGAGAAGCACTCTCCTGCTCAACTACAAGTTCTTTCAGTCAAGATAAGCGCTCCCACGAACGAGTAGGTGCCATTTGTCCTTGTTGTCGAGCCTCAGGCTCCAACTTGGGCATGTCACATAGTCCACTACCTTCAAACAAGAGAACTCCCCGAAGAGCAAGAAGAAGCCAAAAGAGTAGCCCAGAGGGCCAATATGTATCAGTTTGTCGATGACACATTATACAAAAGAAGACCCAATGGTGTGAAGTTGAGATGCATTTGTCGGGAAGAGGGGTAGGAACTATTAGCAGAAATACACAAGGGCGTGTGTGACTCGCACATTGGGTCAAGAGCCTTGGTTGGAAAAGCTTTCCGGCAAGGTTTCTGCTGGCCGATGGCCCTCCAAGATGCGATTGAGTTAGTCACTAGATGTGAAGTCTGCCAGTTCAACTCCAAGAACATCCATCAACCAGCTCAAGCTCTCCATACAATTCCTTTATCATGGTCATTTTCGGTCTGGGGGCTCGACATCTTGGGCCCCTTCCCCATGCTATAGGGGTACTTGAATTCTTGTATGTTGCAATCGACAAGTTTACAAAGTGGCCGGAGGTGGATCCTGTGAGGAAGGTAACCGCACAGTCAGCTATCAAGTTCTTGAAGGGTTTGGTATGCATTTTGGAGTGCCTACCAGAGTGACCACTGACAACCGCACACAATTTATGAGTCGCGCCTTCATGCAATATGTTCAGGCCCTCGGAAGCAAGGTTTCATTTTCCTCTATTTCTCATCCCGGGAGCAATGGACGGGCTAAGAGGATGAACGTTGAAGTGCTACGTCGACTCAAAACAACAACTTTTGATAAGTTGCAAAAGTGCGGTAGACACTGGATCAACGAGCCGCCGCTGGTTTTTTGGTCCCTCCGTACGACACCAGATCAAGCCAATGGCTAGAGTCCCTTCTACTTAGTATATGGGGCAGAAGCAGTGTTCCCCACGAAACTCGTATAGGGGTCACCTCGAGTACTTGCCTACAACGAAGTAGACCAAGAGCAGCACCAGCATGATGATGTTGTGCTCCTTGAGGAAGATCGTCTCCGGGTTGTTGTGCGTGCTACATGCTACCAGCAAGCCTTGCACCACTATCATAGCCGCAGGGTTCATTCCTAGCTTAGCATGAAGTTGCCATGATCATTTATAGAAGATCGTATGCTGCTATGTTTTCCCTCTGTACTAACTACAGGGCCCCTACCATGGGAACGATCCCAAAAAGGAGGAATGGAAACAAGCTTACATATCGATCCCCGACAAGCCAAATAGATAAGTTTCCTTTAAGATATCCATGCCTCTGTAAAGGAAAAACTTGTGCGTGGAAAAAAGTCATTGTCGCCTTCGAAACATTTGTGCTCCCATCCTTTGATTCGAATGTTATTTCGGTCAGGTGTCATTTTTCTTTAATACGCAAATAAGCAAGTACGAACCATACATAGTACAAATATGGATAGAAGGGATTGCATATTTAAGACTAAAGTTTGGCAAATGCCTACAATTTTGAATTGAAAATAGATAAGTGCCCCGTAATCCCTTTCTTGTCCCTCTCCTCCTAGGGACTATAGAGGGAAGCAAAGAGGGAAAAAGGAGTGCCTGGGCAAAAGCCAAGCCTGAACCTATCAGGGCCTGCGCGACGCAGCCTGACAAGATCGGGAGAGCGCGGATGAAGGTGATGGGTGGAGGGAATGGCTAGGCGATGCCCTGGTCACCGCCACTAGGCCAGAGGGACACATCAACATGGAAACCGACAGGGAAGACGACACTGGAGTCCACGGGTAAGCCTGCCGGGGACCAGCTGGAAGATTGCTGGAGGAGGCGGAGACATCCACACCCAACACCCCGGAAAATCGCCTTGCCGGGGGAGAAGACCCAAGTAGAGATGGTGGCGCCGCCGGCCCCCTGATGATGGTGACAACACGTACAGTGCTCAGCCGAAGTCAGAGTGGACGTCCTCCAGCTCATTGTCATCGTCCTCGTTATCACTATCCTCTTCGTCGATATCGCTCGAGGTGGAGCTGTCGTCATTGGTTGAGCTCTCTGCGCAACACCCTAGGAGAATACCTGAACGCCTGAATACCTTGACCGAGAGTAGGGATGCGCGCATTAACTTCAAATGAAGAACATGCCCCGCTGCCAAGCTATGGGCACAAGCAAAAAATTTCCACCTGCATCGAACAAGCAAGACATGAGGTGCAGGGAACTCTATGTCTGCCCGCATGCTGCCGTTGCAGTATCCCCTCATGTGCAGCCTCAGTCCTGGCAATTCTTCTACCTTCATCACCATTGCAAAAGGGGTTCGAAGCCAAAGACGGTTGTGCGGAGGCCCGTGTAGCTGGACGATGAATTCCAGTGGCTGGTCACCAACGTGACCTTCGTTCGGGCCCAGGGCAACTGGAGGAGGGGCGATCAAAGCACCTCCATGTCCTCTGCTGCCTCCTCTCACGCTGGGCTACGCCCCAACATCCCCTTCTCTCTAAAAAGCTTTGGACGTGGGTTGCTCTCAAACGACAAAAGTCATGCACTAACTCTTAGCGGCTACCAATTCATGGTGGAGGGGTGGCTATTTATAGCCATGGAGCAACCCGACATGATTTGTACGAAATGACCCTTGGTCATTGGGGAACCGACACGCGTCCAATGGTCAGATTTGAAACACACGCGGTAGCTTGCCTTGGTATACAAGAAAAGCTGACTTATCCAACACAGGATAAGACTTTCTCTCATTGTCTTCACTCGAAGACATAGTATTTGGCCTTGGGCTACAAGCATAGTATTTTTTGACTTTGTTCACGTGGACCCCACTTGACAGTTCAGTGGTTCCTATGACTCAAGAAGTACGAAAATGAAACTACGAAAGAAAGGATGTCTTTGCACTCCATTGTCTTCAAGCGAATGTCTTCACACATCATTATCTTCGACGCGAATGTCTTCGCAAGCCACCAATGTCTTCAATGGCTTCATACATTTTCAGGGGTCATCTTCGATGGATAAACCGAATCAATAGGGACTTGTACCTGTATTCTCCTATGAATCTCACAAACACATTAGTCCTTCAACCATGTTTGTCGTCAATACTCCAAAACCAACTAGGGGTGGCACTAGATGCACTTACAGCATGCCATTAGACTTCTAATTTATGTGTTTTGCACATACTGGAAGTACTAGTGCCACATCATCTAAAGCCTTTCTAGACGAACATTTCTTGTACAAATGTGCTCCACCATGAACCTACACGTTTGTATGTGGGAACGAGCGTGCTTGCACCTCTTCTCTTTCATACATGTAGTCCGTGTGTGTGAGAGATAGTGAGATATGGTATGTGCAAGAAATCACAAGAGATTCGTGAATTTATGTCTGTGAGGGATATAGAGGGAATACGTGTCAATGCAATTTGTGTGAAAGAGAGGCCTACATACATACATCTATGTGCATGGGGCCGGGGTGATACGACAAGGGAGGGAACAAGTCGAATGCGCGAGGTATCAATAGAGACAGATAGAGGGAAGATCTCTATGGGCATACACGCACTGTGATATGGGGGTGCTAGAAGATGGTGTGAGGGGCCAAGTGGAGGGAGACTGGGAAGGAGTGTACAAGTGTGAGATCGATAATTAAAGAGAGGGGGCGAGAACATGTGCGGTTGCACGCGCATTGGCGGAGCCATGAAAATTAAATGAGGGGGAAAAGCATTGCTAATCCTTGTTGGGGAGGGCCAATTCATCAGAATAAACCAATTTTCCAGCAATTGATCTACTAATACAATGGATATTAGCCTCGATATAGTGATGTTAGGGGGCCAGAGCCCTTGCTGCCCCTGTCTTCGCCACTATGCGTGTGTCTGAGAGATGAAGCGGAAGGCATGGATGATGAGAGGGGAGATGATAGATATATAATGAGTGTATTATCTATGCAGTCCTATATAGATAGGTAGATTGATTGATGTGTACGTGGGAAATAGGGCGAGACCTGACTACAGATATAGATCGATCGGTTTGTGTGGAAAATAGGGAAAGACCTAGCTATATATACACACACATAGAGGAACATCAATCGTTGCGCATGAATCTGATAGATAAAAAAGGCCTAAAGTGACGAAGAAGGGGAGGAGTGTGTGCATGCATGGGAGACCGACCTAAAGAAAAAGATTGTGTATGTGCGATGGATAATGCCGAGTGGGAGTGTGTGTGCATGCACACACGAGAGAAAGTTAGTGGTACAACTATAAAGACAAGACGACTGTGTGGGTGTAAAAGACTTGGTTAGGTCATAATCAATGTAAAAGTGAATTCAAATATTTGACTAAGAGATCATGTTTGAAACCCATGCATGCATGAATATAATTGAGATATGCATAGTGTGGTTTTGAAACGAGCATGCTATATTGTATATACATTAAAAAAGGTCAAACTGATTTGAATTTGAGATATCGATGGTGTGTTGTGTTTGTTAAACACATTGTACATAGTATCAAACATGGTTTAGATTCTGAACATCTAGCTAGAGCATACATGTACTATGATTTCAATTCAACATAAAATGGATACACATGTTTGAATTCAATATTGTATGTACATGTAGTTCATATTTATATGGGAATTTGCTACTCCTATATTCATGTCATGTGTTTTGAAGATAATATTTAGTTGGTGGTATAACTACCCGAGTACAATCCCGTTCAAATAGGGAAAACGGACTCAAATTTAGTCCATATGCTAGACAGTACGGATTGTTTTTTTATTGTTGAGGGAATGCACATTGATTTGGTATTGTGGTAGAGGCAAAGGTGCCCCTTCTTTCGATGAGATGATGGCTAACATTTTTGGTGGAGTAGACTTTGACGATCCGACTACGAAAGTACGAGGACGTCGCGCCTTAGCAATCCCTAAACCAACTCCGAGAGGTTATTGACCATGCCGGAGCATGATCAACCTGACCACGAGGGTCTATTTCCTGCAAGCAAATGAAGGACAAGCAAGAAACTGAAATTGCAATCTGGATATTGTGAATAAAAGAGGAAAGCTTTACTGATCAAGTGGGGGGTAGGATGTCTTGGTCTGGTTGTTGAACACAAATGAAGTACACGTAGTTGCGGCTATGGCAAAATTTAATGTAAACAAAACTCAAAGTCTAAATGATGCTTGAAGGGCAGTATATATGGAGGAGTAGGGGGAATTTTGTGGCCCCTTGTAGGAGGGATCCAAAACCAACCCTAACTTTGTTTCCCCACACATACGGACTCTAGAAACAACCTATACTTACGTATTTCGAAATTACATGGGCCTGGCCGAAAAATAAGGTGGCGCAGCACCTAAAATAAGCTATGGACGAAAGTTATAAAGGGGCATCTTGTATATTTCGTCTACGTCCTTGTAGGTCATCACGGAGGCTTCAAAATGCTCAAATATGCACAAGAAACGCCATTTTGGATCCTTTCGCGCGCGCCTTCATCTCCATACTTGATCCTGCTCCAGTGTTCATCCCTCTTGTCCATGCTAGACCCTTCATTAGTAATCAACACAAATGTACCCAATTTAGGCAGCATCATATTCTCATGAACATTAGAATTGTCACCAAAAATGAAAGTACCTGGTAATTCAATTGGCGTGTGCGAGCTCTAGTAAATGGTCGAGTATGTATAGCAGCAGGGGCTGTGGGTATAACAATGGTATTGATGTCCTCATCATCCTCCCCTTCTTGAAATGAAGTCGTCCTCGACGGAAGCTCCTCTTCCTCACCCAAATAAGGCTGCAAATTTGCAATGCTAAAAGTGGGACTAACCCCAAAATCTACAGGCAGCTCTAGTTTATATGCATTATCATTTATTTTCTCTAACATCTTAAAAGGACCATCAGCACGTGGCATTAGCTTTGATTTGCGCAAATCAGGCAATCTATCCTTACGCAAATGTAACCAAACAAGACCTCCAGGTGCAAACACAACACGTTTTCTACCCTTATCACCAGGAAATTTATATTTAACATTCATACACTCAACGTTTTCCTTGATTAAATCATGCATTTTTAAGATCAATTCAACACGTTGTTTAGCATCAAAATTCACCTTCTCCGAAGATGGAAGAGGCAACAAATCAATAGGTGCACGAGGTAGGAAACCATACAATATTTTAAAAGGGCACATCTTAGTAGTAGAATGTAGCAAATGATTATAAGCAAATTCAATATGAGGCAAGCACTCTTCCCACATTGTCTTGTTATTCTTTAAAACATCCCTAAGCAAAGTAGACAATGTTCTATTGACTACTTCAGTTTGTCCATCAGTTTGGGGGTGACATGTAGTACAAAAAAGCAGTTTAGTCCCCAACTTAGCCCGTAAACATCTCCAAAAGTGGCTAAGGAATTAAGTATCATGATCTGAAACAATATTACTTGGCACACCATGCAAGAAAATAATTTCACAAAAGAGCAAATCAGCAACATTAGCAGCATCATCGCTTTTATGACATGGTATGAAGTGTGCCGTTTTCGAAAATCTATCCATGACAACAAATATGGTATCCCTCGCCTTCTTTGTTCGAGGTAATGCTAAAACAAAATCCATAGATATATCCTCCCAAGGAACACTAGGTACAGGCAAAGGCATATATAAACCATGAGGATTTAGTCATGACATAGCTTTTTGACATATAGTGCAGCGAGGAACAAAATGCCCAACATCCCGTCTCATCTTTGGCCAAAAGAAATGTGTTGCAAGTATATCCTTTGTCTTCTTCACGCCAAAGTGTCCCATTAATCCTCCTCCATGCGCCTCTTGCAACAACAAAAGACAAATGGAGCTAGCTGGAATGCATAGCTTGTTAGCCTGAAACACAAATTCATCATTGCCGACGAACTTGTTCCATGTTCTTCCTTCTTTACAATTCTACATTACATCTCTAAAATGAGCATCATGCACATATTTATCTTTGCTGGTCTCCAAACCAAATATTTTAAAGTCAAGTTGTGAAAGCATAGTATAGCGACGAGACAAAGCATCAACAATAACATTTTCTTTACCCTTCTTGTGTTTAATAACCTAAGGGAATGTCTCAATAAATTCAACCCATTTAGCATGTCTGCAATTCAGTTTTGCTTGACTTTTAATATGTTACAAAGATTCATGATCAGAATGTATAATAAATTCTTTAGGCCACAAATAATGTTGCCATGTTTCGAAAGTCCGAACAAGAGCATATAATTCTTTATCATAAGTAGAATAGTTCATACTAGGCCCACTCATTTTTTTCAGAAAAGTATGCAACAGGTTTGCCTTCTTGTAATAACATACCTCCTAATCCAATTCCACTAGCATCACATTCAAGCTCAAAAGTCTTATTATAATCAGTAAGTTGGAGTAAAGGAGCATGTGTCAACTTATCTCTCAATACCATGAAGGCTTCTTCATATGCGGTACCCCAAACAAAAGGCACATCCTTCTTTGTAAGCTCATTGAGAGGTGCAGCAATGGTGCTGAAATCTCTCACAAAATGCCTATCGAAACTAGCAAGGCCAAGAAAACTCCTCACTTGTGTGACCGTTTTGGGTTGCGGCCAACTCTCAATAGCTTCAATCTTGGCTTTATCAACTTCAATTCCCTGTGGAGTCACATCATAGACAAGAAAAGATACTCGGTTGGTGCAAAAGGTGCACTTCCCAAGGTTACTAAACAAACTTGCATCAGGTAGAGCAATAAAAACATCACATAAATGTTCCAAATGTTCCTCCAAAGATCTGCTATAAATTAGTATATCATCAAAATAGACTTCCACAAATTGTCCAATGAAAGCATGTAAAACTTCATATCTCATGAAAGTATAGGTGCATTAGTTAACGCAAAAGGCATGACTAACCACTCATATAAACCAAACTTAGTTTTAAATGTTGTTTTCCATTCATCCACCAATTTCATACGAATTTCATGGTATCCACTACGCAAATCAACTTTGGAGAATATTGTAGAGCCACTCAATTCATCAAGCATATCATCTAGCCTAGCAATAGGATGATGATAACGAATAGAAATATTATTAATGCCTCTACAATCAACACACATACGCGACATACCATCCTTTTTTGGCACTAGTATAATAGGAACAACACAAGGACTAAGATATTCACGTATATAACCTTTGTCAAGCAGCTAGTGTACTTGACACATAATCTCCTTCGTTTTCTCTCGATTGTTACGATATGGCACACGGTTTGGCAGTGAAGCACTGGGAATTAAGTCAATATAATGCTCAATCCCGCGGATAGGTGGTAATCCCGGTGGCATGTCTTGTGGAACGACGTCAACAAACTCCCGCAAAATGTTAGTGGCGGCAGGAGGAAATGAGGAAGGTATGTCCTCGAATGAAAATAACGTCTTTTTGCACACAAAAGTGTAACAAACAGATTTGCTGAAGTCTACATCATCAGTATCAGATTTGGTGGCAACTAAACATGCACTTTTCAATTTAATTTCAGAAGCAACACTAGATGGTTTTTTATTAGGCTTCATTTGTTGCTCAAATTCTTTTTCCACAATATGATATTCACTCTTATTTTTCTCCTGTTTTGCTTTATTAGGTCTATTAATATCATCTTTCAAAATGGAATCAGGAGTAATAGCAAGAAAAGTAATATGTTTATCCTTATGAACAAGAGTATACTGGTTGTTTCTACCATGGTGTATAGAATTTTTGTCAAATTCCATGGTCTACCAAGTAATAAGGAACATGCTTGCATGGGTACCACATCACAATCAACATAATTAGCATATGTAGAGATACTAAAATGCACACAAAAAGTATGTGTTACCTTAACCTTACCGTTGTTGTTGAACCATTGGATGTAGTAAGGATGTGGATGTGGTCTTGTGGTGAGATATAGCTTCTCCACCATCTCCATGCTAGCCAAGTTGTTGCAGCTCCCTCCATCTATGAGGACGCGCACATATCGTTCCTTCACAACTCCCTTTGTATGGAACAAATTATGCCTCTGATTTTGCTCAGCTTGTGTGACCTGCACACTCAAAACACGTTGAGCAACTAATCTTTCATACCTGTCAGCATCTTCAGCAGCCATGTATTGTGTCTCATGATCAGAATCATCTCCATCGTGTTCTTCACTTGTAATAAGAGCCAAAGTCTCCTCATCATATTCACTAGCAGACTCATACCCACCATCCTCAGTAGCAATCATAACACGCGAATTTTGGCATTCTCTCCCACAATGACCTCTTCCCTTACAAAGATGACAAATAATATCATGTGTGTGCCATGTTGATGCCATGGATGAAGAATAGGTCTGGGCACGGCCAGCAGGTGTACTCCTGGCAGATAGTGGTGGTGGTGCATGTTTTCTTGTATCTCGATTGGAATTGGTGGCTGAAGTCAGTGGTGCTGCAGTAGGACGTGTGGGAGTAGAGGATGTATGTGGTGTCCATGATGAAGATCGACCTGTAGAAAAATTAGTTCGCGCCAATGTATGTCGATCCTGCACTTCACGTTCAACTTTGCAAGCAAGATGCAATAAATGACTGATATTATTATACTACTTATACTCTAGAATCATCTGAATCTCTCTATTTAATCCACCCATGAAACATTCAAGCATAGCTTCATTATCCTCAACAAGACCACATCTAATCATGCTAGTTTGTAATTCCTGATGATATTCTTCTACAAAAAAATTTCCTTGTCTTAAACGCTACAATTTTGAATTAATTCACGTTGATAATACAGTGGAACCCAACGAGTATGCATAGCAGTTTTCAAAGAAGCCCAAGTAGCTGGAATAGGATATAATCTACAATGTTCAGACCACAAAACACATGCAAAACTAGTGAAAGCACAAACAGCAGCAGGAACACGTCTCTCCTCGGGATATTGTAAACATGTAAAATGTTGTTCAGTTTCTAACTCCCAAGTAACATAAATATTAGGAACATATCTACCCTCAAATGGTGAAATATTCAATTTAGTTTATGAAGGTGATCATGATCTTGTACGTCATGTGGTGGTGCAGCCATACCGTTGCGATGATATGCATGAGGATGACCTAGTGGTGGTGGTGTTGGTGGTTGCATGTAGTTCTTATTTTGATCAACCTCATCCTCATAATGGTTATCCACCTCTCCAGTAGCATCTAGAGCTACAGAAGCATCAATAGCAGTAGCAATGGCACCAGAAGTTTGTCTTGGCTCAAGAGGAACATGTTGCTCTCGCCTTACTGGATCGCGACATGGAGATGGTTGTTGTTGTTGTTGCATTGGTGCAGCAGACGCGGGTGGTGGTTGTGGTAGATGCGCGAGTACTTCATCGAACATGGCGTCCAACTTGGTGTCAACTATCTTCTCAATATCATCAATCCTCTCCAGTGCCTTTCCAAAGCTAGCCATCAAGTCTTCCACCTGTGGTCCTGCCATGGTTAGCAGCAATAGAAACACACAAAAATATGATCCTACAGACTACTAGAACGTGGTGCTGGTGGTGTGTCACAAAATCGTCAAGAAAATCTCAAATCCTTATCAGTTCTTACCTAGCAGTAGGTGGTGATCTGCAACCGGTGTAATCAAAACTCCCAAAGCTTGGACAGAGCGATTGCCAGGTGGTGTCAAACGCACGATGTAGATGAACGTGGAGCTGGGAAGGCTTATGATACGGTAGCAAAAATGTCGGCAATAATCAATTCAGAGATGCAAAGTTGAATACACGCTCAACGACGGTACTTGCTGGTCCTAGGGTAGACAGTGCTAGAGACGCGAGCCTAGAGCACTTAAAAAAATCATGGCAGGGCACGTAAAGAAGGGAAAAGCACACTCTGGAAAAAAATCATGCTCTTTTTTTGCATTCCTTTTTTGCCGAAAATCACTATAATGGCGAGTATCTCAAAACTCTTCCCAAGTCAAAATAACAGGATAGGCACAAAAAAATTTGACTGTTTTTTTCCAGAAATCAGGGCAGCGACGACCAAAGAGTGCGATACAAAATCACTATAATGGCACGTGTCTCAAAAGACTCAGAAAAGCCAAAAACCAGGATAGGAAAAAAATTGCCTACTAAAATTTTGGCCTAAAAACTGCCCCCTAGGGGTCTCTAGACTTTTTTTTCCAAAACCGACTCAGGCAAGGAAATAGGAATCAAAAAATAGATGGATCTCGAAACCAAACCTAATATGAAAAGAACTCGGATTGGTGGTTGATATATGGTGGTAGGATATGGTAGTGGTGGTGGTACATGGTAGCGGTAGTAGGATATGGCAGTGATGGTGGTATATGATAGCGGTGCTAGGACATAGCAGCGGTGGTGGTATATGTTAGCAGCGATGAAGATGGTGTAGAGGAGTCTTGGATTAAGGGGTCGTCGGTCATCCGGGCTATGTAACGTGGGCCGGACTGATGGGCCGTGAAGATACAAGATAGAAGACTTCCTCCCGTGTCAGGATGGGACTCTCCTTTGCGTGGAAGGCAAGCTTGGCGTTCGGATATGAAGATTCCTTCCTCTGTAAACCGACTCTGTACAACCCTAGACCCCTCCGGTGTCTATATAAACCAGAGGGGTTAGTCCGTAGAGGAAATCACAATCGTACAAGCTAGACATCTAGGATTTAGCCATTACGATCTCATGGTAGATCAACTCTTGTAATCCACATATTCATCAAGATCAATCAAGTAGGAAGTAGGGTATTACCTCCATCAAGAGGGCCCGAACCTGGGTAAACATCGTGTCCCCCATCTCCTGTTACCATCGACCTTAGACGCACAGTTCGGGACCCCCTACCCGAGACCCGCCGGTTTTGATACCGACATTGGTGCTTTCATTGAGAGTTCCGCTGTGTCCTCATCAGAAGGTTCGATGCCTCCATTAGTCATCTACAACAATGCCGCCCCGGGGGAGGATTTTCTCCCTGGCCAGATCTTCGTATTCGGCGGCTTCACACTGTGGGCCAACTCGCTTGGCCATCTAGAGAAGATCGACAGCTACGTCCCAGGTCACCAGATTAGTTTTGGAAATCTGGACTATGTTGCTGATAACCAAGGAGACTTGATATTCCAAGGGTTCATGACCCCAACCTCCGCTCTGGCCTTAGATCTGGAGTGCATCACTAGGTCCGAAGACGGCATTCCTGATACCGCCGGACTATCTGCGGCTACTAAGCCCAGTACGGGAGAGCCAGAGGAAGTAGTGTCACTGGCAACCATCATGAAGCCGGACTCTCCTCCGGACACTGGCTCCAAACCCTCGGGGTCAGCATCATGTGAGCTCGGCCAAAGAGTCTCCTTCCCACTGTACTCCACGGACTCTCTTCTCCTCGACCAAACCTCGCCTTTAAGCGACGCTCTGGACATGATGCGATCCCTCGTCATTACATAGGAGCAACGTCCGAACTACACCCAGCCCGAACTAAGGGCTGAGAGCAGGGAATTTTACATCCCACCCACCACCACTTCATAGCCACTGTTGAGGATTTAACTAACATGCTAGATTACTGCTCTGAAGACATCGACGGTATGGACGACGATACCGGAGAAGAGCATGCCCAAAACCCACCGTTTACTGGACGGTGGACGGCCACCTCTTCATATGACGTGTACATGCTAGATACACCTAATGAGGGTGATGTCGCTAACGATAAAGATCCAGTCGAGGATAAACCTTCTGCGATACAGCCAAAGGGGCGACGTGAGCGGCGGCGCTCTAAATCACGCCACGGAAAAGACGATGATCCTGGCACGAGAGACAACAACACTCCAGACGACGCGAAGCCAAGAAGACGCCGTCGAGCCATCCTCCGCACAGGACGATCAGGAAGATCGGCAAGTTAGCCCTGATGAACAGGCCATAATGAAGACTCTGAGGATAGCAATTATATCCCACTAATAGCCACTACAACTAAGATTTTATCATGCCTGAGGAACCCCTCGAGTAGCAGCGCTTGAAGCGCCGGCTAATAGCCACTTCAAGGAGCCTGAAAAATAAGCAGCAACAGCTTCAAGCTGATCAAGCCCTACTCAACGACAGATGGACTAATGTCCTGGCAGCCGAGGAATACGGCCTCGGTCGCCCAACCAAAAGTTACCCGACGCGCAAACTGCAACCTCAATTCAACGACGAGGCACTTGGGCTCGTACCATCAGCGCATAACGCGGCTGACGGACCACCACGTGGCCGGGACAAAACGGCATCTCAAGACGAACACCAGCCTATACTACCTCACCATAAAGGTAGGGACACAACAGCTCGGGAATATACATATGACCTGCGGCAGGACCTGGAAAAGAGAGCAGGTCAGACTAGATCGATCTACGGATCACGGGGGCGTGCCCCAACGCGACGACGGCTATCTAGCCGGACATGACAAGCATAACCACGTCTGGGCCGAAAACCGCAGACAGACTCCATCCGAGCCACATCGTGACTTGGCCCGATATAGGGGCTCCGCACACCCCCTCTGCTTCACTGATGAAGTAATGGAGCACGAATTCCCAGAGGTATTCAAACCCATGAATATTGAATCATATGATGGAACAACTCACCCTGTAGTATGGATTGAGGATTTTCTTCTCCATATCCATGTGGCCCGCGGTGATGATGTCCACGCCATTAAATACCTCCCACTAAAATTAAAGGGACCAGCCTGGCACTGGCTAAACAGCCTCCCAGAGAACTCCATTGGCAGCTGGGAAGACTTGGAAGACGCCTTTCGTGACAATTTCGAAGCTGCATATGTCCGGCCTCCGAACGCCGATGACCTCAGCCACATCATCCAGCAGCCCGGGGAATCAGCCAGGAAACTCTGGACTAGGTTCCTAATTAAAAAGAACCCAATTGTCGACTGTCCGTATACCGAAGCACTCGCGGCCTTTAAACATAGCATCTGTGACATGTGGCTCGCCCGCCATCTTGGCGAAGAAAAGCCAAACTCCATGGCAGCTCTTACCGCACTAATGACCTACTTTTGCACGGGAGAAGATAGCTGGCTCGCTCATAGAAGCAATAGCGCGAGCGATCCTGGCACCTCTGATGTCAGGGACGGCAATGGAAAGCCACGACGCAATAAAAACAAACGTCGCATTTAAGGCAATCATAGATGGTCCATCTGGTCTAGACAATATACTGGATCGGTCCTGTCAGATCCATGGCAGCCCCGACAAACCCACCAACCATACCAACAAAAATTGTTGGGTTTTCAAACAAGCCGGCAAGCTCAATGCCGAGCACAAAGGGAAGGTGACGCCCAGTGACAGTGAAGAAGAAGAGGCTCGCCTACCAAGCATCAGGGACGGAAGAAATTTCCCCCGAAGTAAAAACAGTCAACGTGATATACGTGACGCATACCTTTGAAAGGGTGCGCAAGCACAAAATACGAAACAACCACGCCATAAAGTCGAATGCCCCACAATTCAATCCATTGGCATCTTGCTCGATCACTTTTGATCACGAGGACCACCCAACCAGTATCAATCACAGAGGTTCGGTAGCTCTGGTCCTCGATCCAATTATCGGTGGATTCCATCTCACGCGAGTCCTCAAGGACGGTGGCAATATCCTCAAATTACTCTATCAAGACACTGTCCGCAAAATGGGCATTGACCCTTCAAGGATCAAGCCCACCACAACTACCTTCAAAGGAGTAATGCCCGGCATGGATGCTCACGGCACAGGCTCAATCTCACTAGAAGTCATCTTCGGTTCACTAAAAAACTTCCGACGCAAGGACTTGATCTTCGATATTGTCCCATTCCGCATTGGCTACCACACACTGCTCGGGAGGACCGCTTTCGCTCGTTTCAATGCGGTCCCAAATTATGCTTGTCTACAACTTAAGATGCCCAGTCCACATGGCACCATTATGGTCAACGGAAATACAGAACACTCCCTTCGCACTGAGGGGCACACTGCGGCAATCACGGCCGAAGTACAAAGCGGCCTACTCAAGCCACATATCTCATCGCTAATTAAACCACTGGCCTCTGCCACACAAGACCGGTCAATTTTATAGCTGGATTAGCAGCTCCGCCTCCGTTGTTCGCCTTATATACCCATGGAGTTTGCACCACGCATACATAATTATGCACTCAAATTACCTTGGTCATCGGTGGAGGCACAATAAGGAAGGCCTACAAAGCGGTTTGTCCAGACTTTAGCCTTTTCTCTGTTTCCTAACTATTTTCTTATCTTTTTGCCACAGGTGAATCACTACATGTCCGTCCTATGGACCTGAAAGGACTCTTTAGGTTCTCGGTTTTCCAACAAATAACCGGAGATTTCTCCCTGTAAGTAGGCCTTTTCGCGGAAGCACAGGCAGCCCAGACATGCGACAGGAGGTCCAAAAGATTTTTGTACACCAAAAACTCAATTTGAAACATGTACAGAACCTTTTCCCTCAGCCCTCAACACCTAGGGACAAAATCACTAGGGTCTTGATACGGCAACATATGGGTCGCCGAAAAAGTCCGAGCAGCTCTATAGCATACTGCAGCATCACGAGTTTCGCATTATATGCATCAGCTCTGAATCATGTCTTTGGTTAATAGTTGGGTTGCCTGGCTCCTGTGCTTGCAACCCTACGTTCCATCTTATCGGCTAGGGTAGTAAAGGGAGAACTACTGCGATTGTGTTTCCGGTTCACCTGGTCAAACACCTCAGTGGAGAAAGCCGAAAACTAAATGTCATGATGCGGTGAGAGCTGGTCAACCACTCGGTGACTTCTTAGAATCGTTTGTGATTTCTTCCGTATTACACGAAGGACCATTTTTTTCTTTGGTCACCTATGCAACGCAACCGTATCCGAATAACTGCGTGCATACCACGGGCTACAAAGTAGACCCACCATAAAACTCCTATGGCTAAGTGAAGGTGTTAAAGCCCTATAGTCCGATTGCCTAGTTCGCCGCACCAACACCTCCGTTCCGGACCAAGACGTTGGGTCAAGAGTGATCAGGTGCTATTTCAAACACCCCCGCATTTTACGTGAGGGGCCGAAGCCGACGACTGGCAAACTTTCAGGTTATAAGAAACGTCCGCATAGGAGGAAATAATGGAAAAGGTATATAACACAGCTTTAACGTATCATAATATTGTTTTCACAATTTTGGTACATTTATTCAAATATAATATCCTTCAAGCACTGGCCCTCTATCAAGCGGGTGCCCTCTAGGATGTCCTTGAAATAATGCTCTGGCGTGCGATGGTCCTTGCCTCCAGGCAGACCCTTAGTTGCAATATCGGTGGCCTTCATTTTTGCCCAATACATCTTGACACGGGTGAAGGCCATCCGGGCACCTTCTATGCACACCAACCGTTTGACAGCGTCAATAAGCGGCACTGCATCGACAAGCCACTGCAACAAACCGAAATAGCTGCTTGGAACGGGTTCGGTCGGCCATAGCCGAACCACAACGTCCTTCATGGCAGCTCCAGACATCTTGTGTAGCTCGGCCCACTGGGCCATCTGTTCGTTCCGCAATGCCGGACGCCTTGCCACATTGAATTGCGACCAGAAAAGCCTCTCTGCGGCACGTCCATCCTGTGCTTGGAAGAACTGCGCTGCATCGGAAGCACTCCTCGACAGATCCAAGAACGCGTCTGAAGAACTCCACATTTGGTTAAGCAGAGCATACTTTGGGTCGCCAAATGTAGTCTGTAAAAGAAAGGGCTTACCAACCACTATCTCCCCAGCCTGTCGGATCTCCTCCCGAACCGCTCTATACTCGAATCACGCTTCTTTCGCCTCTAATAAGGCCTTGTCGAGTTTCGCTGCCTTGGCTTTGTTGTCCTCCTCGAGAGATATTCACCTGCTTGTGGCATCCTTCAGCTCCCGCTCCATAGTAGATATTCTCTCCTGGCACTAGCGCCAAACGGCATGTTCGGCCTTTAAACCCGCAACCGCCTTCTTGGTAGCCGCGTCGCTCACTCTGGCCTGCTCCTTGGCCCAGGCAAGTTCAGCCTGAAGGGTCTCAACCACGGCAGCACTATCTGCAGTTATGCATATCACAGTATATGATTTTCAACCTCGTGCTAATACTAGTATACATGCATAAACAAGCTGCCCCAACACATACCTTGTGCCTCGTCGAGCCGCCTGTTAATAAGAGTGATGTCCTCTTCCGCTAACTCAAGTTTCCGCTTTAGATCTTTAACTTCCGCATCTTGGGGGTCGCCATCGACGCAATAGCCTGTGTTTGAATTAATTAGGTTACTTCCTGAGCATATCTTTTTGATCCTTTGATCGCCTCCCTGTGAAGGACGACCAGAGACTCAGGGGCTACTACGTGCACACAGCCGCATTATGCATATAAAAATAGTTAAGCTATTAGTTTGCATACATCGAAGCTTCTCAACAGGCCCAGGAAAGCTTCATTTAATTCGCTTCTCGCAGCCAGAACCCTTTCAACTACCGTACCCATTAAGGTACGATGTTCCTCTAAGATGGACACACTTGGTAATGTTCCCATCATAATATCTAGCACCTCCGGGTTCGGGGAGGCTGCTGCGGGAGCATGCATTCCCTTCAAAGGGGTACATCGGCTCAACCCTAGAGTTGTCTTCGGCTGTAGGCCGGATAGTTTGGTGCCTTCATTGTTGGCCCCCGTAGGGGCTACGCCCCTCGGACCCTTGATGATTGAAGTACCACTCTCTGGCGTTGTTTTCATTGTCCCCCACACCGCTTAATGGTCAGGGGATATTCTCCGGAAGTACACCTCGAAGTCGTCTGCCCTAAGAGGCGAGGAAGCATGAGAAGGCATCTCGCTTTCCATCATCCCCGGAGATAAGTCCCCTGATGAGGAGGACTGTCGGGGTGGACTGTGCACCGAACTGCAAACATATAGTTTAAATGTTACCCATGTAACCCGAAAAAATGGGGTATGTTTAGAGCATCCTTGTTCACTTATGACTCGGCAAGGGGCTTGTCCCCAGAGAGGTTCCTTGTGACGACATCAGCTTCGGAACCCGAACCATATGGTAGGGATACCTTCCCTTTATTGGGTGCTTCCACCTCCAAGTCTTCGGATGCGGTCCTTTTCCTCCTAGGAGGGGAATGGGTATCACCTTCTCCTTCCCCTTCGTCTTTCGAAGAGGGAGCTTCAGTCTCCCCGGACATAGTGGCCGGCATACCTGTAGAGTGGAGGCCACTTTTGGACTCTTCGCTCTTTTTCTTGTCCTCTTGCGCTGGCACTTGATACGGCGCCGGGACCAGCATCCTCGTTAACACAGGATATGCTGAGTCTTTGGGAAGTGGAGCTGAACACCTCATTCATTCCACCTTTGTTATCCAGCCCTGGTCAAAGAAAGAACTCTCAGTACATCGCTATGTGCCGGAAATATGACCCGGCCAGGCTTGGTGGTTTACTTGAGACCCGGTTGACACTTGGAAATTCACTAGCGACCCGCCCTGATCAGACAATTTACAAGCAACCTGCCTGAACATTATGACACACTGGTAACCCAACAGGCGGACTACGGATGACAAGGCCCAAGGCCCAGAAGGCCGGTTTATATTAATGGTGGGCGGTTTAAGAGGAAAGGCGTGAAGAATATTTACCTTACAAGGAGTTAAGACCTGGACTTGTATCCGGTTTGTATTAGAAGGTAGATTAGTCCTAATCCTAATAGGACTCCACATGTAACCCGCCCCTTCAATTTATATAAGGAGGGGCAGGGCTCCCCAAAGAGTGAGGAGCAAGAAGAAACAATCTCTAGGGCTAGACACAAAGAGTCGGTTTACCGGCGACTCTCTCGTGATGATAATGAGACCTGGCCACAAACAGCATGTAGTGCTATTACCGTATGAAGTTTCCCGGGGCCCGAAGCTGTCTAAATCCTTGTCTTGTGTTGCGTCTCTCGATTCCGCTCAACCCCTCTCAAGCTACCACATAGATGCGTTGGCCTCAAGACTACGTCCTCACACTAGGACATCTGCTGTGACAAAACCATGATAGTTGGCGCCCACCGTGGGGATCACGCACAGTGGTGTTGAGTTCTTGAAGGGATTTCTCATAGGGATTAAGAAGCTCGTGATTCATCGGATGAAAGAAGAACCGGCAATATTCATTGTTTAGTGATTGGAGTTATAATTAGCTTTGGAGCTGACAGATACAAGATTGATCAGAGACAAAGAGATTTTAGGGTTTGTGCGTGCCGCCCCGAATGTGGCTCGGCAACTCGCCGAATCCGAAGACCAATCAATGTCTACTGCAGGAGCCGCAGGGCAGACTGAGACGATGTCTAGTTCAGCAAGTCACATGTATCCTGGTCGGATTCTTTGTTAGGCAACTTGCTGAATAAACAAAAAACAACAAGCAACAACAGGAGCAACCCCCGAGAAAGATTGAATCATTGTTGCTGCTACAATCACGGAGATCACGGTCAAGTACTAGTGCTAGTTGCATGTTTTACGAGGTCTATTTTTGGAGTAGTACTACTGCTACTTCTAGCACAGGAGCTCTAATCAGAATAAAGATCTAAATCATGTCCATCACGTGAAGATATCAGAGGAAGGTGCCAGCGTGCCATGATTATAACCACTTCCGAGTGGCCCCGCCTCGTCGCTGTTGAAAAAAAAATATTAATGGAAGGGGATCTACAACCTGGAGGAGGACGTATGAGATGGACTCGGTTTCGCCTCACTATTTCGACATGGGACGACTCACCTCGCTTTTTGAAACCGCAGTGGATTCGCTCCCGTGTCACATCGCCTCCACCTTTGTCATGCCTTACCACCATCTTGAGCAGCCCGCCTCTGCGGCTGTCCTCGCCCTCGCAGAGTCCCTAGGCCCAGCTCGCATCCGCCGCTTTTGACCCGGCCCTTAAAGAGCTAGAAGCAGCCCGCATCAGTACAGGTATCCTTGGTGCACGAGGTCAGCCAGAAGCCAGAAGCACCAGGATCGCGTGTGCGTGTCTGTTGTACTACTACCTACCTCAACCAAGGCACACATCTCATCTCCCGTGGGAAAACAAAAGAAACAACCATGAAGAAGCAATCAGAGTATTCAAAGTCTGCTGCTTATGGACGTAATCAGGTGCACTCGTCTCTGTTAAATTGCTCTGCGTATTGAATTAGCATTGTACAAAACATATGTTGTCTGCTCGTGCTATTTTATGCTCGCGGATCTATTCAGCTCAAGAGTTTTTGCTGGCGTTTTTTATTGCGTCGCTTCCAACGATCTTCCGAGCCGCCTCTGATTCGTATCCGCCTGTTCGCTGGTTGCACTCCGCTACGGTGGACCCATTGCGTTTAACCGCCGTTGTCAGGGGAATGCCAGGCGAGCCGCCGCTCGAGTGATGACTTCCATCAAGAACCGCTTTGGCCACACCCCCCTGTCCACCTACAGCTTCATGTCGCGAGGACATCTAAGGAATAAATCAACGTGACTAGTGCTGGTACTCCGTATTGGGCTGATTTTCTTCGGAGATCAGTTTGCGTAAATTGGATGGAATACACTTATGTGGAGACCAGTTGCACGCTAATGGCCGCACCCACATGTGTCCAAAAAAATATCAGGTGTTATTTCTCTTATATATTTTCTTGATATACTTTACTTACTCTAGACGCAACTACTCTGCTCTACGGTAATTTTTATATGCAGGAGAATTATTCATTACAATGTGGCATTATACCACGGAGATGGAAGCGCGCCGACATCATTCGGCATAGGTGGTTGTTGTTACTCAATGGATTCCCACACCGGCTTACAATGTCGTGGCCGTCTCTCGCGACCACACCGCCTCACAAACGACTCGCCCGCCCGCTCTCGCGGCCGGTTGACGCGTCCGCACCGGCTTACAATGCGGAGGACAACTTGCTCGTCCACACTGGCTTACAACGCTTAAGCCGGTTCATTCGTCTGCTCCCACGGCCGACTCGCCCGTGGTGATCATCAACTCCGTGGTGGATAATTTCTGGCCTAACATATCAAGGAGCAATTGTTAATCGCAAAAGCTATGGCCGTGTCATGGATGTATAGCTCGCACCACCATTATAATGCGCTAGCATCTGACCACACCATCATGATCGATGAATATATCTGCAAGCTGCCATTCTGCAGACAAGTTTACATCAACATGATGTGGTTAACTCTCCCGTCCGCACCGGCTTACAATGTCGCGGCCGAATCATCTGTCTGAGCTGCCTCGGATGTTGTCGTCGTCTTTATCACCCGTCTCTCGTGGCCTGGTGTACATCAACACACCGGTCCACACCTGTCTGCATGAGCTGTTTATTGAGTATAAAGCCAGTCACTGCTCAGGTAGCCCGGTTTTCTTTCAAATTGGAGGCAAATTATCATCAACCGTCGTCTGCACTGGATGGCTCAATGGGCAGGCACGCAAGTCACCACCAGTAGAGTTTGGTTAACTTCAAATAGCTAGTTGGAAGGAACCATTGGCTAAGTTGCTGACACGGCACATATGGGAACATTTATAACCTGCCGCAGTTACCTCAACCTTCTGTGGATTCATATTGCGTTATCAACACCGATGATATATACCTTCTGCTATCGTCAAATACGGAGAATCTCAAGTCAACTCCTTGGGTCATCTTAAGATGCGAGGGCTACGATAATATGATTCAGCAAGTCTTGCCAGTTTCAGCAAATTCAAGTGCCCCAGGATGTTGAAGGGAAAGATAACCCGGTCCCGGAGGCTACTGTTATATTGATGAAAATTTAAAGGACGTCAGAAATATTCCGGCTCACAATGATGCTTCCGGTCTATAGTCCGGTTTAAGGGGAATCCCGTTTCCCACATAGCACTGAAGCCCTTAGTATCTGGTTCAAATCTGGTTTAAGAGGAAACTATCTCCTGCAAAGCTCTGACACTCTCAATATCTGGTTCAAAATCCCAGTTCAACAAGAATTTATCTCTTGCAAAAAGTTAAAGGTTGCCGAAGAGGACCTGCTGCCATGATGCGCGGTTCAAACATGGGTATCCTGCCTTATTGGCTTATCATATTATTGATCACGTGGGGGCTTCTGTTTATAAAGCGGAGTTCTATTTACCCATTGATCCGGCTTATAAAGCCAGATAAAAAATTCACTTGGGGCCTTGGTCGTATTCAAACGATAGCTACACCTCTTGATCGGCGTAAGGCCACCAGGGAAATCACTTGGGGGCTTGGTCGTATTCGAACCATAGCTACACCTCTTGATCGGCGTAAGGCCACCAGGGAAATCACTTGGGGGCTTGGTCGTATTCGAACCATAACTACACCTCTTGATCGGCGTAAGGCCACTAGGGAAATCGCTTTGGGGCCAAAGAGAGTGTTGCAAAAGGACAACTCAAACATAGGCACCCACTGAGCACAGCTCAAAATATTGCTCGGGGGCTCTTTGCGTCTCAAAGAACAAAGAGTCTACACCCTTTTAATAGGCTATCAAGCCAGGCTTGGAAGCCAGGTGTATTCACCTAAAACCCCGGGTTATCTTGCCTTCTTTAAGTAAGCCACTCCGTCCAGGTAATCCTGGTATGACCTGCCAAATGTTTAGCAAGTCAATCTTATAGACCGTGAACTTGTTAAAGTTAAAACGATGAGTGGTTAATTTGAGGTCCATATTAAAAGGCTTTGTAAAATGGTTTAACTCAGTGGCCTGGCAGCCCATGAAAAACCTCAATTTTGGGCCTGACAGCCCATGAAAAGCCTCGCATGTTCTTTTTATGCTTTTATTTGCCAAGTTTTTCTCCTTTGGTGAGGTTTACAACACTTTATGATAAACCGGTGTTTATTAACCCGGCATGGCTTTCGACTACAAGTCGCCAGTATGATGATAAATTATCCGATGTTTATTAAACTGACCCGTCTTGGGACTATAAGTCGCCAGTGTATATTTGGATTGCGCCATTGGAATCATGCGCTCATAAAATCATTGGATTATATTATTCAAATCTTCAAATAGCCAACATGGATGGATTTTATTATGGTTATCAATAACCAGTATTATGATTAAGGTTTTCAAAATCGCTTTAACACAATGGCTATTATATTATCAATGGATATGATTTATTCTACAGTTGAAGGAATAGTCCCGAGTCACTGCAGGCTTACGACCCGGTACTTGGGGGCTACATTATTCAAGTTGTGATTACATCAAATATGCAAGTCCATGTCACTGCAAGCATGCACCATGACACTTGGGGGCTAATGCAAAGACATTTTATGCTCACCTTATTGAAGACCTGACTCATCACAGTGTAATGAGCCGGCCCTTGGGGGCTAACAATTGCTTCTGTCAAAAAATTTAAGATACACAAACTTTAATCCATTATATTGAAAGGTTTATTGCTCAGTTGGTAAAGCACAAAGCCCTTAACCTTGTGGACATGGGTTCAAGCCCCATGATGGGGGTTACATCATATGATGTTATTTTCAATGAAGTGTATATAAAGTCCCAGCTCAATATTATCTTACTGAGCCGGCCCTTGGGCGCTACATGTTGCTGTTCAAATCTACATGGCCATATTTATAAAGTCCGGGCTCATTATTGCATAATGACACGGCCCTTGGGGGCTACACTGGTTGATGTTTTTTGAGCATCAGGCAATTACAAGTCCCAGGTTGCTGCAAGCATCACAACCCGACACTTGGGGGCTACATAATATGGAATATTCAGCTTTGACTAGTGACTGAGAAGAGTAATTTGGATTTCTTCAAGGTTGCAATATTTATATTGAAACAAGTCTTAAGCTATCACTCTGTTCTCCTCTTAAGACTTGGGAGCTACAGGTAATATGCATATAAAGGAGGAACATCTTCAAATTCTCATTTTTGGGAAAATCAGGAAGATTAATTGTGTGACCCGGCGTTGGCAACAATCATAACCCGGCATCTATAAACGGTCATTACCCGGGATCATCAGTTTTTATAACCCGGCAATTTTGGCAATGATAAACCAGCAAGTTCTATATTTTCAAACCGGCTGATATCAGATGAATATTTGAAGACCAATATTTTTGTCAAATCAGAGCATTGAAGGCCGATTCAAATGGATTCTTTATTTACAAAATATCTTCTACAAGAAAATTGATTATGAAGCTGGTCTATTGACTCAGATTTTTCAGAAGGAATAAATGACAAGGACTTAAGGATGATCATGTGTCGGTTTACAAGAATTTTTAACCCGGAGTACAACTTGTCAAAGTTATTCTTGTGTTTGTTTTACAGGATCAGTTTAACATTGATAAATCCAAACTAAAATGGGGGCTAATGTCGGGGATATACCCCGCGGTATGAACTGGCTGGAAATATGACCCGGCCGGGCTTGGCGGTTTAAATGACACCCGGTTGACAATTGGCGATTCACTGGCGACCCGCCCTGATCAGTTGATTTACAAGCAACCTGCCTAAACATTATGATGCACCGGTAACTCGGCGGGTGGCATACCGATGACAAGGCCCAAGGCCTAGAAGGCCGGTTTATATTAATGGTGGGCCGGTTTAAGAGGAAAGGCGTGAAGAATATTTACCTTACAAGGAGTTAAGACTCGGACTTGTGTCCGGTTTGTATTAGAACGTAGACTAGTACTAATCCTAATAGGACTCCAAATGTAACCCGCCACTTCAATTTATACAATGAGGGTTAGGGCTCCCCAAAGAGGGAGGAGCAAGAAGAAACAATCTCTAGGGCTAGACACAAAGAGCCGGTTTACCGGCGACTCTCTCGTGATGATAATGAGACCTAGCCACAAACAGCATGTAGGGCTATTACCGGATGATGTTTCCCGAGGCCCGAAGATGTCTAAATCCTTGTCTTGTGTTGCGTCTCTCGATTCTTCTCAACCCCTCTCAAGCTACCACATAGAAGCATTGGCCTCACGACTAAGTCCTCACACTAGGACATCTGCCGTGACAAAGCCACGACACTATGGGATAATAAACCGAGTTGCGGTCAGAAATTGGGAGCTTACCAAGGTATCCGGATGGTTGCAGTCTAGACCGATGTCCTCTGACATGTCTGGCCACTACTTACGAGTATTGAAGAACAATTTCCACAGTGTGTTGTGCCGAAGAGGTGCTAAAGGGTCTGCGGTCCTTCCGGATTGAACTCCCACATACGGAGAGGTTGTCGCTGGCATGGGAGGATCCGACGGACTAGCATCACTTGGATCACGTTAATAAGGCCAACATCCCATTCGAGGATACTCTGGATACGACTTTGCAGCGTCTGTACTTTATCAGCTGATCCGCAGTCTAGCCCCTTATTTATCCATGCTGCGAGCCATAATGGAGGGTCGGATCGTAACACAGGTGCGTCTGCCCATTTGGTGTCGCGGATTTCAGTAATATAGAACCACTCTTGTTGCCATAAGTTGGAGGTTTCCGTGAAGGTGCCTTTTGGCCAGCTAGTATTGGCAAGCTTGCTCACCATAGCAGCGCCGCACTCCTCTTGCTCCTCGTTAACCAGCTTTGGCTTCACATTGAAGGTCTTGAGCCACAGGCCGAAGTGTGGGGGGATGCGGAGAAAGGCTTCACACACGAGGACGAACGCCGAGATGTGGAGAAAAGAGTCAGGAGCTAGATCGTGCAAATATAGCCCATAATAGAATATGAGGCCGCAAACAAAGGGATCAAGAGCGAACCCGAGCCCGCGGAGGAAGTGAGAGATGAATACCACCCTCTCGCCGGATTTTGGTGTGGGGATGACCTGCCCTTTAGTAGGGAGCCTGTGGGGGATTTCCGCAGTCAGGTAGCTCGCCTTCCGAAGCTTCACGATATCCTCCTTGGTAACCGAGGAGGCTGCCCACCTACCTTGGGAGATGGATCCCGACATAACTAGGGGGCCTCGTAACCATGGAAGGAATCGAATCCTGGGTGTTGGAGCCTAAGGTTGGGAAGGTTGAGGAAGAGGTAGGCATGGGGGAGAAATACGGGTCTGTACACCTTTATAAAGGCGAAGAATATCGAACGCCTCCTCATGGGCCTTAAAGCTCGCCTATTCCCAAGGAATCGCCAACAACACGGTTGGATTACCCACGCCCATGTTGATGAGGATCCCATGATAAGGGGACACGAGCTCTACTTCAACAAGACATGCCGATGGAAACCGCACCTCGAAACACGGAGCGGGAGGCTAAAAAATGGTTCGAAATAATGACCGGGCGGAGACGTGGCGTCTCGCTACAAAGGTTGTCAGTAGATGGGACCCATGAAATATTATGCCCTCTACGGTTGTGTGTGTTACTCGTTTTGCAGAGCCAGCACGTTTTTTGTGTTCAAGGAATACTTTGGAGTATTCGAAGGAGGAACCCGCCTTGCAATGCCGAAGACAATCTGCGCGCCGGACACATCATCATTGAAATCCTGGATATAGGGGTCCTCGGGCGTCCGGGCTATGTAACATGGGCCGGACTGATCGGCGGTGAAGATACAAGATAGAAGACTTACTCCCGTGTCCGGATGGGACTCTCCTTTGCGTGGAAGGCAAGCTTGGCGTTCGGATATGAAGATTCCTTCCTCTGTAAACCGACTCCGTACAACCCTAGACCCCTCCGGTGTCTATATAAACCAGAGGGGTTAGTCCGTAGAGGAAATCACAATTATACAAGCAAGACATCTAGGGTTTAGCCATTACGATCTCATGGTAGATCTACTCTTGTAATCCTCATATTCATCAAGATCAATCAAGCAAGAAGTAGGGTATTACCTCCATCAAGAGGGCCTGGACCTCGGTAAACATCGTGTCCCCTGTCTCCTGTTACCACCGACCTTATACGCACAGTTCAGGGACCCTTACCCGAGATCCGCCGGTTTTGACACCGACAACGGCATTACAAACTGTGATAGAACTCGAAACTCTAAAGGACTAGACGCTAAGACCCTGCACACAAATAACAAATGCTCGCAACCCGACGTGTTGAAGGGGTTGTCAATCTATTTCGGGGTACCACACCTCAAGATAGGCAAACGGATGTGAGATAAATTTGTCGTAGATTGATAGATCGAACGCCAAATAAATTAATAAGAATAAATTGCAGCAAGGTATTTTTGGGTTTTTTGGTTCAGTAGATCTGAAAATAAAAGCAAAAGAATAGTAGATCGCAAAGGCAACTATATGAGAAAGAAGACCAGGGAGCCGTAGGTTTCACTAGTGGCTACTCTCGAGAAAAATAGCAAACGGTGGGTAAACAAATTACTGTTGGGCAATTGATAGAACCTTAGATAATTATGACGATATCCAAGAAATGATCATTATATAGGCATCACGTCCAAGAATAGTAGACTGACTCCTGCATGCATCTACCACTATTACTCCACACATCGACCGCTATCCACCATGCATCCAGTGTATTAAGTTCATGGAGAAACATAGTAATGCAATAAGAACGATGACATGATGTAGACAAGATGTCTCTATGTGGAGATATACCCCATCGTTTTATCCTTAGTAGCAACAATACATACGTGTCGTTTCCCTTTCTGTCACTGGGATCAAGCATCGTAAGATCGAACCCACTACAAGGCACCTCTTACCATTGCAATATAAATAGATCAAGTTGGCCAAAAAAACCAAATATCAGAGATGAAATACGAGGCCATAAGCAATCATGCATATAAGAGATCAAAGCAACTCAAATAACTTTCATGGATATAAAAAGATAGATCTGATCATTAACTCAAAGTTCATCGATCCCAACAAACACACCGCAAAAGAGTTACATCATAAGGATCTCCAAGAGACCATTGTATTGACAATCAAGAGAGGGAGATGAAAGCATCTAGCTACTAACTATGGACCCAAAGATCTACAAAGAACTACTCACGCATCATGAGAGAGGCACCAAAGGAGGTGGTGAGCCCCATCCGAGATGGTGTCTAGTTTTGGATCTGGTGGTTCTGGACTCTGCGGAGGCTGGATGAATATTTCGTCAACTCCCCTGGGGTTCTGGGATTTTTGGTGTATTTATAGAGCAAAGAGGCGGTCCGGGGGGCACCCGAGGTGGGCACAACCCACCAGGGCGCGCCTGGGCCTCCTGGCACACCCTGGTGGGTTGTGCCCCCCTCGGGTCACCCCCAGGCGCAGCCAGGACCCGTTGTGTTCCTTTTGGCCCATAAGAATTCTCCGTAAAGTTTTGTGGCATATGGACTCCGTCTGATATTGAGTTTCTGCGATGTAAAGAAGGGGAAAAAATAGGAACTGGCACTTGGCACTATGTCAATAGTTTAGTACCAAAAAATGATATAAAATGACTATAAAATGATTATAAAACAATCCAAGATTGATAACATAATAGCATGGAACAATAAAAAATTATAGATACGTTGGAGACGTATCAGCATCCCCAAGCTTAACTCCTACTCGTCCTCGAGTAGGTAAGTGATAAAAACAAAAATTTTATGTGGAATGCTGCCTATCATGTCATATCATATTCTTTTCTTTATAGCATGGGCAACTGGCCTTTTAGTTGTTCGAAGCAATAGTCTACTTTTGACATGATAATTTAGATACTGAAGCATATCAACAAGCAACCATGTCTTTCAAAATATCAATGCTAAAATAAGTTATCCCTAGCTCATCATGCTCAAACATTGATCCATTCATGAAACACACTCGAATATTAGCTACACCCAATACTTAAGTACGATCATATTGCCTCCTAGTTGGTGCTTTTATAAGAGAAGATGGAGACTCAAAAATAAAAATTGCAAAAAGTAAAAGAAAGGCCCTTCGCAGACGGAAGTAGGCATTTGTAGAGGTGCCAAAGCTCAAAGCGAAAAACTTAGAGATAAAAACATTTTGAGAGGTGTATCCATCACACCAATGAAAACAACTTAGAGTTCCCAATACTTTCCATGCATAGATATATCATAGGCGGTTCCCAAACAGAAAATAAAGTTTATTCCTTTTTCCACCATACTTTCACTTTTCGTGGCTAGTCGTATCCATGGTTGCCCTCCATACCAACACTTTCCAAGGAATTTATCATTTGACAACATAAAATAAATTCATTTTTTTTCATTCTGGAACTAGGCATCCTGTAACACTTCGGATGTAACTCTTGTCATTTTCTGCTTTAAGTTATGACTTTTCCCTTCCTGGTTGGTTTTTGTCTTTCGTTTTGCATTTTTCATGTCATGCATTTCATATCATGTCATCATGTGCATCGCATTTGCATTCGTGTTTGTCTCATGTATCCGAGCATTTTCCCCTTGTCCGTTTCGCAATCTGACACTCCCACGTGCACCGGCGCACCCCTCTTGTCTCTTTTCGTGAGCGGGTCTTAAACGTTCTCGGAATGGACCGTGATTTGTCAAGTGGCCTTGGTACACCACCGGTAGGCCGCCTATCCAATTTCGTCCCATTTGTAGTCAGTTTGATACCCCAACGGTTAACCGGGTAACCGCGAAAGACTCTTGTGTGTTGCAGCCCAACACCCCTCCAAAACATCTCAATAACCCATCTAAACCATATCCATGTCCTCCGTCGTCGGATCATGACCGTGTGGGCGAAAACTACACCTCATTTGGACACTCCTACCTCTATCTACCTATATAAAGGCCCTCACTCTCCAAAATTCGGGCGAAACCCTAGCCACCACCATCTCCGTGCCGCCGGACACGTCCGTCCGAGCCGGACGCATAGGCCGCCGCCGCCCGCAACCACTCACCGCCCGCCATGTGGCCTCCGCCACCGCCCGCCGCCACCGGCCCACTAGGCCTGCGTGGGGCCCTCCCGGCCCGCGCGTCCGCGCCTCCCGGTCGCCTCCTCCCGCAGCACCCTGCCGCCGCGCGCCGACCTCGCCGCCGTTCCTCGCCATCATCGACCAGATCCGGTGGCCAGGCGACCGGATCCGCCGCACCACCTCGCTGGCGCACTTCCCCGACCAACTCCGACCGCCGCGGCCCACAAGTCTAGCGAGATCTTCGGCCCCGCCTTGGTGTCCGCGCATTGACTTTTCCCCCTCAAGGTTGAATTTATCTAAGTCCCAAACCCCCCTTATGTTTTTATGCCATGTTCATCGCATCGTATCTCCGTGCTCAGTGATCCATATCATGGATAAGATATGTTGAATTTTTCGTCTCGTTGTGATATACATGATAGAAGCATTTTCATGCATGATACTGTCTGTTATGATGCAGTTTTCATTGATGCAAGAGTGCTATAAAATGTTAGCTGCTAGTACTTATCAGATCGTGAGGTTTTGTCATTTTTGTTGCAATTGATGTGTGCATCATATGAGTATAAGGTCTACATGTGTTTCGAACTACATCATGCCATCTTTACAGGGGTGCTTGTCTTGTATTTTTGTGATCTATGTGGTGACTAGCACAAGCATGCAAACTAGGCTAAACAATGTTGCTGTTTTCAAGGACTTAGGATTTTCCTGCTGTTATTCTGATGTCATGTAAACTTGATGCTACAGTGAGATCCATGCTTATTTTGGGTTAGTTCACTAAGGATGTTTTGAACGTGTGGTTATGCTATATCCATCCATGCCCCTGTTTGAAATTATGGAGTTGTCTAGCATGTCATTTGCTTGCTCTACTTTTGCTATAAAATGTTCCTGGGAGAATGTTAACATGTTAATCAATTTTGCCATGGTTGTTGCTAGGGCTGGAATTCAAGCCGAGTCGAGCTAGCTCGGCTTGACTCGCTAGAGCTCGGTTCATTAACGAGCTAGCTCGACTCGACTCGTTATTATTAACGAGCTCAAATCCAAGATTGGCTCGACTCGTATAACTCGCGAGCTGGCTCGTTTAGCTTGTTAAGCTCGTTAAAGATATGAACATAAAACCCTCAAACATTATAAAAATTATTATGTATATATTAAACATATATATCACTAAACAATAGTAATTTCCTTGTAACGCATGAGTCTCATAGGCAGTTGGGCCTTCAACGGATAGGCCTTGTGTTGTGCGCCTGGGACATAGGGTGCTGAGTGGCTGATCTTTTTATATATTGGAAGTGGCTGATATTTTGTAGCAAGCGTAACGAGTTACACGAGTACTCGTGAGATTGACTCGTTTAACTTGGTCTATAAACGATCTTAAACTAAAGCTCGGCTCGACTCATTATTCTTTGAGTCGATTTGAGCCGAGTCACGAGCTACTCGTTTAGCTCACGAGCTTCGAGCTTTTTTTCCAGCCCTAGTTGTTGCTAGTGATCCATGCATCTATGAACTTGCTCTTGCTATGGTTTGTTTCATGAACATGTCATATTGCTGTTGGTATGCTTGTTTTGTCATGTAATGCTTTTTGGTGAGTGGCATGAGATCTCAAAGTTGCTATCATAATTCTCTTTATGCCATGCTCTGTTTTTCTGCCAAGTTTGAAACTGTTAATAAAACTTGCTATGTTTACATGGGTGCCATCATATCTTCTCTGCCTTTTTGGCTCATGATCAGTAAGGGACTTTTGTTTATGCTTTTAGTAGAGTCATGTCATGCCTTGGTTTGCTATGATATGTTCCTGTAGCATGTCATTTGCTTGCTATAAACATTGCTTCTTGATGTTGTTTTTGACATGTTAGTAATTTCTCTAAGTCTGCGAAGCTGATATCTTTTGTACTTTTGCCATGCTTGTTTGAACCTGTTCTATTGTGTTTTAGCCGTAGCTCAGTGTTCATCGTTTGTCAAGCATCTCTTGTAAATAACTTCAATATGCTTTGTTGCTATGTTGTAGTGCAGTAGCTTAGTTTCTTGTTGCATTATAAGTGGCATCGTGCTGTTAATCGCAGTTTTGCGCCATTATTGTGATGTTTGCCATTCGCAAACTGTGCATCCGTTTCTGGTGATCTTTATATCGATTTGAACCGAAATCATCTCATCTTTCCAGCGGTACTGTTGGTTTGCCAAGTTGATTCCTTGATCATTCTTTCCCTTCCGGAGCACGCATATGCATTGCACATCATGTCTTGCATATCATGCCATGTTTTGCATCATGTTTCTTGTGCATTGCACCATGATTGATTGTTGTTCCATTGCTTGTGTTCTTGCTTTGGGTAGAGACGGGAGACGAGTACGTGAATGAGGAACCTGTTGAGTACGCTTACAAGGATCAAGCTTTCGACAACTCTGAGAACTTTGCAGGCAAGATGACCATACCCTCGAAATCGCTTCTACCTTTGCTTTGCTAGTTGTTCGTTCTATCGCTATGTCGTGCTACCTATTACTTGCTATATCATGCCTCCCATATTGCCATGTCAAGCCTCTAACCCACCTTCCTAGCAAACCGTTGTTCGGCTATGTTACCGCTTTTGCTCAACCCCTCTTATAGCGTTGCTAGTTGCAGGTGAAGATGAAGTTTGTTTCATGTTGGAACATGAATATTTGTTGGGATATCATTATTATATCTTATTTACTTTAAAGCATCTATATACTTGGTAATGGGTGGAAGGCTTGGCCTTATGGGTGGTGTTTTGTTCCACTCTTGCCGCCCTAGTTTTGGCCATGCTGGTGTTATGTTCCTTGATTTTGTGTTCCTTACGCGGTTGGGTGTTATGGGAACCCCTTGACAGTTCGCCTTGAATAAAACTCCTCCAGCAAGGCCCAACCTTGGTTTTACCATTTGCCTACCTACCACCATATACCTTTCCCTTGGGTTCTGCAGACTCAAGGGTCATCTTTATTTTAAACCCTTCCCGGGCTAGTGCTCCTCTAAGTGTTAGTCCGAACTGAGTAGACTGCGGGGCCACCTCGGGGAAAATTGAGGGTTGGTTTTACTTGTAGGATGTCTCATCCAGTGTTGCCCTGAGAATGAGATACGTGCGACTCCTATTGGGATTTGTCGGCACATCGGGTGGCTTTGCTGGTCTTGTTTTACCATTGTCGAAATGTCTTATAACCGGGATTCCAAGACTGATCGGGTCTTCCCAAGAGAAGGAATATCCTTTGTTGACCGTGAGAGCTTGTGATGGGATAAGTTGGGACACCCCTGCAGTTGTGTCCGCGGTTATGTGGCAGATGGGAATTTCTTAATATCCGGTTGTAGAGAACTTGACAATCAACTTAATTAAATGAATCAACCGCTTGTGTAGCCGTGATGGTCTCTTTTCGGCGAAGTCGGGGAAGAGAACATGGTCTTGTGTTGTGCTTGAACGTAAGTAGATTTAAGATCACTTCTTGATCACTTCTAGCTTCTCGACCATTGCGTTGCTTCTCTTCTCGCTCTCTTTTGCGTATGTTAGCCACCATATATGCTTAGTGCTTGCTGTAGCTCCACCTCACTACCTTCTCCTACCAATAAGCTTAAATAGTCTTGATCTCGCGGGTGTGAGATTGCTGAGTCCTCATGACTCACGGATACTTCTAAATAGTTGTAGGTGCTGAGGATACCAGTGCAGGTGACGATACCAAACTCAAGTGGGAGTTCGATGAGGATTCGGGCCGTTACTATGTTTCTTTTTCTGATGATCAGTAGTGGAGCCCAGTTGGGATGATCGGGGATCTAGCATTTGGGGTTGTCATCCTTTATTTTGGTTCCGTAGTCAGACCTTTGATTGTACCTTGGATGATGTATGGATTATTTATATATTGTGTGAAGTGGAGATTGTAAGCCAACTCTTTATCCCTTTCTTATTTAGTACATGGGATGTGTAAAGATTACCCCTCTTGCGAGAAGCCTACGATGCGGCCTCTAAGTCGTGCCCCAGAACGTGGGAGATATAGCCGCATTGTGGGTGTTACACATCCCTAATACGTTTGCCTTACTCTCGTGCAATGAAAAGTGAATAAACACTCATCTTGAGAATAGCACATCTAGCATGGAAAATATTAGCCACCCCTCACCGCTCCGCGACCGAAACAAACACACAAAAGAGAAGTTTATTTCGAAAATTAGAGATGGCACATGCAAATTTGCTTTGAACGACAAAAGAATACCGCATATAGGTAGATATAGTGGACTCATGTGGCAAAACTGGGTTAAAGGTTTTTGGATGCACAAGTAGTGATCATACTTAGTGCAAAATGAAGGTTAGCAAAAGATTGGGAAGCAACCAACTAAGAAACAGATAATCTCATATGCAAGCATTAAGCATAAATAACACCGAACAATGCACCATAAGTAGGATGTAATTTCATTGCATGACTATTGACTTTCCTACTTGCATAGGGAATCACAAACCTTAACACAAACATTCTTAATAAAGCATAATTACTCACCAACATAACTCACATATAACATCATCAGATCTCAAAACTATTACTAAGAATCAAGTTTATTTTGTCCAATGATCTTCATGAAAGTTTTTATTATATCCTTCTTGGATACCTATCACATTGGGACTAATTTTCATGTATTGCTTTTGACAAGCTCTAACAAATATAAGTGAAGATCATGAGCATAATATTTTTTTCTTTCTCTCAAATTAATGTAAGTCAAGCAAGAGAGAATTTCTTGAAAATTTTACTAACTCTCGAATAAATCTGAGTGAATCAAGATAGCATTTCTTCAAAAATACTAAAACACACCGTGCTCAAAAAGATATAAGTGAAGCACTAGAGCAAGTCCATTGCTCATGAAAATTTATGTGCATCATAGAGAGCAATTATAACAAGTCATGACATAATTTTTGCTCTCTCAAATCGAAGTGTCCAGCAAGGGATCAATACTAAAACACAAAATAAAACAAGCAAAGACTCATATCATACAAGATGCTCCAATCAAAACACATATCATGTGACGAATAAAAATATAGTTTCAAGTAAATTAATGATGATCGTTGGAAGAAAGCGGGGATGCCACTCGAGGGCATCCCCAAGCTTAGTTGGTTGCTCATTTTTGGATAATAGCTTGGGGATTCCTAGGCTCTCCCATTCTTCCTTCATCCATCATAGGATAACCCAAAACTTGAACACTTCAATGACACAAACCTCAACAAAACCTTCGTGAGATCCGTTAGTATAAGAACAATAAATCACTACTATAAGTGTTGTATCAAACCAATTCATATTTTTTTGTATTATATCTACTGTATTCCAACTTTTATATTGCAGAAACTCATCAAAGAAAACCATAGAGCCATCAAAAGAAGCACACAACACAAAGAAAACAGAATGTGTCAAAACACAACAGTCTGTAGCAACCTGAATAATTCAAATACTTCTGTAACTCCAAAAATTCTGAAAAAATAGGACCACCTGAGAAATTTGTATATTGGTCTACTGCAAGTAGAATGGCTATTTTATCGCTCTTTGGTAAAAAATTAAAATTAATTTCGTGAGTGTAAAAGTTTCTGTTTTTCCAGCAGGATCAAACAACTATCACCCAAGAAGATCCTAATGGCTTTACTTGGCACAAACACTAATTAAAACACAAAAAAAATCATAACAGTAGCATAATTATGTTAACACTCAATAACAGAAGCAAAAAGCAAAAATAAAATTTATTCATTGAGTTTCCTCCCAACAAGCGTTATAGTTTTACGCCCTTAGCTAGGCATAAAGCAAGGATCTAAGTTTTGTCATCTTTCTTCTTAACTTTCTTAGAGGTACTTTCAACATGAGGCTTTCTAAACACAACATAAAACATGTTATCCATAGAGGCCTTAGCAATCCTAAGTTGGTTTTCATCATACCCCTTTTGATTTCCCGCAACAATCCAAGAGTAATGTTGATTAACATTATTGAAAACTTGTTGGATTATATCTAGAACTGGGACTTCCTTTTCAAGATTCTCATCAAAGATTTTATTGTCCCCAAGCAAATGTCTTAAAGCATAGTCACTATTGTAAATAATTTCATCTATCACAGGTTTTTCATGATTCATACCATAAAAGTCAAAGATTTCCCTAGCTTCCCGTATTATGTAGTCAAACTCATTCATAAGAACAAGAGTGCCCAACTTTTTAGCTCTAGGATTCTTTATAATGGGGATCTCAAAAAACAATTTTTGCAAGGTAGGATGGGTACGAATAAATTTACTTTCAAGTTTTAGAACTAGTGCTGAAATAGCATCCGCATAAGATCTAGTAGTTTTAAGTATAGGAGCATCATCAAGACTCAAATTTCCCACACAATTGAAAAATTCTTGGATACGCTCTCTTCCCATAACGTTCCCTTGCCCTAAGATAAAAGTTTTAGCATCTAGATTGCCCATACGTCCTATCTTAGGAGTTAGGCCATCATCTGTTGGTGCCATACCGAAATCACTCATGATTGCAAGCAAATGATAGATATGACAAGAAAACGACGAACGGAAAAAGAGAGGCGAATAAAACGGAAATTTTTGGTGCAGTGGGGGAGAGGAAAATGAGAAGCAAATGGCAAATAATGTAAATTGCATGGAGATGAGATTTGTGATTAGGAACCTGTTATATGTTGAAGATCCTCCCCGGCAACAGCGCCAAAAATGCCTTTTTGATGTCGCTTGAAGTCACATCGGTATTTCCCCAAAGAGGAAGGGATGATGCAGCACAGCGTCGGTAGGTATTTCCCTCAGATATGAAACCAAGGTTATCGAACCAGTATGAGAACCAAGCAACACAACATAAACAGCCCCTGCACAAAAATAACAAATCCTTGCAACCCGACGTGTTAAAGGGGTTGTCAATCCCTTTCGGGGTACGGCGCCTCAAGATAGGCAAACAGACGTGAGATAAATTTGTAGTAGATTGATATATCGAATGCCAGATAAATAAATAAGAAAAAATTGCAGCAAGGTATTTTTGGGTTTTTTGGTTTAGTATATCTGAAAATAAAAGCAAAAGAAAAGTAGATCGCTAAGGCAAATATATGCGAAAGAAGACCTAGGGGCCATAGGTTTCACTAGTGGTTTCTCTCGAGAAAAATAGCAAATGGTGGGTAAACAAATTGCTGTTGGGCAATTGATAGAACCTCAAATAATAATGACTATATATAGGCAATGATCATTATATGGGCATCACGTCCCAGATTAGTAGACTGACTCCTGCCTGCATCTACTACTATTACTCCACACATCGACCGCTATCCAGCATCCATCTAGTGTATTAAGTTCATGGTGAAACGGAGTAATGCAATACGAACGATTACATGATGTAGACAAGAGCTATCTATGTAGAGATATACCCCATCGTTTCATCCTTATTAGCAACGATACATACATGTTGTTTCCCTTTCTGTCACTGGGATCAAGCACCGTAAGATCGAACCCACTACAATGCACCTCTTTCCATTGCAAGATAAATAGATCAAGTTAGCCAAACAAAACCCAAATATCTGAGAAGAAATACGAGGCTATAAGCAATCATGCATATAAGAGATCAAAGAAACTCAAATAACTTTCATGGATATAAAAAGATAGATCTGATGATAAACTCAATGTTCATCGATCCCAACAAACACACTGCAAAAGGGTTACATCATATGAATCTCCAAGAAAACATTGTATCGAGAATCAAGAGAGAGAGATGAAGCCATCTAGCTACTAACTGCGGACCCGAAGGTCTACAAAGAACTACTCACGCATCATCGGAGAGGCACCAATGGAGGTGGTGAACCCCATCCAAGATGGTGTCTAGATTGGATCTGGTGGTTCTAGACTCTGCGGCGGCTGGATGAATATTTCGTCGACTGCCCTAGGGTTCTCAGATTTTTGGGGTATTTATAGAGATAAGAGGCGGTCCGGGGGGCACCCGAGTTGGTCACAATCCACCATGGCATGCTTGGGCCTCCTGGCGCGCCCTGGTGGGTTGTGCCCCCCTCGGGGCATCCCCAAGGCGCAGCCAGGGCCCGTTGTGTTCCTTTTGGCCCATACAAATTCTCCATAAAGTTTCTTGGCATTTGGACTCCGTCTGATATTGATTTTCTGTGATGTAAAAGACACGGAAAAAACAAGAACTGGCACTTGGCACTATGTCAATAGGTTAGTACGAAAAAATGACAATAAAATGATTATAAAACATCCAAGATTGATAATATAATGGCATGGAACAATCAAAAATTATAGATACATTGGAGACGTATCAAGAACGGACTCAATCTAAACTATGAAAAACTGGAAAATCACACCGAGCAACCTGGAAATCTGATGCCACTTTATGGAGGCAAAGGTGTCCCGTCTTTCGATGAGATGGTGGCTATCGTTTTTCGTGGAGTAGACTTTGATGATTGACTACAAATGTGCGAGGACGTCGTGCCTTAGCAATCGCTAAACCAACTCCGAGAGGTTATTGACCATGCGGGAGCACGATCAACCTGACCACGAGGGTCTATTTCCTGCAAGCAAACGAAGAACAAGCAAGAAACTAAAATTGCAATATGTATATTGCGAATAAAAGAGGAAAGCTTTATTGATCAAGTGGGGTTCTGTGACGTCTTGGTCTAGTCGTTGAACACAAACAAAGTACGGTTAGTTGCACCGATGGGGAGCTTTTAATCTAAAAAACCCAAATCTAAACGGCACCCTGTGTGGGTTCAACAAGCTCGGGTTCTGTTGCACAGACTATGCATAGGCACGAGAACAAGATCGCATCATCAAGATCAGATTGGAGCACAAGGGACCAATCCTTTGTAGGATCCAAGTACAGATTAGGAAGACCAAGACTATCCAGAGAAGCAAGACATTGCTAAGGGAAAAGCCTCCCTTGTTGGGCAGGCGAGCCTGGCAAGGATGGGGTTTCCCCCTAAAGGAAGCCTTTGGGTCATCCCGGTAGGCCTGTCGGGGTTTACGAAGGCAGAACCACCCCACCATACCACTTCGTCATGATCCAAGTCGTCAATCAGTGTCGTGTCAAGATCCAAGATGAAAAAGTGGTTGTTATTCACCACATGGCATCCACTTCCTGCAGAAAATGCCTCCAAGCGACACCCGTCCAACGACGTGTCAAGCAAGCGGGCGCGCAGCTGGAAAAATAGCCCGGCAGGGCCTGCCGGGCGAGCTGTGATGTGACATTGAGCGGTGCATTTCATGTGCTCTGTCGGCCCGCAGAGTTAGGTATGATAGCACTGTTTGCTATCTAATCAGTGCATAATGACTGATTTGCCATTGTGGTGACCCCTTTGTCTAAAAAAGGAGGCCCATGGCAACCATAGAAAGGATTCGGACCTCCTCACATTCATACACGAGTAGCCCCTCTCACCCCGAGGCAACACTGCCGGGCAAGCGGGCTGCGCTCACCACCATTTTTCCACCATCAATCCACCAAAGCAGGATGTAGGTTTCACGCCTTACGGCGTCCAGAACCTGGGTAAAGATTTCCCATGTGATCTCTGTCGTGCTGTTCCACGCTCTTTCACTCTTGTGCAACGTGCCATCCCCCGCCGAACTCTTGGTCCCATAGGTGGTCGTGATTTCCCGTGACATCTTTGGCGCGCAAGGTTGGGGATCACTGCGTGAACCCAAAGGCGTGAGCCGTGCATCATCTTCATCGCCATTTTCATCGTCAACGGCTCCATCGACTATGGCACCCAAGAAGAAGCCCGGTGCCGCAGCTCACCCGTCTACCTCGAAGGCTCCGCTACCCGCAGCCGCTGACGCTGCGGAGAACGCGGGGGCACACGAGGATGTGGGCACTGCGGGGGATGCGGTCGGCACGGGTGGGGTTATCACCACCTCCCCTACGGCCGAAGCGGGAGCAAGAGGCATTGGAGGAGAGCAGCATCAGCAACATCCCAGTGGTCATTGTCCACGAGGTACGAACAAAGGGGTTAATCCGTCTGTACCTCTTCTCCTCGCCCAAGGGCACAGCCACAGCGGTGGCACTCGGTCTGGGACGAATCGCCACCCTCCGGCCGCCCCCATCACGGGCGTAGCCACGGGGTGCACACCTCCCCCGAAGCGGGTTGACCCCGCCACTGTGCCCAATGGAGCCACTGGCCCTCTAGAGCCTCCACCGTATCACCATGCCAGCCAAGCGGCTAGTTCGCAACAGTGAGGGCGCATCGCAGTAACCACCGGCACAATCAGGAGCCGGGCGCTGATGCGGTCTACATCATCATCCTGGATGCCAAGCACTGCTATGGAGGTCATGGCGCGGGCCCAACTGTTGTTGAGATTCCCGCCGGTGGCCAATGAGATGGATGAATGGAGAGCCACCATTCAAAGTGTGATTAGCTTCGTCGAGGTCGGGGGCTCACAGCGAGTTGGCCTGGCACGGCCTCCCCAGGCGACGAAAACGACTCACGTTGCTGGCCGTACAAAAGGGGGCACCCCCATTGTACAGTCCCCACCACAACAACCAGCGCGGGAGCTGTGGAATCAAGAACCCGACGACATCTCAATGGCCTCTTCCGACCCTCGAGCACATCCAGTCCAATGGTGAGCCCCGGAGGACCAGTGGAGGGGAGGCGCGCGCCGTCATTGAGCGGCGCCGCGATGATCACCGTCGGACCGGTGGGTGTGATGGCTCTAGCGTCGACGAGCATGTGCTTGAGGATGGCGGGTTCCTGACTTTCGAGGTTAGGTGCCCTGCCTTTACTCGTGATCTACGACAAGTCCATTGGCCATCCGCTCGCACGTTCAAGCCAGAGATACCTGAGAAGTATGACCTAAGGTTGAACCCGGCAGAGTTCTTGTGCATTTACACCATGGCTGCTCAAGATGCCGGGGAAGAGATGAGAAGGTGTTTACACCCGGCAGAAAGAAGGAGAGACTCTACGGAAGTATTTGTAGAGATTCAGCAGAGTCCACAAAAATATCCTGGATATCCATCCAGCGGCTGTGATAGCTGCCTTCCAATCCAATGTGCGCAACCGCAGGATATGTTCCAAGGTGAACGTATGGTTGCCCAAGACTGTGAAGGAGCTTTACACCTTGGTGGACAAGTGTGCTCGGGTGGAGGAATGGAGGAAACTTCCTGGAGAGGAGGATTGCATCGACATCGACTCAGAGGATGACGATGAATCCACCAGTCAAAGAAGAAGAGCAAGAAGTGAAACAAGAGGTGCAAGGATAAGGCAGTGTTGACCGTTGAAGGATCGGGCATGCCTAGTACCGACAAGAAGGTTAGGCCGAAGCTCCCGGCAAGGAAGTTGCCGTGTGCACTGACTGTCGGGAGGCTGCGGCTGCCAGGAAGTGTGGGAAAGGCAATGCGCCGTATTGCAAGATTCATCAGACCAAAGGCCATGATCTCCAAGAGTGTCATCAGGTAGAGCAGCTCATCAAGAAGTAGAGGGCTGAGTATGAGAAGCATGACAAGGAAAAAGGTCGGAATGGCGATGGCGGGAAGGGCCGAGGCGGTGAAGCAAATCGCCCCAGCAAGGCTTTTCAGAACCAAGGAAAGCCCGCCAGGGGCCACGAGAAGGAAGTTTGCAATCATGAGAGTGAAGAAGGGGATGAAGAGGAAACCAGCGAGCAGGAATTCTGAAAGTCCACTGATGCCTTGTGCATTGACATGGGTACATCTTTGCACTCCACTCAGCACCAACTTAAACAGTGGGCGCGTGAGGTCAATGCCGTGGAGCCAGCGGTAGAGTTTTGGAAGCCGCTCAAATGGTCACACACGCCTATCATCTTTGACAAATAGGACCATCCTGACCACACCATCGCGGTAGGGTGTTTTCCATTGTTGGTCTCTCCAACAATTTGCAACCTCAAAGTCACAAAGATGTTGGTTGATGGCGGGGCCAAGCTGAACTTTATTTCCCCAAAGGTTATCAGCAAGCTTTAGATGGCAGAGGAAGAACTAAAGGGCACGGGCATGGTTCATGGAATCAATCATGGAAGGAGTCGTCCGAAGGGAAAGATCACGTTGCCAGTGACATTTGGGGGAGAATTGAACTACCAGACTGTGAAGGTTGTGTTTGATGTGGCCGACCTCCCCTGCCGTACAATGGGATCCTTGGATGCCCAACCTTGGCTATATTCATGGTGGCATCCCACTATTCCTACAACACCCTAAAGATGCCAGGGCCAGCGGGAGTCATTTCCATTCCGTCAGACGAGAAAGGCACAATCATTTGCGTGGATAAGATGTACCGGGACGCTGTCATGGCAGAGGCCGCGGCAGGGGAAGCTCCTATCATGGAGAACAAAGGAAAGAAGAAGGATAGCAAGGATGCCAGCAAGGAATCTGGGAAGCATACCTCTTCGGAGTGCGCTACACCTGTGGATGACTTGCTGGAGAGTTCCAATAGCAAGCGATCCAAGGTTGCTGCACCACATGTGAAAAAGGTCCTGGCAGGCTGGCTGCCGTTGATGGTACCTTCACTATTAGCGCCACCCTTGATGACAAATAGGAAAGCACGCTCATTGCCTTCCTGCGGGCGAATATCGATGTGTTTGCCTGGCAACCATTTGATATCCCCGGTGCTCCCAGGGAGGTAATCGAGCACCACCTTGATGTCTAACCACATGCCCGACCCATCAAGCAGAAGGTTCGGAAGCAAGCCTTGGAGGGGCAGTAGTTTATTGCCGAAGAGATTAAGAAGCTTGAGGCAGATGGTTCGGTCAGAGGAGTACTGCATCCAACGTGTACCAAACCCAGTGGTCGTACGCAAGGCTAACGGAAAATGCATGCTTTGCATAGATTTCACAGATCTCAACAAAGCTTGCCTGAAGGACCCATTTCCCTCGCCACACATCGACCAGATCGTGGACTCCACTTTAGGTTGTGATTTTCTCTCCTTTCTGGATGCATACTCAGGGTACCATCATATCTTCAAGTCCAAGGAAGACAAAGAGAAGACCTCATTCATCACCCCATGTGGTACATACTGCTTTGTGCGCATGCCTTTCAGGTTAAAGAGTGTCGGGTCCACTTTTGCAAGAGCATTCCAGATTGGTTTTTAACCATAGTTGCATAGAAACATTGACACTTATATGGATGATATTGTGGTCAAAACCAAGGACAAGACAACCCTCATCCAGGATTTGGAGGAGACATTTGCTAATTTGCGCAAGATCAACTTGAAGCTAAATCTGGAGAAATGTCTATTTGACATTTCCTCTAGCAAGCTACTTGGGTTCTTCATGTCTCATCGTGGGATCGAAGCCAACCCTGACAAGATCTAGGCTATCGAGCATATCCAAGCACCCAAGACAGTCAAAGATCTGAGGCATCTGACAGGGTGCGTTGGCGCGCTTAGCAGATTCATCTCCAAGTCTGCCGAGCGTGCCCTACCATTCTTCAAAATTTTTAAGAAGGCAGGACCCATGAAGTGGACCCCGGAAGCAGACGTACCTTTACAAGATTTGAAGACCTACTTGTCCTCTGCGCCCACTTTGGTTGCCCCCAAAACACAAGAGTCGTTGCTGCTATACTTGGCGGTAACTAATCAAGTGGTTAGTACAGCCCTAGTGGCACAGCGGGAAATAGAGGAAATAGAGAGTAAGGAAAACCCGGCAGGACCGGATGAGGGTCAGGACGAAGAAGAGTATGGCAGTGGGGGCAACCTCAAGGACACAACAAGGAAGAAAGTGGTGCAGCGCCCAGTGTACTTTGTCAGTTCCCTGTTATAGGGGCCTAGATCGAGGTACTTTGGTGTGCAAAATTTGATTTTTAGCCTCATCATGGCCTGAAGGAAACTAAGCCACTATTTCCAAGCCTGTGAGATTACAGTTGTCACCCGCTTCTCACTATAAAGGAAACTATGAAACCCTGAGGCTACCGGTGGAATAGTGGAGTGGGCTTTGGACTTATCCAGCTTTGGCCTGAAGTTTGAGAGCACATCAACAATTCAGAGCAGGGCATTGACAGAGTTCATTCCAGAATGGACGACAACCCCAAATGGAGAAGTGGTGGAAATAGTTACCCCCGACAAGGAAACACCGCAAGAATTGTTGGGGAACGCAGTAATTTCAAAAAAATTCCTACGCACACGCAAGATCATGGTGATGCATAGCAACGAGAGGGGAGAGTGTTGTCTACGTACCCTCGTAGACTGTAAGCGGAAGTGTTATGACAACGTGGTTGATGTTGTCGTATGTCTTCACGATCGACTGATCCTAGTACCGAAAGTACCGCACCTCCACGATCGGCACACGTTCAGCTCGGTGATGTCCCACGAACTCACGATCCTGTAGAGTGTCGAGGGAGAGCTTTGTCAGCATGATGGCGTGATGATGGTGATGATGATGCTACCGGAACAGGGTTTTGCCTAAGCATCGCTACGATATGACCGAGGTGGATTATGGTGGAGGAGGGGCACCGCACACGGCTGGAAACAATCAACTTGTGTGTCCTATGGTGCCCCCTGCCCCCGTATATAAAGGAGCAAGGGGGAGGCCGGCCGGCCTTGGGGCGCGCCAAGGAGGGGGAGAACTCCTCCTCCTAGTAGGAGTAGGACTCCCCCTTTCCTAGTCGAACTAAGAGGAGGGAGGGGAAAGGAAGGAAAGGGAGAGAGGGAGGGAAAGAGGGGGCGACCCCCCCCTCCTTGTCCAATTCGGGCTCCCAATGGGGGCAGCGCGCGGCCAGCCCTATTCCCCTCCTCTCTCTCACACAAGGCCATGTTGGCCCATTAGTTCCCCTGAGGGTTCCGATAACCCACTGGCACTCCGATAATTATCCGGTGACCCATGGAACTCATCCAGTGTCCAAATATAGTCATCCAATATATCAATCTTAATGTCTCGACCATTTCGAGACTCCTCATCATGTCCGTGATCACATCCGGGATTCTGAACTACCTTCACTACATCAAAACACGTAAACTCATAATAGCGATTGTCACTGAACGTTAAGTGTGCGGACCCTACGGCTTTGAGAACTATGTAGACATGACCGAGACACATCTCCGGTCAATAACCTATACCGGAACCTAGATTTTCATATTGGTTCCCACATATTCTACGAAGATCTTTATCAGTCAAACCGCATAACGATATACGTTGTTCCCTTTGTCATCGGTATGTTACTTGCCCAAGATTCGATCGTCGGTATCTCAATGCCTAGTTCAGTCTTGTTACTGGCAAGTCTCTTTACTCGTTCTGTAATGCATCATCCCGCAACTAACTCATTAGTCACATTGCTTGCAAGGCTTATATTGATGTGCATTACCGAGAGGGCCCAGAGATACCTCTCCGACAATCGGAGTGACAAATCCTAATATCGATCTATGCCAACTCAACAAACACCATCGGAGACACCTATAAAGCACCTTTATAATCAACCTGTTATGTTGGGATGTTTGGTAGCACACAAAGTGTTCCTCCGGTATTCGGGAGTTGCATGATCTCATAGTCATTGGAACATGTACAAGTTATGGGGAAAGCAATAGCAATAAACTAAACGATCATCGTGCTAAGCTAATGGATGGGTCAAGTCAATCACATCATTCTCTAATGGTGTGATCACGTTAATCAAATGACAACTCATGTCTATGGTTAGGAAACATAACCATCATTGATTCAACGAGCTAGTCAAGTAGAGGCATACTAGTGACATTCTGTTTGTCTATGTATTCACATATGTACTAAGTTTCCGGCTAAACAATTCTAGGATGGATAATAAACATTTTGCCAAATTTCATAATCATAAAATGCGGCAATTGCTAACATGATTCGGATGGACATAAGCATCGCTACGGGTGAGAAGGTCTCATCGTAGTCAACTCCTTGAACTTGTCGAAAACCTTTTGCAACAAGTTGAGCTTTGTAGACAGTAATATTACCGTCAGCGTCAGTCTTCTTCTTGAAGATCCATTTATTCTCTATGGCCTGCCGATCATCGGGAAAGTCAACCAAAGTCCGCACTTTGTTCTCATACATGGATCCCATCTCAGATTTCATGGCCTAAAGCCATTTTGCATAATCTGGGCTCATCATCACTTCCTCATAGTTCGTAGGTTCGTCATGGCCAAGTAACATGACTTCCAGAACAGGATTACCGTATCACTCTGGTGCAGATCTTACTCTGGTTAACCTACGAGGTTCGGTAGTAACTTTATCAGAAGTTTCATGATCATCATCATTAGCTTCCACACTTATTAGTGTAGGAATCACTAGAACTGATTTTAGTGATGAACTACTTTCCAATAAGGGAGCAGGTACAATTACCTTTTCAAGTTCTACTTTCCACCCACTCACTTCTTTCGAGAGAAACTCCTTTTCTACAAAGGATCCATTCTTAGCAACAAATGTCTTGCCTTCGGATCTGTGATAGAAGGTGTACCCAACAGTCTCTATTTGGTATCCTATGAAGTTTCTTCACATAAGCATCGCAGCCCCAAACTATAAGAAACGACAACTTGGGTTTCTTTCCAAACCATAGTTCATAAGGTGTCATCTCAATGGATTTAGATGGTGCCCTATTTAACGTGAATGCAACTGTCTCTAGAGCGTAACCCCAAAACGATGCGGTAAATCAGTGAGAGACATCATAGATCGCACCATATCTAGTAAAGTACGATTACGACGTTCGAACACACCATTATGTTGTGGTGTTCTGGGTGGCGTGTGTTGCAAAACTATTCCACATTGTTTCAAATGAAGACCAAACTCATAACTCAAATATTCTCCTCCATGATCAGATCGTAGAAACTTTATTTTCTTGTTACGATGATTTTCCACTTCGCTCTGAAATTCTTTGAACTTCTCAAATGTTTCAGACAAATATCTTCTCAAATCATCTGTGAAGGTGAGAAAATAACGATATCCGTCGCGAGCCTCAATGTTCATTGGACCACATACATCAGTATGTATGATTTCAAATAACTCTATTGCTCGCTCCATTGTTTCGGGGAACGGAGTTTTAGTCATCTTGCCCATGAGGTGTAACGTCCATGATGCGGCTATATCTCCCACGTGTCGGGGCACGACTTAGAGGCATGGTAGTTTAGTCACAATTGGGGTAATCTTCACACAATCCCATGTACTGAATTAGAAAGGGATAAAGAGTTGGTTTACAATCGCCACTTCACACAAATACAAGTTAAACCTACATAATCCAGAGTACAATCAAGGTCTGACTACGGAATCAAAATAAAAGAAGACAACACCAAATGCTAGATCCTCGATCGTCCCAACTGGGCTCCACTACTGATCAAAAGGAAACAAAACAAAACAACGACCAAGATCTTCATCAAGCTCCCACTTGAGCTTGGTTGCGTCACCTGCACTGATATCATCGACACCTGCAATTGTTTGGAAGTATTTGTGAGTCACGAGGACTCAACAATCTCACACCCGCGAGATCAAGACTATTTAAGATTATGGGTAGGAGAAGGTAGTGAGTTGGAGCTGTAGCAAGCACTAAGCATATATGGTGTCTAACATACGCAAAGTAGAGCGAGAAGAGAAGCAAAGCATGGCCGAGAAGCTATAAGTGATCAAGAAGTGATCCTGAAACTACTTACGTTCAAGCATAACACAAGACCGTGTTCACTTTCTGGACTCCACCTAAAAGAAACCATCACGGTTACACACGCGGTTGATGTATTTTAATTTAAGTCAAGTGTCAAGTTCTCTACAACTGGACATTAACAAATTCCCATCTTCCACATAACCACGGGCACGGCTTTCGAAAGTTTATACCCTGCAGGGGTGTCCCAACTTAGCCCATCACAAGCTCTCATGGTCAACAAAGGATATTCCTTCTCCCGGGAAGACCCGATCAGTCTTGGAATCCTAGTTACAAGACTTTTCAACAATTGTAAAACAAGACGAGCAAGACCACCCGAATGTGCCGACAAATCCCGATAGAAGCTGCACATATGTCGTTCTCAGGTCACACCGGATAAGCTAAGCGTACAGGTACCAACATAACCCAAGTTGCAAGGGACGGTCCCGCACGGTACTCTAGTTTGGACCAACACTCAGAGGACCACTGGCCC